>NC_053518.1:70780164-71110164 GCF_016920715.1 Anopheles arabiensis | reverse complement strand
CACGGCATTGCATTACAAATTATAACAAAGAGCGTGCAACGCCACAAACAATACTTATTTTTTCATCCCATAAAAACTCGTCCCACGCGCGTGTGTAGCTGACCCAAGATTGGATGGCTTTCTTTTCCTAATTTAATCCTGCCTTTCCTCACCCACGCACCATTTCCCGCCTCGACTCTAATCGTTTAGTCGACACTGTTTGCTTTTCCTCTTCTCTCCTCCTTCTAACTCGTCGTCCCAACTCCAGCCCGGGCTTAAACTGTTTTATGGTGCACGTTCTAGGTTTACTAAGGCCGTTTTTTATCCCACCACTGTCCGACCGTAACCACCCACAGCCACAACCGTCATAAGTACGTGGAACAATTTTTCTTCATTCGCTAGCTTTCACACTTCCCCACGCCGACCGGCTGCCAGCTGATCTGCCGGTATTGACAAAGCGAGTATGCCGACGAAGGCAGAGCAAAAAAAAAACATAACAGTGTGCCCACTGCACGCTAACCAACATCCACCACAATAATGGTAAGCCTACGGGACGGTGCACCATCAACCGGTTTGGCCATGGCAGCAGAATGGAAGAAAAGCCACCTCATACAACTAAAAGCCGTACAATTAATCATCCTCGAGAGTAGAGAAAGAGTGTGCGATACGTTGGCCAAACCCGTTGGTTTGTCGTTTCGGTTTTCCATCTACCGACCGGGGACGATTACGCTGACTCGCTGTTCGCGTTGGGACCTACCGGCCATGATGCTGTTGCTACCCCACCGTGTACGGCCACGCACGCGTCTCTCAATAGCGCCGTTCTGCGGGTGTGAATCGCCCAACGCGCAACATGTGCACCGTTCGTGTTGCCTATTGTTATTGTTAGTATAGCTTGAGCATTCTTCTACTCCCCGTTCTTTTTTCCTCTATCCTCTCTCATCCATGCCATTTTGCTTAATCATGGGCCGCATATTTATGGCCCAATGTTTATTTCTATTGTTTTGCTTTGGCATCGTGGGGTAAGATACTGCCGAGTCTTTCTGACTGCATTGTTGCTGTTCTTTTACTCCCCATCGTCATCATTCTCTATCAGCGTCTTCAGCGTATATCAACAGCTGGTTTGGGTGAAGCTCACCTGTGGACAGAAGCGAATAGCGTACACAAAGACGCAAGGCTAATATTGTCACTAGAATTGTAAATTTCCTCTCCCGGTGGCTGTGGTACGGGTTGCCAATGCAGGGTTGCGTGAAAGGTATATCATCCGCACGAGCACAGGTAGTGCTAAGGTGAAAAAGCAAAACGTCGCAAAAGCCTTATGCCAACAGAAGGTGATTCGAAAAAAAAAACCTCAAGTCATGTTGCTTGCGGGGAAGGATATGTGGCATAGTGGGCTAACAATTGCTAATGCACCGGCGAGAAACTGTTTCTTGGTAAGGTTTTCAATGTCATTGCCGAAAACGAACCGACAGTTTTTGTCAGCATATGTACTAAACATTTTATAGCACATTATAGCATCTGCTAAATCATGGTGAAAACTTAGGTGGGTTCTTTTAAACTTTGATAAACTAAATTCATATAAAATGCACCTTTAAATTCAACCATTACATTCATCTCCAATTTCTTAATTAACTCTCTAATTAACATTAACTTGAACTAATAATGATTCCACTCCAATCTCGACAACCGTACCCAAAAGCTTTCCATTTAATTTCATTATCTATTTAGAGTGTGCATAAACAAAAACCCCAAACGTGAAATTAAGACACTGTAAAATGGAACGCACAAAAACGCACTAAATTAAGCCAACGTTGGCCAACGTCGACAGTGTTTGGCCGTACTTTGCCGTAGAATAATTTCTCTCCCGTTCACATCGCAACGTCGCAAAACCATTCCTTGCTGGTTTTATTTTACAGCATCCTAGCAAACAAGCAAACCCTCCCCAATCCCAAGACCAGACTCAGGCCCTGCCCCTGCCCGAGGCTAGCTCACCGCAGCTCGAGCCAAATGGATTAGGAAAGCGAAGGCGCAACAATATTGCGAGAGCTGTGCTGTGCTGTGCTGCTTTCTTGAAGTTGTCGCTCGGGTGAAACGCATAAATCAACAGAACCGACGAAAAAGTGACCTCTGCTGGGCGTAATGAGATTAATAATCATGCCATATCTTTGGTCCCGTTTCTCTACCACCGTCCGGTTTTTTTTTGCTGGCTGGAAACTGTTTGACCTATTTTAAGCAATGGCTTAAGGCAGTTTAGCGACAGAGAAAAGTCGCATTAAATACTTTGGACAAGTTTTAAAATATGCCATAAAATTATGGCATAAATGCTTTGTGTAAATATGCTTAGTATTTTTAGAAGGTTTAAAGGCTAAAAGTTGTAAATAATAAAAAAAACTATGTTGTAAATAATACAAAAAATAATCCTTTTTGCAACATTTACAGCCAACCATAAAGTATTCTTCAAATTCAACAGTACACTAAACTTGATAAAGAACCAATTCCGTTTGAAATAAGACCCACTTCGCCGGGGTTCTAATTTCATTCTCCGCACTCCTTGCAAGAGATCAACGTCTGCAATCTTGCACCCGCTGCAGATGCACCTGCCGTGCAGACAGGCTGCTACAAGATGGTTTTACTTTTATGCTTCCGGCTACATCCCTTTTGCATATGCATCTTTTCACTGCCAACCCTTCATCCTTCACGGAAGCACTGCGCACCATTGGAAGGATCGAGAAGAAAGGCGAAATTGATTTTCATCGACCTGCTGAGAACCACCCGTCGGTTAGCAGAAGTGTGCATAAATCGCCATTCACCGGCCTGAGAACTGTAAGCATGCTACCCGTTGCCCAGTGCCCCCAGTGCCCGTCCCAGAGCAGCGTTTGTTTGCTTCATTTTCACATCCCAGGCCATCGCTGCCAACGTCGTGCTCGTCGTTTGAGCGGTTGTTACGCGGCAGGAGACATTTGCTGCAAATTAATTAGAACATAATTGGATATCAGATCCATGCGCGGAAGAGACGAGCCCACACGATCGAACCCGTGTGGTACCGCCCGACCGTGCTGGCATCTCGGTGCTGCCAACGGACACTGCCACCGCCGGCGGCGTAATGTTTGGTTTGGCTGGTATATCGGTTTCATCGAATAACCACAATGCGTCGATACGGGTACGGCTCACACCATACTGGGTATTTACGATAATAACATTGTTGCGATGAAAGCCGGGCGTTTAATCAATGTTTTGACTGAACTATTATTGACAGCATTATAAGGGTCAATCAGAGAGGATGGAGGATATGAATGTTCATTGCTTTTTTGGATGGCTTTTTGTTCTGCGCTGGAAATGAAGAGAGTGTATTGGATTTGGTAATCAGCAAGAGGTACTTTAGCATTCATTCATTCGATACACAGATGAGTTACTGAACAACAAGTTCAAGAAATAGTTCAAGGTCTTGGTGATCCCAATCCCCTAATAATATACTTTCATCCAAACTGAACCAGAAACATCTTTGATATGATTCAAGCAAGAAATTAAATGATCTTTTCCATCTGCTTCCCATTATTTGCACTGTTGTATTTTGTTTGAGTGCCACTTTCAAGCTTACAATAAAAAAACCCGCTGATATGGCAATGTTCCATTCATAAACAAGCTGCATTAAACATGATCCTGTTCTTCAAAATCCCCCCGAAGGGGCACTTCATTACAAAATACTGATCCTCAAGCGAGAAACTCAAGAAGTCATCACTCAAGAAATTGCTCACCCGGAAACACCAAAAACACACAAACACACACAAAAAACACAAAAAATAACATTTCTTCACTTCTGCACACTAATGAGCGGAACAACACAACACATATCATTCGACTCGGGCAGCAGTCCCCCCATTCCCAGCGAAAAACAAGGGAAAAACACAATGTTTGCATTTCATTTCCTGCTTTGGCAGTTTCACGTTTTCCACGCGCGTTTTCTGTGTATGTTTGTGACTGACAGCTCGGGTAACTTAATTTTCTTCCTGACTGCGATAACAAGGCCGCGACTGGCATAACATAACACATGTACACTACCTCAACCTCTCCGCAGCCGTAGATAAGCAACTTCATGCTGTCGCGTATCGGGCCAGTTCATCATACGTCGATATGGTCGGTGAGGGAGCAAAAACACACACACACACACACCACAACCACCGATTGGTTTTGTCAAACAGGAGTAAGAAAAAGAAAACCAAACTTCTTAATGGCAACAACAGCATCCAAACAGCACACCCGTCATAGTTCCTTAAAAAAGCCACATTTCCTAATAAAGAACACAGCTTCACAGCAGCCGCTCGTTTCGATGCGCAACCATTTGCTTCATCTATAATTCCTTTCCGACTGCCGGCGCCTCGTCGGACGGCGGACGTGTGAAGCAAAATTTACTCACATCACACCCACCGATGGCACCCGAAGCAGGTGAGGCTACCGAGAAGCTCAACAATCCCGGCACGCCCACGACAAACCGACCCGTGCCCGTGACTGGTTTTGGAAAGTAATTTGTGTCGTAATAAATATTTATAGCCTTACCTTCTTTACCTTCCTACGGGTCGGCTTAATCCGGCCTGCCTCTCTTCATCCCTGCTTCGTTGGCTTAACCTTTTTCCTCCTGCTTATGCCTGCGCTCCTTCTCACGCACACATACGCGCACACACACACACACACACACACTTTAGCAAGTTGAATTTTTAGTTTCATCGGGTAGCACCCAACAGGGTAACCATTTTCAGCAGCGCAGCAGAAAATTAGCTAGCAGAAATCCCCTTTACCCTCACTGTGACTCTCGGGCTGTTTTGTAAGGAATGCTGGGTGAATGGAGGCGAAAAGTTTAGACCAGGGTGACCCATTAACTAATGGTTTAAATCATAAATTATTCTGCTACCACCCAAGCACTGGGTCCGTATTTTTATGATGGGGTGCCAAAAGTTTTGTTTATACATCGTCATCCCTTTTAGCCTTTCCAGGAGGTTTCGGATGATAATACCGGTTACACATTTACAGACCATCATAAGCTTGACAAAGCACAAATTAAAGTTAATCGGATCTAGTTTTTATTGGGCGGAATGGGGAAGGTCTCTCAAAGAAGTCATAATTCCAATCGAGCGATCGTTAATGGTCTAACATATTTTACAATCTGTATCTTTTTAATAATATCGCTCAATGCCGGTAGAGGGCGTTACGATCGAATTACTAAAACAACGAAAATGAATAGCTCCATCTAAGGTATTTCTCAATTTGTAAGAAAAATAATAAAAAATAAATCAAAATCTATATATAAATTTTCGTTAACGCTGACGCTCGATGTCACACTTTGCGTTACGCTGTTTCTATCTCGCCCGTTCTGCCTTCGCTGCCGTATAACACCATCACGCTCGCACGACCGCACGACGAATACCCCTACCATCGTGAGCACGACCAACGCTGCAGGGGTGCTCAACCGTTTCCTCGCTTTCCGAACTCGACCGAGCAGTGCGCACACTATCGACTCGCCCTTGCGAGCCCCTGCCAGCGCATGCGCGTACGAGCAAGCGAGCGAGCGAGCGAACGATCGAGTTGGCTACGCGATATGATATATTTTTTGACAAAACGAATATCGTTTATTAATACGGTTATAGGTGCGATTTACACTTTTTTAAGTTGATTTCCAGTTTTTTTAGTTTAGTTTGAGTATTAGGTTAATTTCTTTAGGTGCGCATGGTGAAGTATAGTGTAGTGTAGTTTAGAAAAGTGTTGTGTATTGTAGTGTAGTTTAGTACGCAGGGCAGTGTAGATTTAGTGTAAGGAGATTATTTTCGTAACGTACGTTTCGTGTACGTTTTGTGGTTCAATTTGTTGTTCCTGCGTGGAACGTGTGTTCCTGTGTTCCTGTGTTCCTGTGTTTCTGTGTTCCGGCGTTTTCTTGCAATTCTGTTTTTGCTACGATATGGAGCATAATGAGGAAAGTGTGGGCAACGGTTGCCCTATGATTGACCTATGACCTATGACGACCAACAGGCTGTACCTTCAACTTTGGCCGGGTCATCCTTATCAGCAGCTTCTGCAATCCTGCAACAACAACAACGAAGGAATACGGACGACGAATTGCTCAATGAAATCGCTGGACGATACTCCACCCCAGCGGATGAAACACCACCCGAGAAGAAGGCAAGGCTCGCCAGAAAGCGACAAGCGCTGTACAGGGCCAAGAAGCGCCTCGCGGGAGCAGCTCCTACGGTGGCAGCTGTACAGGACGACCAACAGGCTGTACCGTCTACTTCGGCCGGGACATCCTTATCAGGAGCTCCAGCAATCTTGCAACAACAACAACTACGAAGGAATATTGACGATGATTTGCTCAATGAAATCGCTGGACGGTACTCCACCCCACCGGATGAAACACCACCCGAGAAGAAGGCAAGGCTCGCCAGAAAGCGACAGGCACTGTACAATGCCAGGAAGCGCATGGTGCAAACTCCGAATGTCGCAACTGTGGTCAACCGCGCCCCAGCACCAGCATCAGCACCAGTACCAGCACCAGCACCAGCACCAACACCAGCATTGGTAGACCCAACTGCAGCAGTTGCTATCCGAGTGCCAATACATCAGCAGCTACAAACATACGTGCGCCATCTTCGCGACCATGAAGCAGATCAGCAGCGACAATTCATAGCCCGGCGTCGTATGACCGGCCATCTGAGAGTAGCACATGGGAACCATGAGTCGTACAGTTGTCCCTCGCTTCATACGCTTGCACCACGCGTACCTTGCAATTTCTGTTCCGCTCTCAAGTGGCCTGGAGAGCCGCCCAGTGTGTGCTGCAACAGTGGACAAGTTGTGCTTCCACCGTTTCCCGAACCGCCAGCAGAGTTGCGCCAACTATTTGACGTGCCGCAATTTCTGCTCAACATCCGGCGATACAATAATGCGTTTGCCTTCACCTCTATCGGTGCCTCAATACGAGGAAATGACCCAGTACGCCAGGATCTACGAGTCGGTCACGGTGGAATTTACAACTATCGCATACAAGGTGCGCTTTGCCATCGAATCGGTTCACTCGCTGTGCTTCCAGGACGTCCACCATGCTACGCACAGCTGTACTTTTATGATTCAAGCTCGGAGGGTCAGTACGACGAAATGCTGAACGCTCGGGCCATAGCATATGGTAGTGAGCTGAATCGTGAAATATTGGCCATTTTGCAACGTGTTTTTTCGACTCACAATTCGATTGCAGAGATGTTTAAGCATGCGTACGAACGGATGTCTGTTCGAGATGATCTGCGGCTTTGCATCCACTCGCGTATACCAGGCATCGATCAACGGCGTTACAATGCACCGACTGCAGATGAAGTTGGTGGCGTGTTCGTGTGCGATGATACTACCGGAGCCACGGAACATACACGCGATATTGTGCTGCAGCATCGTGCCACAGGATACTTGCAGCCTGTGTTTGATACCAACCAGTTGGCAGATGCACTCCAATACCCGATTCTGTTTCCGCGGGGTGAAACCGGTTGGACTTACGGTATGCCAAAGGTACAGCGCCGAACCAGACAGCAGCAACAACCAAGCAGACCAACAAGTTCGAGCAACGGAGCGGCGCACATAGATGAAAATGATGATGCTGCTGAGGATCCTAATCCTGAGTTTGATGGAGCAGAGCGTTCAGCAAATCAAATAACGCCACGCGAATATGCCGCATATCGCATAGCCTGGCGGGAAAACGCTCAAACGCTTATGCATCGTGCCGGACGATTGTTTCAGCAGTACTGTGTAGACCAGTACTGTAAGATAGAGATGCAGCGGTTGAAATATTTGCGAGAGCACCAGGCACAACTTCGCACTGAGGCGTACACGGGCTTTATGGATCTTGCCGGCGCTGAAGGTACCATCGCGGATCTTCATCCCGATAATTTGCCTAATGTGGCTGTGGAAATCCCTGTAGTGCAAGAACCACCTGTTGCACCCCGTCGTTCCATCATCGATCCGCCCTCGAACCTGTCGCGTACGGGCACACGTGTTATTCTCGGACCATCATTTGTCGGTAGCAATCGATATATGCGAGCGCAATATCAAGACGCAATGGCTATTGTTCGAGCTTTGGGTAAACCGGACCTGTTTATCACCGTCACGTGCAATCCGAAGTGGCCGGAAATCACACAGTGCCTACTTCCACGTCAGCAGGCCCCGGATCGACCCGATGTTATCGTACGTGTCTTTCGGTTAAAGCTGAAAGCCATACTGAATGACCTAACCATGGGAGCTCTCGGGATTGAGGTAGCTCGCATTCACGTTATCGAGTTCCAAAAACGTGGCCTTCCCCATGCACACATACTCGTGATTCTCGCCGAGGAAGACAAACCGCAGACCCCGGCAGACTACGACAAGATCGTGTCTGCCGAACTTCCTAATCCTGCAACGTCGTCGCAACTGTTCGAGACGGTACAGAGCTGTATGATGCATGGACCGTGTGGGGCTGCCAATCCTGCCGCACCTTGCATGAAGGATGGTACATGCGAAAAAGGGTTCCCAAAGTCATTCTGCGAACAGACGCGCAGCATGGATAATGGCTATCCACAGTACCGTCGTCGTAACAATGGGCGCAGTGTGACGGTGAAAGGAATCGAGCTGGACAACCGGTACGTCGTGCCCTACAACCCATGGTTCACGCATAAGTACAATTGCCACATCAACGTTGAGGTGTGTACTTCGATCAGCAGCGTGAAATATTTGTACAAATACGTGTACAAGGGGCACGACCGTCTGAGCGTTACCCTGGCGGTAGGCAACGATGAAATTCAGCAGCATATCGATGCACGCTACCTTTCACCGACGGACAGCTGCTGGCGAATAATGCGCTTTGAGTTGCAAGCAAAAACGCACACCGTTGTTACACTGCCTATCCATCTGGAAAATCAACAGAACGTGTTTTTCCGGGCAAACGAAACCGTTTCGTGCGTATTATACCGTGGTAACCATACCATGTTGACACGATTCTTCCAGCTGGCGGCACATGACAACTTTGCCAGAGCGCTCCTGTACCACGATGTCCCGACGTACTACCGGTACGCGAAACCAACTGCGAACCAGCGACTACCGTGGCAGGAACCGGGAACAAAGCACTGGATCCGTCGCATACGTACCGGGCACAAGACAGTGATCGGCCGAATGGTGTCCTGTAGCATGCAGCTTATGGAACGCTACTGCTTACGGTTGCTTCTTTGCTACCGCAAGGGTCCAACATCGTACGAGGATCTGCGTACTGTTAACGGTTCGGTGTGCGAAACGTTTCAGCAGGCTGCCATCAACGAAGGGCTGCTTGAGGATGATTCCGAGTGGGATCGTGCTCTAGAAGAAGCGGCCACTTATCGTATGCCCGCCCAGTTGCGCCACTTCTTCGCACTCATCCTTTCGTCTGGGATGCCACAAAACCCGCGCACCCTGTGGGAAAGCTATGCGAGTGAAATGAGTGAAGATTTTCACCACCGCAATCGCGACCGGTACACGACGGAGGAATCCGACCTGAATAAGCTGCTACGTGATGTTGAACACTTCCGGGCGCTGAGTGACATCGATCGCTACCTGCGCGGTACGACGCCATCGAAGGATTTGACCAGTTTCCCAGGAATGCCTCAGCTTTCGGAGTATGAACACGTTCAGGCACACATCATGGACAATGATGATGTCAACGAGTTCATTATCGCTGAACGATCGTATCTGATCACGGATCTCGATGCTACCCTTGCCACCGTACATCAGCTCAACGACGAACAACGCATGGTGTACGAAACGGTCACGGCGGCAATCGATCGTCAATTAGCGACGGCGGCAAGCCAAGCGAACGCTGGTGACCAACGGTTATTCTTCCTGGATGGCCCTGGTGGAACGGGTAAATCTTTTTTGGTAGAAAAGATACTGGCACACGTCCGTCGCTGCGGAGAAATTGCGCTCGCAACTGCAGCAAGCGGCATAGCAGCACTGTTGCTTACAGGAGGGAAAACAGTACACTCCACGTTTAAGTTGCCGCTGGACTTAAACAATCATTCCACCTGTAGCATTACGGTTCAGTCGAAACGGGCCGAAATGCTTCGACAAACAGCACTGATCGTTTGGGATGAGGCGTCGATGAGCAGTCGGTTTGCTCTCGAAGCAGTCGATCGGACCCTGCAG
Organism: Anopheles arabiensis; assembly: GCF_016920715.1. Taxonomy (NCBI): domain Eukaryota; kingdom Metazoa; phylum Arthropoda; class Insecta; order Diptera; family Culicidae; genus Anopheles; species Anopheles arabiensis. Next base: position 71,100,018 of record NC_053518.1, on the reverse strand, counting down.
GACATAACGGGTGTGCAGCTTCCTTTCGGCGGTAAGGTGGTGCTGCTGTCCGGTGACTTTCGGCAAATTTTACCGATCGTACCGAAGGGCACGGATGCACAAATCATCAACGAGTGCATCAAGAAGAGCACATTATGGCCCCTGTTTAGGTCGCTACAATTGCGCGATAACATGCGGGTACGCACGGCACCAAACGCGAACCAAGCCAGTGAGTTGCGAGATTTTGCCAACCTTCTGCTTCGTATCGGTGAAGGACGGCACGATACGTTTGCTGGACTGGATCCATCGTTGGCAAAAATACCGCACGATATGATTGTGCCCCATACTGCGAATCCGACAAACGACCTTAACACCCTGATCGACAAAATCTACCCGGACATGCAACGGCACTTCCAACATCCGTCATTCTTTTCGGATCGGGCTATTCTGTCGCCGCTTAACGTGGATGTTGCCAGCGTGAACAACCTGGTCCTAGACCGAATTCCTGGACCGGAACAGGAGTACCGTTCGGTCGATACATTGGTCAACCCGGAGGAACACGAGCATCTGCAACTTCCTTCCGAATACTTGAACACACTCAATGTCAGCGGCATCCCAGTGCATCGCTTGCGGCTGAAACGATTTGCACCAGTACTTTTATTGCGCAATCTTAATTCCGACATGGGATTGTGTAACGGTACGCGTTTGCAAATTGTAGGCCTAAAGCGAAACTGTTTACACGCTAAAATTCTGACAGGCACGCGGAGAGACGAAGACGTCCTGCTTCCACGGATCTTCTGTGACAGCAACGATAAGGGTCACCCGTTCCAGATCCGCCGTAAACAGTTTCCGGTGCAAGTGTGCTTTGCGATGACCATCAACAAGTCGCAAGGGCAATCGCTTCACCATTTGGGCCTATATCTGCCGCAAGATGTTTTCGCCCATGGCCAGCTATACGTTGCACTCTCGCGGGTGACATCACGAGCGAACATTGCTGTGCTGATACCGAACCCGAAACGCGCTGACGAGGAAGGTGTCTCCACAAGCAACATCGTCGACCGAGAGGTCGTTGACAGATGATTCTTCTACTGAACCAGAGTGTGACGTAATTACTGAAAACAGAAAATTAGACATTACATAAATATAAATATCCATTCTTTCAGTTTGAACCGGCTATTCACTAACAATACATCTACCAGAACCTAGAACAAGACGGCAGCAAAATACAAACAATACATGTGTACATCTTCCTTGGCTATCCTTACTGCATTTTCGTTTCATGCAGCGCCTGCAACCAAAACGATCACGTAAACGACGGGACAATCAATTGAACTTCCATGCTGGAAGGTGGAGCTTTACTTCATGCACCACGTTCCATGCGCACCTGGCTTTGACTGAACACCCCACATTTCCAGGCTCTCCAGCAATCTTTCCTTGGAATGCCATGAGACTTCCAATTTCCACGAGGAACGAGGTGGCATGCTCCAGTTGTTTCTGTGCAGCCTGGAGTTTCCGTGCGTAGCACTGTAACCGGGCCTCTTAAGCTAGTCTATATATAAATTTTCGTTAACGCTGACGCTCGATGTCACACTTTGCGTTACGCTGTTTCTATCTCGCCCGTTCTGCCTTCGCTGCCGTATAACACCATCACGCTCGCACGACCGCACGACGAATACCCCTACCATCGTGAGCACGACCAACGCTGCAGGGGTGCTCAACCGTTTCCTCGCTTTCCGAACTCGACCGAGCAGTGCGCACACTATCGACTCGCCCTTGCGAGCCCCTGCCAGCGCATGCGCGTACGAGCAAGCGAGCGAGCGAGCGAACGATCGAGTTGGCTACGCGATATGATATATTTTTGACAAAACGAATATCGTTTATTAATACGGTTATAGGTGCGATTTACACTTTTTTAAGTTGATTTCCAGTTTTTTAGTTTAGTTTGAGTATTAGGTTAATTTCTTTAGGTGCGCATGGTGAAGTATAGTGTAGTGTAGTTTAGAAAAGTGTTGTGTATTGTAGTGTAGTTTAGTACGCAGGGCAGTGTAGATTTAGTGTAAGGAGATTATTTTCGTAACGTACGTTTCGTGTACGTTTTGTGGTTCAATTTGTTGTTCCTGCGTGGAACGTGTGTTCCTGTGTTCCTGTGTTCCTGTGTTTCTGTGTTCCGGCGTTTTCTTGCAATTCTGTTTTTGCTACGATATGGAGCATAATGAGGAAAGTGTGGGCAACGGTTGCCCTATGATTGACCTATGACCTATGACGACCAACAGGCTGTACCTTCAACTTTGGCCGGGTCATCCTTATCAGCAGCTTCTGCAATCCTGCAACAACAACAACGAAGGAATACGGACGACGAATTGCTCAATGAAATCGCTGGACGATACTCCACCCCAGCGGATGAAACACCACCCGAGAAGAAGGCAAGGCTCGCCAGAAAGCGACAAGCGCTGTACAGGGCCAAGAAGCGCCTCGCGGGAGCAGCTCCTACGGTGGCAGCTGTACAGGACGACCAACAGGCTGTACCGTCTACTTCGGCCGGGACATCCTTATCAGGAGCTCCAGCAATCTTGCAACAACAACAACTACGAAGGAATATTGACGATGATTTGCTCAATGAAATCGCTGGACGGTACTCCACCCCACCGGATGAAACACCACCCGAGAAGAAGGCAAGGCTCGCCAGAAAGCGACAGGCACTGTACAATGCCAGGAAGCGCATGGTGCAAACTCCGAATGTCGCAACTGTGGTCAACCGCGCCCCAGCACCAGCATCAGCACCAGTACCAGCACCAGCACCAGCACCAACACCAGCATTGGTAGACCCAACTGCAGCAGTTGCTATCCGAGTGCCAATACATCAGCAGCTACAAACATACGTGCGCCATCTTCGCGACCATGAAGCAGATCAGCAGCGACAATTCATAGCCCGGCGTCGTATGACCGGCCATCTGAGAGTAGCACATGGGAACCATGAGTCGTACAGTTGTCCCTCGCTTCATACGCTTGCACCACGCGTACCTTGCAATTTCTGTTCCGCTCTCAAGTGGCCTGGAGAGCCGCCCAGTGTGTGCTGCAACAGTGGACAAGTTGTGCTTCCACCGTTTCCCGAACCGCCAGCAGAGTTGCGCCAACTATTTGACGTGCCGCAATTTCTGCTCAACATCCGGCGATACAATAATGCGTTTGCCTTCACCTCTATCGGTGCCTCAATACGAGGAAATGACCCAGTACGCCAGGATCTACGAGTCGGTCACGGTGGAATTTACAACTATCGCATACAAGGTGCGCTTTGCCATCGAATCGGTTCACTCGCTGTGCTTCCAGGACGTCCACCATGCTACGCACAGCTGTACTTTTATGATTCAAGCTCGGAGGGTCAGTACGACGAAATGCTGAACGCTCGGGCCATAGCATATGGTAGTGAGCTGAATCGTGAAATATTGGCCATTTTGCAACGTGTTTTTTCGACTCACAATTCGATTGCAGAGATGTTTAAGCATGCGTACGAACGGATGTCTGTTCGAGATGATCTGCGGCTTTGCATCCACTCGCGTATACCAGGCATCGATCAACGGCGTTACAATGCACCGACTGCAGATGAAGTTGGTGGCGTGTTCGTGTGCGATGATACTACCGGAGCCACGGAACATACACGCGATATTGTGCTGCAGCATCGTGCCACAGGATACTTGCAGCCTGTGTTTGATACCAACCAGTTGGCAGATGCACTCCAATACCCGATTCTGTTTCCGCGGGGTGAAACCGGTTGGACTTACGGTATGCCAAAGGTACAGCGCCGAACCAGACAGCAGCAACAACCAAGCAGACCAACAAGTTCGAGCAACGGAGCGGCGCACATAGATGAAAATGATGATGCTGCTGAGGATCCTAATCCTGAGTTTGATGGAGCAGAGCGTTCAGCAAATCAAATAACGCCACGCGAATATGCCGCATATCGCATAGCCTGGCGGGAAAACGCTCAAACGCTTATGCATCGTGCCGGACGATTGTTTCAGCAGTACTGTGTAGACCAGTACTGTAAGATAGAGATGCAGCGGTTGAAATATTTGCGAGAGCACCAGGCACAACTTCGCACTGAGGCGTACACGGGCTTTATGGATCTTGCCGGCGCTGAAGGTACCATCGCGGATCTTCATCCCGATAATTTGCCTAATGTGGCTGTGGAAATCCCTGTAGTGCAAGAACCACCTGTTGCACCCCGTCGTTCCATCATCGATCCGCCCTCGAACCTGTCGCGTACGGGCACGCGTGTTATTCTCGGACCATCATTTGTCGGTAGCAATCGATATATGCGAGCGCAATATCAAGACGCAATGGCTATTGTTCGAGCTTTGGGTAAACCGGACCTGTTTATCACCGTCACGTGCAATCCGAAGTGGCCGGAAATCACACAGTGCCTACTTCCACGTCAGCAGGCCCCGGATCGACCCGATGTTATCGTACGTGTCTTTCGGTTAAAGCTGAAAGCCATACTGAATGACCTAACCATGGGAGCTCTCGGGATTGAGGTAGCTCGCATTCACGTGATCGAGTTCCAAAAACGTGGCTTTCCCCATGCACACATACTCGTGATTCTCGCCGAGGAAGACAAACCGCAGACCCCGGCAGACTACGACAAGATCGTGTCTGCCGAACTTCCTAATCCTGCAACGTCGTCGCAACTGTTCGAGACGGTACAGAGCTGTATGATGCATGGACCGTGTGGGGCTGCCAATCCTGCCGCACCTTGCATGAAGGATGGTACATGCGAAAAAGGGTTCCCAAAGTCATTCTGCGAACAGACGCGCAGCATGGATAATGGCTATCCACAGTACCGTCGTCGTAACAATGGGCGCAGTGTGACGGTGAAAGGAATCGAGCTGGACAACCGGTACGTCGTGCCCTACAACCCATGGTTCACGCATAAGTACAATTGCCACATCAACGTTGAGGTGTGTACTTCGATCAGCAGCGTGAAATATTTGTACAAATACGTGTACAAGGGGCACGACCGTCTGAGCGTTACCCTGGCGGTAGGCAACGATGAAATTCAGCAGCATATCGATGCACGCTACCTTTCACCGACGGACAGCTGCTGGCGAATAATGCGCTTTGAGTTGCAAGCAAAAACGCACACCGTTGTTACACTGCCTATCCATCTGGAAAATCAACAGAACGTGTTTTTCCGGGCAAACGAAACCGTTTCGTGCGTATTATACCGTGGTAACCATACCATGTTGACACGATTCTTCCAGCTGGCGGCACATGACAACTTTGCCAGAGCGCTCCTGTACCACGATGTCCCGACGTACTACCGGTACGCGAAACCAACTGCGAACCAGCGACTACCGTGGCAGGAACCGGGAACAAAGCACTGGATCCGTCGCATACGTACCGGGCACAAGACAGTGATCGGCCGAATGGTGTCCTGTAGCATGCAGCTTATGGAACGCTACTGCTTACGGTTGCTTCTTTGCTACCGCAAGGGTCCAACATCGTACGAGGATCTGCGTACTGTTAACGGTTCGGTGTGCGAAACGTTTCAGCAGGCTGCCATCAACGAAGGGCTGCTTGAGGATGATTCCGAGTGGGATCGTGCTCTAGAAGAAGCGGCCACTTATCGTATGCCCGCCCAGTTGCGCCACTTCTTCGCACTCATCCTTTCGTCTGGGATGCCACAAAACCCGCGCACCCTGTGGGAAAGCTATGCGAGTGAAATGAGTGAAGATTTTCACCACCGCAATCGCGACCGGTACACGACGGAGGAATCCGACCTGAATAAGCTGCTACGTGATGTTGAACACTTCCGGGCGCTGAGTGACATCGATCGCTACCTGCGCGGTACGACGCCATCGAAGGATTTGACCAGTTTCCCAGGAATGCCTCAGCTTTCGGAGTATGAACACGTTCAGGCACACATCATGGACAATGATGATGTCAACGAGTTCATTATCGCTGAACGATCGTATCTGATCACGGATCTCGATGCTACCCTTGCCACCGTACATCAGCTCAACGACGAACAACGCATGGTGTACGAAACGGTCACGGCGGCAATCGATCGTCAATTAGCGACGGCGGCAAGCCAAGCGAACGCTGGTGACCAACGGTTATTCTTCCTGGATGGCCCTGGTGGAACGGGTAAATCTTTTTTGGTAGAAAAGATACTGGCACACGTCCGTCGCTGCGGAGAAATTGCGCTCGCAACTGCAGCAAGCGGCATAGCAGCACTGTTGCTTACAGGAGGGAAAACAGTACACTCCACGTTTAAGTTGCCGCTGGACTTAAACAATCATTCCACCTGTAGCATTACGGTTCAGTCGAAACGGGCCGAAATGCTTCGACAAACAGCACTGATCGTTTGGGATGAGGCGTCGATGAGCAGTCGGTTTGCTCTCGAAGCAGTCGATCGGACCCTGCAGGACATAACGGGTGTGCAGCTTCCTTTCGGCGGTAAGGTGGTGCTGCTGTCCGGTGACTTTCGGCAAATTTTACCGATCGTACCGAAGGGCACGGATGCACAAATCATCAACGAGTGCATCAAGAAGAGCACATTATGGCCCCTGTTTAGGTCGCTACAATTGCGCGATAACATGCGGGTACGCACGGCACCAAACGCGAACCAAGCCAGTGAGTTGCGAGATTTTGCCAACCTTCTGCTTCGTATCGGTGAAGGACGGCACGATACGTTTGCTGGACTGGATCCATCGTTGGCAAAAATACCGCACGATATGATTGTGCCCCATACTGCGAATCCGACAAACGACCTTAACACCCTGATCGACAAAATCTACCCGGACATGCAACGGCACTTCCAACATCCGTCATTCTTTTCGGATCGGGCTATTCTGTCGCCGCTTAACGTGGATGTTGCCAGCGTGAACAACCTGGTCCTAGACCGAATTCCTGGACCGGAACAGGAGTACCGTTCGGTCGATACATTGGTCAACCCGGAGGAACACGAGCATCTGCAACTTCCTTCCGAATACTTGAACACACTCAATGTCAGCGGCATCCCAGTGCATCGCTTGCGGCTGAAACGATTTGCACCAGTACTTTTATTGCGCAATCTTAATTCCGACATGGGATTGTGTAACGGTACGCGTTTGCAAATTGTAGGCCTAAAGCGAAACTGTTTACACGCTAAAATTCTGACAGGCACGCGGAGAGACGAAGACGTCCTGCTTCCACGGATCTTCTGTGACAGCAACGATAAGGGTCACCCGTTCCAGATCCGCCGTAAACAGTTTCCGGTGCAAGTGTGCTTTGCGATGACCATCAACAAGTCGCAAGGGCAATCGCTTCACCATTTGGGCCTATATCTGCCGCAAGATGTTTTCGCCCATGGCCAGCTATACGTTGCACTCTCGCGGGTGACATCACGAGCGAACATTGCTGTGCTGATACCGAACCCGAAACGCGCTGACGAGGAAGGTGTCTCCACAAGCAACATCGTCGACCGAGAGGTCGTTGACAGATGATTCTTCTACTGAACCAGAGTGTGACGTAATTACTGAAAACAGAAAATTAGACATTACATAAATATAAATATCCATTCTTTCAGTTTGAACCGGCTATTCACTAACAATACATCTACCAGAACCTAGAACAAGACGGCAGCAAAATACAAACAATACATGTGTACATCTTCCTTGGCTATCCTTACTGCATTTTCGTTTCATGCAGCGCCTGCAACCAAAACGATCACGTAAACGACGGGACAATCAATTGAACTTCCATGCTGGAAGGTGGAGCTTTACTTCATGCACCACGTTCCATGCGCACCTGGCTTTGACTGAACACCCCACATTTCCAGGCTCTCCAGCAATCTTTCCTTGGAATGCCATGAGACTTCCAATTTCCACGAGGAACGAGGTGGCATGCTCCAGTTGTTTCTGTGCAGCCTGGAGTTTCCGTGCGTAGCACTGTAACCGGGCCTCTTAAGCTAGTCTATATATAAATTTTCGTTAACGCTGACGCTCGATGTCACACTTTGCGTTACGCTGTTTCTATCTCGCCCGTTCTGCCTTCGCTGCCGTATAACACCATCACGCTCGCACGACCGCACGACGAATACCCCTACCATCGTGAGCACGACCAACGCTGCAGGGGTGCTCAACCGTTTCCTCGCTTTCCGAACTCGACCGAGCAGTGCGCACACTATCGACTCGCCCTTGCGAGCCCCTGCCAGCGCATGCGCGTACGAGCAAGCGAGCGAGCGAGCGAACGATCGAGTTGGCTACGCGATATGATATATTTTTTGACAAAACGAATATCGTTTATTAATACGGTTATAGGTGCGATTTACACTTTTTTAAGTTGATTTCCAGTTTTTTTAGTTTAGTTTGAGTATTAGGTTAATTTCTTTAGGTGCGCATGGTGAAGTATAGTGTAGTGTAGTTTAGAAAAGTGTTGTGTATTGTAGTGTAGTTTAGTACGCAGGGCAGTGTAGATTTAGTGTAAGGAGATTATTTTCGTAACGTACGTTTCGTGTACGTTTTGTGGTTCAATTTGTTGTTCCTGCGTGGAACGTGTGTTCCTGTGTTCCTGTGTTCCTGTGTTTCTGTGTTCCGGCGTTTTCTTGCAATTCTGTTTTTGCTACGATATGGAGCATAATGAGGAAAGTGTGGGCAACGGTTGCCCTATGATTGACCTATGACCTATGACGACCAACAGGCTGTACCTTCAACTTTGGCCGGGTCATCCTTATCAGCAGCTTCTGCAATCCTGCAACAACAACAACGAAGGAATACGGACGACGAATTGCTCAATGAAATCGCTGGACGATACTCCACCCCACCGGATGAAACACCACCCGAGAAGAAGGCAAGGCTCGCCAGAAAGCGACAAGCGCTGTACAGGGCCAAGAAGCGCCTCGCGGGAGCAGCTCCTACGGTGGCAGCTGTACAGGACGACCAACAGGCTGTACCGTCTACTTCGGCCGGGACATCCTTATCAGGAGCTCCAGCAATCTTGCAACAACAACAACTACGAAGGAATATTGACGATGATTTGCTCAATGAAATCGCTGGACGGTACTCCACCCCACCGGATGAAACACCACCCGAGAAGAAGGCAAGGCTCGCCAGAAAGCGACAGGCACTGTACAATGCCAGGAAGCGCATGGTGCAAACTCCGAATGTCGCAACTGTGGTCAACCGCGCCCCAGCACCAGCATCAGCACCAGTACCAGCACCAGCACCAGCACCAACACCAGCATTGGTAGACCCAACTGCAGCAGTTGCTATCCGAGTGCCAATACATCAGCAGCTACAAACATACGTGCGCCATCTTCGCGACCATGAAGCAGATCAGCAGCGACAATTCATAGCCCGGCGTCGTATGACCGGCCATCTGAGAGTAGCACATGGGAACCATGAGTCGTACAGTTGTCCCTCGCTTCATACGCTTGCACCACGCGTACCTTGCAATTTCTGTTCCGCTCTCAAGTGGCCTGGAGAGCCGCCCAGTGTGTGCTGCAACAGTGGACAAGTTGTGCTTCCACCGTTTCCCGAACCGCCAGCAGAGTTGCGCCAACTATTTGACGTGCCGCAATTTCTGCTCAACATCCGGCGATACAATAATGCGTTTGCCTTCACCTCTATCGGTGCCTCAATACGAGGAAATGACCCAGTACGCCAGGATCTACGAGTCGGTCACGGTGGAATTTACAACTATCGCATACAAGGTGCGCTTTGCCATCGAATCGGTTCACTCGCTGTGCTTCCAGGACGTCCACCATGCTACGCACAGCTGTACTTTTATGATTCAAGCTCGGAGGGTCAGTACGACGAAATGCTGAACGCTCGGGCCATAGCATATGGTAGTGAGCTGAATCGTGAAATATTGGCCATTTTGCAACGTGTTTTTCGACTCACAATTCGATTGCAGAGATGTTTAAGCATGCGTACGAACGGATGTCTGTTCGAGATGATCTGCGGCTTTGCATCCACTCGCGTATACCAGGCATCGATCAACGGCGTTACAATGCACCGACTGCAGATGAAGTTGGTGGCGTGTTCGTGTGCGATGATACTACCGGAGCCACGGAACATACACGCGATATTGTGCTGCAGCATCGTGCCACAGGATACTTGCAGCCTGTGTTTGATACCAACCAGTTGGCAGATGCACTCCAATACCCGATTCTGTTTCCGCGGGGTGAAACCGGTTGGACTTACGGTATGCCAAAGGTACAGCGCCGAACCAGACAGCAGCAACAACCAAGCAGACCAACAAGTTCGAGCAACGGAGCGGCGCACATAGATGAAAATGATGATGCTGCTGAGGATCCTAATCCTGAGTTTGATGGAGCAGAGCGTTCAGCAAATCAAATAACGCCACGCGAATATGCCGCATATCGCATAGCCTGGCGGGAAAACGCTCAAACGCTTATGCATCGTGCCGGACGATTGTTTCAGCAGTACTGTGTAGACCAGTACTGTAAGATAGAGATGCAGCGGTTGAAATATTTGCGAGAGCACCAGGCACAACTTCGCACTGAGGCGTACACGGGCTTTATGGATCTTGCCGGCGCTGAAGGTACCATCGCGGATCTTCATCCCGATAATTTGCCTAATGTGGCTGTGGAAATCCCTGTAGTGCAAGAACCACCTGTTGCACCCCGTCGTTCCATCATCGATCCGCCCTCGAACCTGTCGCGTACGGGCACACGTGTTATTCTCGGACCATCATTTGTCGGTAGCAATCGATATATGCGAGCGCAATATCAAGACGCAATGGCTATTGTTCGAGCTTTGGGTAAACCGGACCTGTTTATCACCGTCACGTGCAATCCGAAGTGGCCGGAAATCACACAGTGCCTACTTCCACGTCAGCAGGCCCCGGATCGACCCGATGTTATCGTACGTGTCTTTCGGTTAAAGCTGAAAGCCATACTGAATGACCTAACCATGGGAGCTCTCGGGATTGAGGTAGCTCGCATTCACGTTATCGAGTTCCAAAAACGTGGCCTTCCCCATGCACACATACTCGTGATTCTCGCCGAGGAAGACAAACCGCAGACCCCGGCAGACTACGACAAGATCGTGTCTGCCGAACTTCCTAATCCTGCAACGTCGTCGCAACTGTTCGAGACGGTACAGAGCTGTATGATGCATGGACCGTGTGGGGCTGCCAATCCTGCCGCACCTTGCATGAAGGATGGTACATGCGAAAAAGGGTTCCCAAAGTCATTCTGCGAACAGACGCGCAGCATGGATAATGGCTATCCACAGTACCGTCGTCGTAACAATGGGCGCAGTGTGACGGTGAAAGGAATCGAGCTGGACAACCGGTACGTCGTGCCCTACAACCCATGGTTCACGCATAAGTACAATTGCCACATCAACGTTGAGGTGTGTACTTCGATCAGCAGCGTGAAATATTTGTACAAATACGTGTACAAGGGGCACGACCGTCTGAGCGTTACCCTGGCGGTAGGCAACGATGAAATTCAGCAGCATATCGATGCACGCTACCTTTCACCGACGGACAGCTGCTGGCGAATAATGCGCTTTGAGTTGCAAGCAAAAACGCACACCGTTGTTACACTGCCTATCCATCTGGAAAATCAACAGAACGTGTTTTTCCGGGCAAACGAAACCGTTTCGTGCGTATTATACCGTGGTAACCATACCATGTTGACACGATTCTTCCAGCTGGCGGCACATGACAACTTTGCCAGAGCGCTCCTGTACCACGATGTCCCGACGTACTACCGGTACGCGAAACCAACTGCGAACCAGCGACTACCGTGGCAGGAACCGGGAACAAAGCACTGGATCCGTCGCATACGTACCGGGCACAAGACAGTGATCGGCCGAATGGTGTCCTGTAGCATGCAGCTTATGGAACGCTACTGCTTACGGTTGCTTCTTTGCTACCGCAAGGGTCCAACATCGTACGAGGATCTGCGTACTGTTAACGGTTCGGTGTGCGAAACGTTTCAGCAGGCTGCCATCAACGAAGGGCTGCTTGAGGATGATTCCGAGTGGGATCGTGCTCTAGAAGAAGCGGCCACTTATCGTATGCCCGCCCAGTTGCGCCACTTCTTCGCACTCATCCTTTCGTCTGGGATGCCACAAAACCCGCGCACCCTGTGGGAAAGCTATGCGAGTGAAATGAGTGAAGATTTTCACCACCGCAATCGCGACCGGTACACGACGGAGGAATCCGACCTGAATAAGCTGCTACGTGATGTTGAACACTTCCGGGCGCTGAGTGACATCGATCGCTACCTGCGCGGTACGACGCCATCGAAGGATTTGACCAGTTTCCCAGGAATGCCTCAGCTTTCGGAGTATGAACACGTTCAGGCACACATCATGGACAATGATGATGTCAACGAGTTCATTATCGCTGAACGATCGTATCTGATCACGGATCTCGATGCTACCCTTGCCACCGTACATCAGCTCAACGACGAACAACGCATGGTGTACGAAACGGTCACGGCGGCAATCGATCGTCAATTAGCGACGGCGGCAAGCCAAGCGAACGCTGGTGACCAACGGTTATTCTTCCTGGATGGCCCTGGTGGAACGGGTAAATCTTTTTTGGTAGAAAAGATACTGGCACACGTCCGTCGCTGCGGAGAAATTGCGCTCGCAACTGCAGCAAGCGGCATAGCAGCACTGTTGCTTACAGGAGGGAAAACAGTACACTCCACGTTTAAGTTGCCGCTGGACTTAAACAATCATTCCACCTGTAGCATTACGGTTCAGTCGAAACGGGCCGAAATGCTTCGACAAACAGCACTGATCGTTTGGGATGAGGCGTCGATGAGCAGTCGGTTTGCTCTCGAAGCAGTCGATCGGACCCTGCAGGACATAACGGGTGTGCAGCTTCCTTTCGGCGGTAAGGTGGTGCTGCTGTCCGGTGACTTTCGGCAAATTTTACCGATCGTACCGAAGGGCACGGATGCACAAATCATCAACGAGTGCATCAAGAAGAGCACATTATGGCCCCTGTTTAGGTCGCTACAATTGCGCGATAACATGCGGGTACGCACGGCACCAAACGCGAACCAAGCCAGTGAGTTGCGAGATTTTGCCAACCTTCTGCTTCGTATCGGTGAAGGACGGCACGATACGTTTGCTGGACTGGATCCATCGTTGGCAAAAATACCGCACGATATGATTGTGCCCCATACTGCGAATCCGACAAACGACCTTAACACCCTGATCGACAAAATCTACCCGGACATGCAACGGCACTTCCAACATCCGTCATTCTTTTCGGATCGGGCTATTCTGTCGCCGCTTAACGTGGATGTTGCCAGCGTGAACAACCTGGTCCTAGACCGAATTCCTGGACCGGAACAGGAGTACCGTTCGGTCGATACATTGGTCAACCCGGAGGAACACGAGCATCTGCAACTTCCTTCCGAATACTTGAACACACTCAATGTCAGCGGCATCCCAGTGCATCGCTTGCGGCTGAAACGATTTGCACCAGTACTTTTATTGCGCAATCTTAATTCCGACATGGGATTGTGTAACGGTACGCGTTTGCAAATTGTAGGCCTAAAGCGAAACTGTTTACACGCTAAAATTCTGACAGGCACGCGGAGAGACGAAGACGTCCTGCTTCCACGGATCTTCTGTGACAGCAACGATAAGGGTCACCCGTTCCAGATCCGCCGTAAACAGTTTCCGGTGCAAGTGTGCTTTGCGATGACCATCAACAAGTCGCAAGGGCAATCGCTTCACCATTTGGGCCTATATCTGCCGCAAGATGTTTTCGCCCATGGCCAGCTATACGTTGCACTCTCGCGGGTGACATCACGAGCGAACATTGCTGTGCTGATACCGAACCCGAAACGCGCTGACGAGGAAGGTGTCTCCACAAGCAACATCGTCGACCGAGAGGTCGTTGACAGATGATTCTTCTACTGAACCAGAGTGTGACGTAATTACTGAAAACAGAAAATTAGACATTACATAAATATAAATATCCATTCTTTCAGTTTGAACCGGCTATTCACTAACAATACATCTACCAGAACCTAGAACAAGACGGCAGCAAAATACAAACAATACATGTGTACATCTTCCTTGGCTATCCTTACTGCATTTTCGTTTCATGCAGCGCCTGCAACCAAAACGATCACGTAAACGACGGGACAATCAATTGAACTTCCATGCTGGAAGGTGGAGCTTTACTTCATGCACCACGTTCCATGCGCACCTGGCTTTGACTGAACACCCCACATTTCCAGGCTCTCCAGCAATCTTTCCTTGGAATGCCATGAGACTTCCAATTTCCACGAGGAACGAGGTGGCATGCTCCAGTTGTTTCTGTGCAGCCTGGAGTTTCCGTGCGTAGCACTGTAACCGGGCCTCTTAAGCTAGTCTCCCTATACAAAACGAAGTAAGAGGTGACGCTCACGTTACGCTCACGTTACGCTCATAGGTGAAACGATTGCTCACTATAGGATCTTCCTTCCACGAAAAAGTTACTCACTATAGAACGGTTTTGCTAACCAACTATGGATGCTTGGATGATTTTTATTTCTTTGCGGTGTTTCCATTCTCCGAGGCAACAAGCAATGGTAGAGTGATTGAATCATTGATATATTCATATTCAGATCAAAAGACATCATTATTTTCTTCTACACACGTGTTGAAAGTGTATCAATAATTATCAAATTATTCCCAGTGATTCTAAATAATTCTGTGGTGGAGATTCTACCTCGCTCCATCCGTTTTATCATGCGTAGTAGTGTTTTTTGTGTAGTTCAAAACGTTTAAATAAAAATACTTGCTTCGAACTATCATGTACTTGCTTCCTGTACCATCATCCAAATGCAGTCAAATGCTTGCTTGAAAGGATTGCCAAATCGTACGCTATGAACGTTTAACAATTACAATTTTTCATTGTACATTAACCCAAAAATGCGTGGTACCATGCAAAATAGTGAAACCATCGGAGCTGCATAACTAGGACTAAGTGAACAACTTTAAAACATGCTTATAACGGGTTTATATTTCCCACGGAATAATATACAATAATAATATACACGGAATAAGGACATTCCTGGGCCATGGGTTTTTTTATATGAGCACATGATGAAGCAACAAAGTTGAATGAAGTTAGTTTAATTGATTTTATTTGCATTTAGCACTCCTGGATATCCATGGCTGCTTGGTACACAAATAGTCTTGCAGAACATAGGGCACGGGTCAATAATAAGCCGTGACAGTGAGCCCTGTGGATGGATGACCCATATGTCATATGAACATGTCATGACATTTAATAGAAGCTATTCCATTAGTTCAGCATAACTAAATTAAATTTTCGTATGTCCTATATGGTTGTAAAAATGGTCAATGATAGCGGAATAGTCAAACATCTTCTTCTTTACCACAACAACCGTTGTCGGCCAAGGCCTGCCTGCGCCACATCGGGGCTTGGTTTTTAGTGACTTTTTGATAACCTATAGCAGGATAATAGTCAGTCATATTGGAACTTGAACCCACGATGGGCATGTTGTTAAGTGGTACGAGTTGACAACTGTCAAACATATTGAAAAGAAAGTGGACCACGATTGCTAATGTAATGGAAACACTAACATTTGTAAATAAAACATTTAAATAAGTAAATAAGACAAAACTATGGAAGGGCTATAAACCTGGATAAGGATTGGATGGAAACCTGTACCAAGATAGCAGAACGGTCATAAAATTTACTTACTTATCCGGCGCTACAACCGCTTTGCGGTCTTGGCCTGCCTCAGGAGTGTCCGAAACCGAAATAAAACGGTCATAAAAAGTATCAGTAAAAAGACATCAAAAGAGAGCAGGAATTCTTATCTACATGTTTGCATGAAAACATTTAAATATGGCCTGCAGTCAGTATACACGTCTTAAGTTCTGTTGCGAAACCTGCAACCGGGCCAAATTAACTAGTGAAGGAAAAAATCAGGATAAAAAACCAAAACGTAACTGGTAGCATCAACCGTTGCCTCTGCCTGCATCCTACTGCCCAAAACAAACGCGTCAGAGTTATTTTGCACCGGGGAAAACTGATTGCTTTCTTGGGTACTGCACGCAATGCATGCCATTCCCCGCACAAACAACCACCCCACAGGGACCATTTACTTTCAGCCACGGGAGACAGATCAGTTAAATGTGCTAATGTTATTGCTCTGCGCGGGCTGGTTTGGCGGCACGACTGTCAGGGACTTATTGTCCCCCAGACAAAAGGAGAAAGGAAATTAATCAACGTTTAACCACGACGAAATAATGGGTACGCATTTTGGCCGATGAAGCACTTGCCGCTGTTAGAATGCATTGTAAAGAAGCTATTTCTCGCTATAAACAAAGTAAATGTTGAATATTCTATCGCGCAAAATTTAATCAACACTCACTCCAATGGGCCATTTTTGAACCAAACCCAACCTCGCTTTACTTTTTCACTATACAAAATGGCATCCGTTGCCAAATATTCCACTCCCACTACCAACATGCCAATGTCGTACGAAACGGTGGGAAAGGATTACCCAATGCGAGCTCTGGCAAATCCCCTTAAGGTGGATAGCACAACCTATTTCAATATTTGAACCATTTCGTGAATGTCTTTAGCCGTGGTTCAATGAAGCTTTCGAAGGCCCCGCTGGGTGTCTATCGCTGCCAGACAAAAATGCCAACATTTTGTGCGCGTGTGTGTGTGTGTGCCTATGTCTCAAAGCTTTCGGAGAACAATTTCACACACCATTCCAATCATTTTGTACATAAGTGATGTCATCAAGACATCATGAGCGGCGGCCGCCCGAGTGTGGCCGATTTAATATTCATTAAATGATTAAACTTTCAAACTACTAATTTCCTCACACCGGTCGGTGTGTGTGTGTGTGTATGTGGATAGTTTTGGTGAGCTCGGTCGCCGCAAGGCGGTTCCGTTTGGCTTCTAAACACCGCTCAATCCAATGGCTTGTCACTACAACTGGCAGATAGCAGGGGTGCCACAAAAAAAAACAAATTTTAAACTTTGAAATTATCCATTCCCACTACACTTGGATGACTCACTTTGGAGACTTATCCACGGGTCAATGGACGGTCTGCGACTAATACAAAGAGTTAACGACGCTTGATGAAGCGCACGTACAGAGGACCGGCGTGCGCTTTATTTGCCCCAAAACAATCATAATCCGTTCAAGCTACCGATGATGATGACGATGATGAGACACGGAGACGACGAGATCCATTAACGCGACCTAGCGCAAAACGAGACAAACCCGCACCGGAAGCGGATCGGTTGATTCACACGATGTAAGCCCAGTGGGAGGCCTAGAAAAGGGTACCGGGATCGTGTGGCGCTGGGCTTATAGATTCGTTCAAAAGTGTAAATGGTGCGTTCGAGAGGGCAGCAACGGGTTGCTTAATTAACGCCTTGACGTAGAGAACGGGCTGGTACCGGCGATGATACGACGGATTCGACAGCCGTGATGATGAATATCAATGAGTTTAATTTGGCAGCAAAAAGGATTTAGGTTGCCGCATTAGGCAGCTTGGAGGAACTTCGGGAGAGTTAATTTGGCTTTTTTCGAGTGGGTTGAAGTGGGCTTCAGCAGAGCTTAAAATAAATGGCTAAATAAAGTCGACAATGGAGACAATGGAGATAATAAACCCAAACTTTACCTCAAATATCCGTTCGTACTAAAAAACAAGCTTTAATTCATGTTTGATCGATTTCTAAAACTGCTTCAGTCATCCTGTAAATCCTGCAGTTTCTTTTGCGCTTATACGATTGCAAAACTCAATCGATAGAAAACACTTCAACCCCCAAACTATGGCATTGAATAACAACTTCCCCCCATATTGATACTAATGATTGATTCGTGCAGCGTGTAACATAATCTGTAACCTTACGCTTTCTGTTTGCTTTCTGTTGCTGTACCGTACCGCAAAAACAACACGCCGGCGGAGCAGTGCAAGCGAGCTTAATTCAATTTCACATCCCCTATTCTCCCAACCGTTCCTGCAAACTCACGAACCGCACGAGCCTGATCCATGGATCGTTATCGAAACATACGCCACAAGAAGCAAAAGGCACGTCTTAGCATTGGCCAATAATGTTCGGTACTTGTTCGGTTGGCGAAGGGATTTGATGGGGCGAGCGTCGGAAAGCGAAAAGGTAAGCAGATCACCAACCAAAACACCCACCACCCCGTTGTCAGTGATATGGCGAATCCTTCGAGGGGATGTATTTCCGAGATTTGCGGTTTTTCCAGGGCACGTGCTCACCCAGCCTGCACCTGACACATAAAACAGCATCAATATGGTGGAATGGTTCCCGCCTCACTCTATGTTGTCTAGAGATTTTATCTGTCAATTTTATGAATCAATTACAGCACGGAACCATTACATTGCACTGTCCTGCCTGCCGCGAACGAATAAATCTCAGCCATACTTCAGCAAGCACACGGTACACAGTCAATTACATTCACATTTTTGAAGCGATTCCCACGAGTCTCTCTTAGAAACTGTTCGCAAATGATCCGTTTAAGAGGATTTGTAACAACTTTCACTGTTAAGCCTGATCGAAATGTTCTTCAGCAAACTTTGTTGACTGTTGTGCGGCTGCTGCTGCTTTGATTTAGTTGGACGAAGCGTTTGTTTGCAGGAGCTCTGGCTTATAATTTCAGACCTCCCCCCAGAGGTTTTGGTTCTGAGAATTTCCATTTTTTACTAATTTAAATTGATTGCTTCACTACTGCTCACTCAGACTGTGATAAATTATTCACTAATTAAATTACTTCCATTCCAACTGGCTTGCAAACTGGTTAGTTTCTTTCGCTCCGCTCATTAGCTTAGTCGATTATTTGAGTGCTTTTCCCCTTTCCAATTCCATCACACACACACACTCCCATATATTTGTACAATATTTCATCATCGATAATGATGGTGAACCAACCACTTGCCACTTGCTTACGTGTCCGATACCGGCTTTCTACCGGTTCGGTTCCATGCTAGGACACGAAAAAGCGTCTCATTTTTCCAAACCGAACCCCGAACCACTCTCAGTTCGGTTCCGGTTGGTTGCACACCCAACGAAGCGCAATACCGTGTGCCATGCCCTTGACACAGGACAAAAGAACCCCCGAACCCTGCTCTCGCTACCCTACGGTGACAACCCTTTCGTTCGGGGGATGGGAAAACAAATCAGAATACAAACCGTCATGCCAAAAGGTAAAAGGAAATCCGAAACGCCCGAAAAGAAAGGGTAGAGCAGAAACCGTATTCAGCGTCGCTCGGTCGTGATGTGCTGCTGCTGCTGCTGCTGCCGTGTCTACTACACTATTACAGGTGTAGCAAAACTACAGAACACAGTACTGTTTCACAGTGCTTTCAGCAATCATAATCAACAACAGCAACAGCAATGCGAGAAAGTGAACAAAATGCGACAAAAAACATTAAAAAGCCCACAGCTACAGAAATAACATATGGACATGGTGAGAATGCCCTACCACTTCATGAACCAGCCTTTGGCAGTATATGCACAATGGCTGCCGGAAAGAAGGGTGCCTTTTGCTGCACGGCAGACCCTACCCTGACGTACATTGTGCACCGAATTTAGGTGCATTTGTCTCCGGAGCCCGGTTGAATGGGGAACACACGGTTGCACAAGAATAAAGCCGCCAAGGCTTAGCGATACAGGGCAAGCTTGTTTACAATTAAAACACAGGAAGGAGATAGTTTCCGCTGCGTTGTTTGCTGTTTGCCCATTTAGTAATAGGGACCGTTTATTTATTTAGTTTATAGGCTGTACTGCTATTTGTTACCATACAATAATTTATATTTGTATTTTTTATTCCTTTTTTAGTTCACTTAAAAAGCATTGAAGTACACTTATTAAGAGCAAATTAAAAAGATACAAAGGCCAACCATTTCCAATACCGCTCACGGAGCACAAACCATGCTGAACGCTTACATAAAATGTCCCTCAACAACGCTTGCCGGCACAAACCCGGTTCATTCATCGATTCCACTACCGGTGTCAAGCACTACCATCGGAAGCATTGCCATCGGAAATCGAACGTAACCGACAAACATTTTCAATTCCATGCACTTTTTTACGGAACAACTTTCGCTCTGCCGAGTGCAAGTGGGAATAAAAACACGTTTTTACACAAACCACCAGGCGCCTCCATCAAGCGTCGGGGAGGGGAATATTGAAAAAAAGGTTTACATGGTGTGGGCAGAACAACTTAATTCCAACAACGAACTCGTTCGAATACTACTCGATGGGATTATAGTTAAGGCTTTTTTAAATGAATTCAGCTTCTGATGCATATCAACGATTTACGGGAATTTGAAAATCGGTCACAAATTTATTCCTCCGACAATTCCTATTACAAACCACTGTGCGTGCCTTAACTGATTCGATCAACACGGGCTCGCCCCGGACCACACGGTGGTGTGGTGGTCACTTCGATAAGCACTAAAATCAATCGCAATTCATAGCTTATCGCAGCGACCGTAGTGGCCATCGGTAGCCTACCGGACGGTTTACCTTACCGGAAGCCGTCTAAAAGGCCACAAGCCGTTAGTAGACTAGCTTTAGTTGTTTTGTACTGTTTCCTTTTCTCTCTCTCTCTCTCTCTCTCTCTCTCTCCATTTATTCCACACTCAATCGTGCATGTAAAACCCCCGCCGAGCCGTATACGGAGCACGTCTAAGCCTAGACCTGCTCCGACCTAAAAATAGGGAAATAGAGCGAAACAAGGAAACACAACCACAGAAAAAAAAACCGACACAACACCAGATAACCTTCGCCACTTGTTCGATAAGGTTTGTTTTTTGTCTCTCTTCCTCTCTCCTTATTGCTGTTGTTCAGTCGGTGGTGACAATATCGAAAGTGACTGTGTTTATATTAATGCTTGTAGGTTTGTGTTCTATTGTAGTTTCCCGGTGGTATTTCCAGGGAGTGTTTTCCCCCAATTTATCCCAACACATTCGTCACTGGGCGCTTCTACCATTCCACCGCGTGTGATTATATAAAAGTAGGTCAATGCAAACCACAAATCGGTGCGTTTTAGCATTTCGTCGAAGGTTAATGCTAACCTTGGGTGGGCTTGGTAGGAGAGAGGGTGGTGTAGAGAACGCTGATGCGCGGAAACAGAAACGGTGAGCACACAACAAATAGCGAAGCCCATTTATTTACTCTTGCCACGTGTAGCGGCAGTCCAGAAGGTGTGTGTGTGTGTGTGTGTGTTTGTGTGTGTGTGTGTGTGTGTGTTTTTTTGCCGTTGAATTGGAGGCCTTTGCTGCCTTCGGGTTAGTTTCATTTTTATAAGTGCCATCACTACCTAGACATTTCTTAATGACTGTGTCTTTGCATTGTACATCATAGCGACCGGTCTTGTGTGGAACTGTAATGCTCAACCGAAAGCAAATCGAAACAAGAACTGCATGAATTATGCATTGTTGTCGATTGGAAACTTGTGTTGTTAAGTTAATGACTAAAGTAAATATGTAATCAGAATGTTTTGTTTGCTTTTCTATAAAGTCAATAAAGTAAGTCAATAAAGTATCATGTATGCTTTTCCCCTACAAATGTAACCTTCAGATTATTTGCTTGAGCTATAGACAACGTTTTTAATGCACTAAACCGCTCCATGATCATTCTCAGTCAAGCTCCACTCGAATTGGAGGGATTTTTTTGTTTTATTTTAAAAACACTGTCACATTCAAACACATCCCAAAACCACTCCAATGAACACACATACAACAAACCCAAAAAACACACATTTCCATCCTGATCCGCTTTTCAACTCGGCGTAGTAGCGAAACATAAGTCGTCTGGGGGGAAAATGGCGGTATCATCATCATCTCGTTAAAACTGTACGCACGATGGATTGCGTTATCCTCTTTTGTCCATCCCTCAACTTCCATCCGCTTGCCCAGCCTCTTCCCGCCAACCAAAAACCACACGAACCCATCCCGCCTTTGTCTTGCTACCGACGAGGAACACTGTTGTGTTCCAAATCTTTGTTAATCAATCCACATGTCGTCACATGTCGGATGTCATCAAACCTGTGGGAATCCTTTTGCCTCACATGAATGAATGCACAGTAAACATGAGCTGTGTGAGTGGTGTTTTATGATTAGCTGGGGATTGGCTAAGGTTGACTAGCGGAGAGAGATTTGGTTTTACTGCCACAAATATCAGGAGAAATTAACAATTGCTCAAATTTTGGTGAAATAATACTCGAAATTTTGCACGAACTTGTAAAAGGGATATTCATTTGTCGTTTATAGTAAGTGTATTCAATACTTAAGTATTGGATCTAGTACACTAAATACTTAATACTCATTTCCATATATTATACTGGAAATGGCAATTATTTTTTTAAATTTCTCCCACAACTCTATCAAGTTTAATGCGTCCTCAATTTCAATTTGATTGTAACTCTTGACTTGATGCACAAATCATTATCGTTCAAGCGTACTGTTCTCCCCTGAACAAACCCACCCGCTTCATAAAGGGAATTAGTTTGCTCACCATTAGCACACACACACACACACAAGCTCGTATAAACACATATTTGCTACCCAGGCTAGCTCAATTCGATTGAATCGAAATGGAGCTGTTTACACTACCGCCAAATTGCGCCCTAAACTATCCGCCATTTAGCTTGCCCCTTTCTCTCTCTCAAACACACGCAAACACCGCTCAACACTCCCTTCTGTCTGTCTCTCGTACTACCTTTCATCGATTAACAGTGTATGGTTAATTAGTGGCGCTATGGATTTCGTACACGAACGGACGTTCGGATACGATATTTCAATATCTTCCATCGCCATCGGTACCTGCTGCCAACTGGCCATTTCCGTTTCCGTTTCACTGGTTCCGACAGCGCCCCTGGTACACCGTACCTAGGAGTGGGAAGTCAGCTGTTTCCCCTCCAACGTGAGGGCAACGTGGCTAAATTATGAAACAATAATTTATCTCTAATTAACTTCAGCAGCTCGAACGCCTTCCAACGGCCTGTTGATGCTGAAGCCGGCTCCATTTGTGAGCGCGTAGTTTGAGCTTTAAGGCGTAAACAGGCGGCGAAAGCGCTTCGAGCCACAGCTGAAGTATATTTTCTTCTATTTACGGTCAAAGCAGTTACAACAAGGGCAGCCGCAATACGCCGCCTCTCCCAAAAAAAAGAGGTAACAAATACCAAACTTATTTAATTTAAAGTTTAGTATCGGTTTTACAAACGTACGTTCCCGTTTGCCCCCAATTCGTAACCCAAAGGCACGGGCACTGTATCGGTCAAATTAGGGGGAGGGTTAAAGCGTATTCTTTTTTGAATACCCCGGTACATACTTTCACCCAGTTTAAGTGCCCAGAGAAACGAGAGCTTCCGGAAAAGGATGAAAATAGCAACAGGAAAGCAAGAAAGCAAAATTAAAACAGCAGCTGCCCCCGAAGTGAATTTAACCATTTCAACCCGGTTCGGTTGAACATTTCAATAGACCTGCTGCTCCTGAAGGGGAGGGCACTTTTCGCAGACACTTTGTGGATGCTCGTTACCGATTTGCTCTGCATCCTTCTCAGAGTTTCGTGGAAGGTACACCGGAAGCTATGCGCTCGTGTGGCTATGCCTGTCAAACGGCAGCAGAAGCTTTAACGGCAAACGAAATGAAATGAATTTAATTTGAAAACTCCTTTCCATTTTCCATCATGTAAATGCCTGTATAGCATTTGTAAAATTATGCATACATTACAATAAATTTCTTCTGTTCTATGCTCTTCATATCCACTCAGCAATAGCTGACAGATAGATCGTCAATCCCATTCAAGCTTTCCCTTTCATCCCTCTCCAATGCGGCCAACCAACGGGTGAAAACATTTAAATAACTCCTGCTCTATCCTTCAAACCCTGCTCCAGCCGCAGCCGTTTGCAGCACGCTCAATTGATGCGCTTTTTTCTCCTCTTTTCCACGGACAAAAGCACCGCAAAACAAAAGCAACTGCGTCAATGGTAGACGAACAAACAGCACACTCCTTTTGCTAGCAGGGACCCTCATCAAACAAAAGCGCACATTCCCGGCGTGCCCGTTTCGACCGGGCGACATCCATTTCGCATTTCACCACCGTATTCATTATGCAAATTTAATGAAACGAATTCTTTGGCGCGTTTTGTAGCAAAAAAAAAGTGCGTAGATGATGCGCAAAGGGCGCCAGAAAATAACAATAAAAAGGATAAACCGAACAGACACACAAGTGATGCACAGATATCTCTAATGCCTCTAAGGTTAATGTGTAAAGTAAAAGCACAAAAAAGCTTCAAATCAACAGTGCATAAACCAGTGGAAATGTTCCGGCTCTTCTCGTGCCTTGTCTCTCGTTAACAAATTAGCGTTTTCTCGGTTAAACGCAAAGTCCTATTCACTTCTTCACACTATCTTTCCCTTTCTTTTTTCCTCCTGAACGTGCCATTACATCCCATTTAGCCCCGTTTGCCATTCATCGCACTCGCACTTCGTTTCGTTCGTCCATTCATCCCTTACCCATTGATCCGTGCATGCGAGGTGAGGCCGATTTTGTTTTTTCCTCGGTATTATTTAATTAATTATGTCACCACGGGGGGTGGAAGATTTATTCTATCGAATCGTTTTTTTGCGCTGCTTTTTGCCTATTTGTTTGCCCGTCATCATTCAAAGGAAAAGTGCGTTCGTAAGTAGCATCAGTGCCGTTGTCTTTCGGAAGCGAAAAGACACGCCGCTTCCTGGAACATCCAACGCGCCCGTTTTGCATGTTGTTTGCAGGTTGCCAACAAAGCTTCGTGTGTTTCCGCTTGGGCGATGAGCTTACTTTAGCGTCATTACTGATGAAACACAACACAAAGTAGCACAAAAAAGTTTCTATTGTGATTCTGTGGAATTGTTTTGCTTAGACATTTGTTGCAAAGAAAGGCACAACCGATGTTAACGGCGCGCTGCACAATGTTGAACGAAACTTTAAGCTGGAACATTGAAGGAACGGGCATACCTAATTGGACATTATCCTGTTAATAGCCATTAAGGCTTGGAGGAAAACTCAGTTTTGTTATTTTAATTTAAAAAAAGCAATGGAATTATTCGAATGGAATCCTCTTTCACTTTGGAGTTTGTGAGCTGCAGAAATAAAACTCAATCACTTACAATGTGTACATTTTACACTAATTTTCCTCCATCAAACTAATAGCTGTCTCGTTTCCCTCAAATGCTGCAATAAAAAATGCGCACAAAAAATCACACAATATCACGTCAATCTAAGGGCGAGGCTGGCTATCATCCCTCCCCCAGCTGCTAACCTCTGGCACTGAGTCGATAACGATATTATTATTTACATTGAGCTTATTTATTAGCGTCAATAAATTATGCTGCCCTGCCGTCAGCCCCATCCCACCACCACCAGGAAGGCTCACACCAAGCTGTGCGTGGTGGCAACTCTTTCTCTCTCTCCTAAACTTGTTGTTCACGTTCCTTTTCCTGCTCTCGTTTAAATCCATCTCAGCTGTGATTCACTTCCGCTGTTTTCCTTCCTTCCTTCCTTTTCCCCACACCCTTTTTTCCACTTGTTGTCGAGAAGGGTGGACAGCATCGACAGTAGTCGACACATTGCCACCAGCGAGGAGCGAGGGAATTAATTTTATCATTTCTTACTGTGTTGTTTTGAATGGAGTTGGAGGGAGTGAGCTGGGAGGCTAGAAGAGAGCGAGAGAGGACAAGAAGTGAGTGGTTGAAAACTGTTATCTACTGTTTGGTAAGGCGGATCGAGTGGTGTTGTTTTCCAGTAGCTCGGTTAGTAGCGGTGATCGGTGGGACCCGCTTTGAAGGGCTTTGGATTTGATGGGAGCGCAACGAGCACGAAGTTTCGCTGTGACATTTTCATGCTTTCTAGGGCTCCTACTGCGCTTGCTACGACGATAACAGTGGAAAGAAATGATTAATGTGCAGGGAAGATGCGAAATGTAAAGGGGAGAAGACAAAAAAACAAAGCAAGCTTTGCCTAACGCGGAAGGACACCAGGAGCAAAGTGCACATGGGCGAAGATTGTGCACGGCTCAGGTCAAGTTCAAACAGTGTGTAAGGGCGGGTTCCAGTGGCTAGCAAAACATCGCAGATTAAGAATAATTTATCGCCAAGACGCTGTTGCGCGGCTGTGCGCAGTTGGGAAGCTTTCTAATAAATTATTTTTAGCCAAGAAGCAGAGGGAGATAAATTGCAGAGAGTTTGGTGAAGAGTGTTTCTCTTCAAATCCGGTAGTTGAAGATTAAAATTTGTTAAGCTTCTAAGCCTTGTAAATACAAACATTTTTGAAAACACATTTTTGTAATCTTCCCCACAAGAAAACAGCTTCCGTATGGCTTCCGTTTCGTAGGATTAATTCCTCACCTTGATCCTTACATCTTACACATAAACACATACACAGAGGTTCCCGTTTCACATTGATTTTCATTTTCCTATCAGCATTTTTCCCGCTCCATTATTCCACTCCGGCTGCACCGACCATAAAGTCAAACCGTTACGATCATTGTATCGCTTCTTGCGCTAAGCTTGTGCTATCGTCTCACCCTCTCACCGGCGAAACACCACACGAAAATCCACAGAATTGACTTTTCTCTACCCCTTCACACTCTTTTCCCCATGATCACTTTCACCGATATTTATGTTCATTCATCTCCGAGCACCCATCATCCGCCACGAGGCTCCCGATGACGATCCAATCATTTTATCGAGCATGTAATGGAATCTTTCGCCACTGGAGCGAAAACCGGTTCGATAAAACTGACACCGATCCCGAGGTGGACGGCATCAAAGACACACACACACACACACACATCATTGAATAGTGAAACCTTTAATCGAAAACTAAAACCCGTCTTTTGTGCTGAGCTGAACAGCTCGACCGGTGACCGGTTGGTGAGACACCTTTTCTGGGTTTATTTATTTTATGACCACCTCTGCTCAACAACACTCAACCACCGGGATGAAGTATACTGTTTCGAACCAAGAACTCATCACTCTTAGCTGCTTTGTTTCACTTCCCGGAGATCCCGTCCAGTGGTAAAACGCAAACTAGCCCACAGGTCACAAAGGCAGCACATTGGTTTGTCTGTGTGTGTGTATGCTTGTGCAAATAATCTATTCCTCCCATGGGTGGCATCGTCCTCAACCCACGGTTTGAATTAGTTATCGTAAATTGTACTGCGATCGGATAGCGTATTCAAACCCAAATCGAAGTTGTTCAACGTCTTTAACGTTTAGCGTACGGTTTGATCTTAGGAACGTTCTGTCCGCTCCGTGCGTCACGCACGAAGGACGTGGAATACTGTGTTACTGTTGAGTTGCAGTGACCACTGGGATGGATGAAAGGATTTACGATAAGATGTTATCGTCATCGATTGCATCATCATTTTATTGAATCATTTCTTGATATGTGCGCCTCGTAAATCGTGTCCTCACAGTGCACAGTCGTAAAAGCGGTTAGGAGTGGAGTTCGAAGGGAAGGTATGATTTTGGAATAAGTTAAATTGTGATGGTAAGATGCATTACAAGATATTGCATTGCATAAAGAGATATATATAGTAAAAGGGATTCTTTGGAATTGATTTTAGGTAACACTCTATTTTTGAATTTTTGAAGATGAAGGTGTTGTTCAGCTGCCAGTAGGACTGTTATTCACAAAAAGCGACTTATTTTCGTTTCCTCCGTCGCAACTTGTTACTATAGCATTCTTTTTGTGACTAATAATACCTTGTTTTGTATCCTTTCTCTCTAGCCAGCTCAGAGTGTGTGTCCAAGAGTCAAAACGATACGGTTTAATCTTTCCTTAATCACTCCTAAAGCTGTATTTTTTGGCAACGCGTTAAATTGATACATTTTGTTCGTAAGCCGAGCAAATGTTTTTTTCGGGGCAAAAGAATTTCTTGTTTTTCCATTCTTTGCACGTGTCGCCGATCACTGCCTTGTTGGGCAACAACAACAACAACAAAAACTTCGAAAAAAAACACACCCCGATCGTACTTGAAAGTAAAAGCCTAAAACGACTGAAATACGATATCATAGCAGCATGAAAAAGGTAAGGGATAAATCCTTTTTCTTCTTCTTCTTCTTCTTCTTCTTCTTCTTTTTGTCGCCCTCAGGGCTGCCGTACCTGTCCCTTCCATAACACGAACAATATGTCTCGCAATGGTTGCTCGTTCGCATGCTTGAAGGGTTCGTTCGCTGCGAGTGCGAAAGGATAGCGAACACTTGTCCGAAAGTGGATCGTAAAACATACCCGAAATACACACTCCCAGACACTTCTCAAAATCGACCGGCAACTGGGTGTGTGTGTGTGTGTGTGTGTGTGTGTGTTTGTGTGTGTGTGTGTGTGTGTCGGATTTTTTAAAAAAAAGTAAATCCAATTCACTTCGAAGAAAGCTTTAAGCCGTTGCCGGCATAATTGAGCGCTCAACCGCTTGCCAAACACACACACGCATGAGTATTTCGTAGAACATAATATACGTGTGTGTGTGTGTGTTTTTTCAACCTCTTTTTCAAGGGCTTGATGGCTCGATGCTTTTCCATCGTCCACCGAGCGACGGCGGGCGGGTTTTCTTTTTGCACTGGCCGCTAAATATTTCAAACCGTAATCCGTCTGGCTTCTTGAAAACATGCACAAGAAGGGGAGAGGGAATTGGTAAGCCAAAAGATAAACATAATTCCAACCCTCTCGTGAATTTTGCGCGCCCCCGTCGTTCTATGGCAACATAACACACCATTTATGCTGCGCACCAGGCACCACACGGTGTACGTGGAAATTGAATTAGAAACACCATTTCTATCCCGCGGATGAGGTGAGCGGGCAATGTAGCGAAAAGAGGGGTGACTCCCACAAACATACACAGGCACTGAAACATCACACGCAACAGTTCGCCGGCCCCGACCGACCACAAAGCGCAGCCTACGGGCGCAAGCTTCAGCAAAATCATTTTCGCGCAACCACCACGAAAAGAAAAAACCACCGCCAAAAGAAACCTTTTATCCGCCGAAAGTCGAGTTTGCCGTGAGCGCGGAAAGCTCACAAAATAACAGACACTCTCGTACGTTACGGGGAAACTGAAACGTCAACAGAGGGAGAGCAAATCCACAGTGAAAACATCCAAACTCGGTGGAAGAGTTGCTACTGAACAGGAGGCCGTGGTCGTGTCCGCTGCACTTCACGCCACAAGCGACAAGCAGCAGCAGCAACAGCAGCAGTGGGAAGAAGATTTACTAAACCCACCCCTCGAAAAAAAAGAAGGAAATTGCTGTTCGGAGCCGTGCAACAAACGACTCTGTGGCGTATGTGTGTGAAAATTTGATGGTGCATGTTTTCCATATTTTGGCACGGTGATGGGTGGTTTTGTCCTTGGTCATCGTTCTTTCTTTCTTTCATTTTTTCCTCATTCTACTATGTCATAACCGCTGCAAAAAAGGTGGTAAAGCAGAAAGGGAAAGGAGGGAAGAAAGGGGAAGTGGAAATAGCGACCGAAATCATTTCTCCAAGCTACGCGAGTGCTACGTCAAACGGCCAAACTGTTGCGCCCGGAAAATAAATAAAACAACACACATACACACATACATATCACCCAACCCTCTCACAAAGCATGATGAAAAACAGCTCCACAAACCCCAGTGGGAGGTTATAAACCGAAATAGAGGGAGGAAAATTGAGACATATGTAACACGGAACGTCCAACCGGTCTGCCAATCCACACGGGCGCGCGCTCACGCTTGCTTCTAGTTTGTTGTGGGGAGGGCAAAATTTGAATTTCGCTAAATTTTTCATAAATGGTTCAGCTTTGCAGCGTTTTTTTTATCGCACTGCCAACGGCGACTGAAACGTGTCCGAAGCCGAAGCTCGTTTGTACAGTGCCCGCAGTTAATGAAACCATTTGTAGACACGCACTCGCCACAAAATTGGACCATATG
Organism: Anopheles arabiensis; assembly: GCF_016920715.1. NCBI lineage: Eukaryota > Metazoa > Arthropoda > Insecta > Diptera > Culicidae > Anopheles > Anopheles arabiensis. The sequence continues at coordinate 71,070,091 of NC_053518.1, read as the reverse complement.
AAAGGTTAGCCAGGTGAACCGCGTCCGTCCATCTGGTGCGACGGAAGCGTCATCGTTTCATGTGCGGGCGCCCAGTGCGAGTGTGTCCCGGGGAGCGGTAAAAAGGTAAAAAAAGAAGGCCCCGTGTTTCATAAAGCGATAGACGCATTTCCATAAATAGGACACCTGTGATTGTACCTAGTTTATGTGTAATGTTTAGAGATAAGCTACGCTTTTCGTTCGGCCAGCGTGGCTTTGATGTGTTTTCGATGATGCGATTGCGACGTTTGGGTGAATTGGGTGAAGTAATGAAGTCAATTCCAATGACTAAAACTGTTCCTAAAACCTAAAACTAACGTAGCGGAATTTGAGGCAAGTATGCCACCTTAAGCATTTCAAGTTATAAGTCACTAAAACGTGTTTTTCAAAAGCCGATTTAAATCTCATAACCATTTTACATCTATTTCCTCACTTATAAATGAGTTTCGTTTGAAAAAAGTGCAAACAAAACAGTTTTTGAAGCGTTTTAAAAAGGGTCCAAAAAGACGTTGTTTTTTGGGATATGGGGCAAGAGTGCCACTCGTATGGGGCAAGACGGCCACCTGTTTAAAATAACCGTATTTATTAGATAATTGGAAATTATTACGTTTGTACCACTAGTGTATGTATTCCTACATGTCTTGAGTAACCAATGAACCCCTTTTCATCACAAACTGTATCGCAATATGGGTTGCTGCTGGTCTGTTTTTCCGGAGTAGAATCCGCTCGTAAAAGCGCACCATCCCGCTGAACGCTACAACAATGTTTACATTTTTGACAGCTCTCGCCTATGAAAGATGGTGGCACACTTGCCCCAAATAGAGATGGCTCTTTTGCCCCAAAAGTTGTAACTTTTTTGAAATTGTATTTTTCAGTGACAAAAAGAAAGTTTTTTTCAACTAACCCTACAAAAAATGTCACGTTTTCTCAGCTATACGGTGGTGTAAATATTTTCTCGCTTAATTGTTCGCATAATTTTTGAGAGCTTATTTGGTTGGATTAAAAAATTATAATATTCTGCTCAATTTTGAAACTCAACATAAATCAGTTCAAAACAATGGGGAATATCGATTGGTCTATATGAAATTCGGCTCAGTATACCTAGTCATTGGAAAGGAACCAACTGTATACACAATTGATCATTAAACTAAGGTTTTTTAAGGAAAAATGCTTGGTGGCACTCTTGCCCCGTATGGCACACTTGCCCCAAATTCCGCTAATTGGTATATTGTAGCAATATAATGAAAAATGGAGATGAAAGGTACAAGATAGGTTGAATATCGATTTAACTGATTTGTAACTTCTGAGAACATTGGTATACAGTATCTGCAAATCAATATCAATGCACTAGACAGATTACCGAGATGCTCAAAGGATTCAATAAAAGTAAATGGGATATATCTTTTACGTTAATAACATTCTTGAAGGCTCTCTTACCGACAGTAAACTTAAACTGAAATTAGTATTAAAACTGTGATAGAGGTAGGCGAATGAGACTGAGTTCCATGATAAGTTAAAAAATAGTACCAGGAAATTAATACAGGGTTTACCCTCAATTGGACACTGTCATTTCTATTCGGGTCTTTTCACGAATGAAACGGGCATAATAAATTTAAAACGGGCTATTCTGCATTTTCTTGTTTTTTAGCTGTAAAATTTATTTGCGTGTAGTTTAACTTATCTGTTAAAAAATTTAAGTTTTAAATAGCCAAAGATTAACTGAAAAAAACAAATTTTGCAACCAATACTGTTGCGACCTAGAATCAGGATATCAAGCAGCAGGCATCAACAAAAGATGCCTAAAAAGATCTCGAATGAAACACATGTGCCCTGTTGAATACTTCAGAATTCATGTTAAATGAGGATTTTCTTTTTACTTGATAGCTTGATGCAAAATGACAAACTGACAGACAAGTTAAGGGCGCTTCAGTTCTAGGTACTAACTAAATTCAACGGCTTTTCTTTGTAGCAAAGAAACTGTACTTGTTTGTGGTTATTTTGCATTAATTTTAGTTCAAAGTCTACAACCTCTGACAAGCTACAAGACATCCTTTATTTACCGACAACCGTTGTAAAGGTTAAACGATACGACAAGACCCGCATCTCAGCAGTATCAAAGTACCTTTTCTTTATGCAACACGTGTTCTATTTTCTATGCCTTTTCCTAGAAACCAAGCCACACGCCGCTTTCACTCACTTTTTGGAAGCTGCTGTGCTGTGCTTTGGTGCTACGACGAATTCTACCCCGCAATAGCTTCTGCGAACTGTTTGTTCAATTACTCCGTTATTCGTTCCAATGCTCTGAAAGCAAAACACGCTCCTTAAATAGTTCATATAATTAGGAAAACAAACAACAGCATGTTTCACCAGAATTTAGCTGCGTTATAAAAGTAGAATAATTCCCCCCAAGCGCTGCAAAATGCAGCCTGTGAATGCGAGTTAATTGCCAAATTTTATCATCACCACCATACCCTGCCCAACGAAGCGTTTCACATTAACAATATAATCGTGGGCCCAAAAACACACCCGATGCACAGGATCACAGAAAGGTTAGAATAAAACTACATTCCATGCTTTTATCGATTCCATAAATTCCACCGGCACACGCTCCGATGCATGCATGGCTTTGCAAAAATGCAATCATCGGTCGTCGGGTCCTCGTGCCTTTCGGTGCATTCGGCACTCGCTCGGTCGCTTGTGGGTTGCGCTCGCTCGATGCAACCTCCTCGTATTTAGTCTGCTTAATCGAGCGTGTACAAAAATAAAACGACCCATAGCGAGGAATGTGTCATCGTACGGGCATTGGGCTAATCTCGGACCGGAACACACACGAGAGGGGGTAGTATGACCCAATTCGGGGCCCAGTATGTTTTACGTTCATTATGCTGCAGCTACCTGTATTTTCAATGTTCGTGTGGTACGTTTTTTGAGGTTTGTTGGCAGAACTTTAAGCTCCACAATTGAAGCTTTTGTTGGCAGGAATGATCGAAGGCGACCAGAAGAGTGGCTTATTTTAATAGATGCTAGAAACCGTACTCATAATCCCAACTGTTGTCTAACTTGCACTCTAGAAGCCAGCCTTGTTCTACGTGCTTTACTTCTAAATTAATTTCCTTTCCTACGACTGTTTCTCCCTCCCATAAAGTTGTTCGATTGCACCTGTTAGAATGGGCAGATGGGCCCAGCAACCGAACAGCAAACGGATAGTTTCAATTCAATGGGAAAACTTTTCTGCCACAGAAACACACACTCACACACAAAAAGAAGAGAGTCTGCACAATATCACGAACAATAGTTTGCAATTGCTTTCAAAAGACGCATCCGAACCACTAGCAACTTTGTCCCGGGCAAGATTACGTCGTGCCACTGTGTTGCTTACACAATCACCCACAAACTTCTTGCACAGCTCGTTGCTGTCGTGTTTTCTTAAACCATGTTGTGGAACATCTGTCTTGCCAGTGGCTATAAAACAGCGACGATCGTGCTGGCAATAAAAAGCGGGCCTGCTGAAACTGATACCAGTTCCCAGCTGCAAAGTTTCCCCCTTCCCAAGCGAATTAATCACCCATCAAAACAAACATTATTTTTAAATCCCAAAATACACCACAGTCGAGCAAAACACACAAATTAACGTATTAATTCCATACCATTACACAAACGACACGGATTGGACGGGTTCACATCTTAATGCTTGCACTGCCATTAGCTTACTGGACGACAGCAAACTCCGGATTCCGATGATGATCCCATCGGTGTATTGAAGAATTGTGATTTAAAATTCCCTCCCAATCTCGAATGCATTTTCCCGGATCCCCTCCCCTCAGGGCTAACATCAAAAACCACTAACCACTTCCAGAGCGCTGGACTATGCCCGGGGTTTGTTGTTTTGCTTTCAAACACATAAAACCGTACAGCGTGTCTGTGTGTGCAAGCGGGTTAGAGGTCGCAATTTTGGGCATGAGAAATTTTAAATTCAATTTACCATTCTGTTTTTATTTTTGTCGGCCGCAACAAAAACAAACATACAAACAGGCCACAAAATTTCAGCACACATACACAGCCGCCGACTACTACCAGGGTATTGTGTAAATAAAATATTCATATGTTTCATGAGCCTTCGTCGCTTCCAAGTAGTGCACCCGGCCGGGCTGATTCGACACACCCCGGGCCGGTCGATCGGTCGGTCGGTCGGTGGTCTTGCCTGCTGAGCTTTCGCATTTACTGCCATATGTTCCGGACGGACTTCCATTATTGTAGCAGTACCCATTCCTCTCTTCTCTGGGGCGTTCGTTCGTAACTCGTCAGAAAATTCGGCGAAAAAAACCCATTCCAACACGTGCCAACGCGCTATGGGTCCTGCACCCAGCGCGGAGTGTTCTCTTGGGGTAAGAGACACAAAATAAAATGTTTAGGATAAATCGGAAAATCGGCTCAAAATTGTTACGATCACCTGCTCCGCGTTCCATTTGTGTTCCTGCTGACGCACACACGCTGACGCCGTGGGGTTAAAGGTTAGCAGGAAATGGAAAATGGCGCCACACAAATGTACAACATACTCATCGGCATTTGTTCTTTTGTTTGCTTGGGGTTTTTTTTCTGCTGCCGAGATTTTGGGACGAAAATGTCATTTCATTAAAAATTTCACACACCATTCCCGGCCGCACGGTCGCACTGAAAGTGCTTCAAACGAAATTGAAACCGGTGGTTGGTGAAGAGAGGCTAATTTAAAATGCAGTTTGTGACGCTCGCTAAAAATAATACTCCTACTCCATTTGTTTCCGTCAGTGATTGAGCTGCATTAAGTATGTATTAGAATGAGTTGTTTTTGTGTGGCATTTTACGCTGAGTTCTTTTTCGTGTTGTTTTTGCTGTTCTTGTTTTATTGAAATGTTGTCAATCATGCCATTGATTTGCCCTAATTTAAAGACACTACCACGATATTGTTGATGGTTTGATGGAGGTGATACAATCTACTGATCTATTGAATTAAATATATTTCAACAACACAAATTTAAGCTTAGAGGATCTGGAGAGCTTAACCCTAGACTTCAACAAGCGATTTTCAAAGTTTAAGTGGAATATTTTTGATTTTAAATAAAATTTACAGTGTTGGTGCAGCTAAAAAAACACATTGTAGCATATCTGCTCTACAGAACATATTATAAAACGTACTATCAGCTATAGACACTTTGTAACACACTTCGGAAAGCCAAACCACACCATTGTAACACATTCATTGTAACACACTCAGCCAATCAGATCATACCATAACAACGCAACCGGAAGATTTCATAACACACCGTTCATATAAAAACAATTGTGACTCACTTATCAGAATCAACCGAAACGAACTGCATAAGCAGGAACAGTCTAAGCATTAAACCCAATACAGGAACTTTGTGACAAGAACCATTGTTTTTGTCAACAAAAGACAAACGTAACTAGCTTAGTGAAAACAATAACTTTCCAACATACAACCCGGAAACCAATTGTGCGAAACCCTTAACTTCTTTTGAGTATAAATAAAACTAACGCCGATCACGTCAGATTCGTTCGGACTGTCAGGATAGGACTATGTCCATCCAACATCTACCGACTCATTTAAAAAATTTACTTATGTCTCCCTACCCAAGGTAAGCCCTAAACTCCAACGTTTCCGGTAAGGAAAACCACCTTATGGTTTCAATGATCGCCCGGACGATCAAGTGTCGAAAGTCCGCTTTGAAACAGTATCCACTTCAGTTCGGCTTAATTCGGCAAACGATGATCTTCCGTAACGATGTTTGAAGGCCACCCTGGCCAACGCGAGTTCAAAGTTATTACATGGCAACCATCCCAAAATCATACATACCACATGGCGACCGTGACTATGTCAAAACATACCACAACATCAAATCCTTTTCGTATAACCTAATATAAACTAAAGGATGTTAAGATCTTGCGACGATGACATTTTTAGGCTCTTAAGAACGTGAACCTTCATGATATCCTACATTTGCTTCCGTGTCCGTGAAATTATCCAAAAATATTTCTTCATTCCCAAAAGGTTTCAAGATTCTACTCCATTTACATAAATTATGATCCACAAAGATTCAACCACAAAGATAATCATCATTCATCTGCCCCTATATACATCCGATCGCCATCCACTGCCACAACAAACGGGCACCATAAAATTGTTACCCAAACGTGTTTAACCTCAAAATAATACCCCTTGTTGGAAAAAGGTCGCTGTCAAGACTCGTATCTCGTTGGTTTCTTCATCATCTCCCCTCCCCCAGCATCCATCTAATCCATTCTCACTTTCACAAAGTTGTTCACCCGGTTGTAACTTATAACCCTATCGCTTCCCTTTTCTCCATTTCCGGTCGAAAGCACCTGCGTAACGGAAACGGTTAATCGCACGATTTCGACCCAATACTCAAAGGACACACGCTTCAGACAGAACCCCAAAAACCGCATGTTGGGTAAACTTTCATCGCTCATATATTGGTGGCGCTGCTCCTCTCGGTTTGAATCAAAGCATCCACGTAACCACAAAGCTGTCCTATATGAAGAACACACTCCAACAACTTTCCTATCCGACTTTTCACTTCTCATGTGTATGTGTGTGTGATTGCGGGGATCTTTATCTCTCCCTCGCGTACGTGACATAAACTCCTTGGTGAAAAGTTTCTCTCAAGAAGCAACAATTTGCTGTTTGCTGTAACCCCTATATTCGCATCATGTCAACTGGTGGTTGAATGTTTTTTCCTTGGAGTTCTTCCCCATTCATTCTCGGCGTCGTTGTGCTGCAGGAAGTTGAGATTGCCATTTGCTAGTTCCGTTTATTTCCGTACCCCACATGGCACGGTTTCAATGAGGATAAGATGCTCGTCCTCCGTAAGAGCACTCACCAACGAGCATATGAGCACACTCACAGAACTTCACTGAAGCCGCTCGTTTCCTGCGGTCTCGTGTAGTTGCTTTGCTTTCATAAAACAACTTGTGCCGGATAATATGCTAAAATCCTCCCAGGCACTGTTACAGCTTCCAGGTCACCCAGCCCTATCAACACCTTCTCCCCGGTACTACACCCTGGTGGCGAACAACAATGTACTGCGTGTAAAGCATTGCCCTTTTTGGCCATGGATACGTCACCACAAAGAACTTACCGCGATCTGTGGGGCAACTGCTTTGTCATCACTACTGTGTGTGTGCCCTTTCCTCGCTGGCACTTAGTGAACTCGGCAGCGTCAAAAGTGAAAAGATAACCACCACAACCTTTCCATCGCCTTCCAGCCACACCAAAACAAGGTGGGATGTTTGTCCCCGCTGGCGATGATTATCGATTTTACAATTTATGGAGGGTTTTCGTGTAACTGAGCAAAACTTTCCGTGTATCCCGTGTGCAAAAACCGTCTTTCGTGCCCCGCTGAGAGAACCGGCAGCAACGACGGCACAAGTATCAGCGGGTAGCAGCATCATCGTTGTCATGATCGTGATCGGAGCAAACCGCCACATTTTGCAGTCTTTTGTCGCCCATACCTTCATTTAACACGGGTTTGGTATGTGTTCCGGGCAGTAGCATATGGTGAAAGAACTTGATAGGTAAATGATGTTACCTACGTGCCTTTTTCTCACAGTGCCCGCAGTTCACAGCACCGATAAATGACAATTACGAGGGAAAGTAGTAATCACTATTAAATTGAATTATTTAAACCAAAACACTTGCCTTTCACATTTTTAGTATATGTTTAAGTATAAAGATTATTTGTTAAATACTTTTTTAATGTCACATAATCATGAAGGATACATTTTAAGCGCATTTTCATCAATTTATGTTCATTTTACCATTAAAAGAAGGATTTAAGCAAGATTTAAGTCCCTAGTGGACTTATTAGTATTGCCATAATAATTTTATAGCACTTTTATAGCAATAGCTTTTCTGACTCTACAAACAGGAAACAGAGCTTCTCCAGCCGTGTCAAGGTTTAAAGGAATAAATTATTGTACAATGTCCCAAGTTCAGCCCTGCTAATTCTTCCAAATTAAACCTTCACCCGTATTGTCTCGCTAAAGGCGCACACTTTTTTATTCGAAACCGGTGCCAAGGAAAGTTTCCAACCTAAATATATTCCTTTTTTACACTCATGTTTTCACCTTCCAAAACAATGAACAAAAAAACTTTCCCTCCCCGAAAATGCTATGATATCGCTGACAGTGGAAAGTAAATTAAATTTGTACCTCGTTGTACCGGTGGGGGAGAGTCTGTGAATCGTTGCTAAACTTTCTATCGCCACTGAAGCCATTGTGTACGTGTGAGAGTATGTGTGTGTGGTTTTGGTTCGGTTCCAACTTCCAAATTGCCTGGAACGCAACCGGTGGTCTCCGGTAATGGACTGAGCTGCTAACAGATAGCCCCGAATCCCCCCGGCAGGACCCAACACTGGTACGACCGCTTTGCCGATGGGTAACTTCGCACCCGTCCGACACTGAACACACGCGCTGGGTTGGGTTTGAGCTGGGTAAGAATGACTTCCTGCGAAGAGGGGGAAAAGCTTTCGCTTCATTTCTGTCCCCTCTGCCCTCTCACATTTCCTTCGCTTTTTGACACTTTTACCAACTTTTTGCTGTGTATGCCTGTAGCTCCATTCTGTGTCTTACATTGTAGTACGAGAATGATCAAATGAAGAAGGAAAAAACTAAAGGATTTTGGTCTGGCAGAATGGTTTAATCAGAAAAGAATTTTTGAGTTTCATAGCACAAAAGCTTTCATTGTTGCGATATGCGTAGTAGCAAGCAATGGTAATTAGGGAAAGGTATTGTCAGCCACAATACACTGTCTACGGGTTGCTAACTATCTGAATCCTCTTTCCACTGGAATAGCTCACAAAATTGTAACATAATTTTTAACGTAATAAAATGTCTGATTTATCGATTTCAATATTCGCTCAGTATTGATTCCTGTCCCGATACAAAAGGGTTAAGGCCATCTCATCCACTCCCATCAATATTGAAATGAACGTGAATAATGGGCCCTACCTTAATGGCGCTATTAGCTGGTGGCAACAAAATCACATCCACATGGTCATTACACCGAATGCTGGGTAGTCTTTGTTGGATTGCTTTCCCTATACACCCCGCCAATCGATTCGCTCTGTTTCAAGTCCAAGAACACACACCCACTCCTACCTCTAGTGGCGGATACACTCTCTCGCGTACCTCATTACGGCACGTCCAGGGCAGTCAATTTGGAAACGGATTTTCTGCCACAACCACACAAATTGCACTGATCGCTACAATCCTGATCAATGGTGCAAAAGAATAACACCAACTCCCTCACTACTCAAACTCTCTTCCTCTCGCTTAGTCTACCACTCTTTTTGTGGATTATTTTATTTCTCCCTCATATGATAAATTAATAGACTGGAAATACATCCACAACAATAACGGGGTAGTTGTGGAAAGCGGGGGAAAAAATAAATACCACCAATCCGCACACTGGCGCACGCGGCAGCAAATAAACCATGAATGGACGCTGGAATAAACTGACCAGCGCTTAATCGGTACGCTAATGAAATGTGGAGCAAAGCACAGAGCATTGGCAGCATTTGGGGAAGGCACGCGTGACAGGCGGAAGCCCGCACACTAACGACCAGAAGGACGTACTGCAAATAAATCGTTTGTTTTCGTTTATTTATAAACCAACGGTCCAGCTTTCCATGTGTGTGTGCGGGGTCTCCTGGTTTCTTTTTTATTTACGATTGAAAAATGTGTTCATGTGTTTTTACTGGTTTATTTTAATTCGTTTTGGATTGCATGCACCGACCGCTGGGAGCGGCTGCTAACGATGAAGATGATGACAGGGAGGTTTGTTTTATGACGCAGCAATTTGATCGATTCGGCTCATCAACGCTTGAAACAGTAACGAATACACCAACCACAACGATAACAACAACAAAAACAAAATAAGAACAAAGGGAAGAGATGAACTACAGTGAACGTAAACAGTGTAACACAATGATCGAAATTGATTAATTAACTAGACGGGTTGTTTGTGCAATTCAATTACCAACCCCATACAACAGAAAAATTTTGACTAGAAAAGTTTGACAAAATTAACTGTGCTATAACCTGAAATGTGTATTTTGTTGAATGTAAGCATTCAGCTTCCCATAAAAATTCATATTTACTCCTGAATGTATGCATTCTGGTTTGAAATAATAATCTCATAAGCAAAACGCCCCAGGACGTCCTTTTTTAATAAAATACCGGAACATTTTCGCAATACAATCAATCCTTTTTGATAGCAAACTACTACTTTTTGATTCCTTTTACGCTACTGATTGGCACCTTCCAGGATAATAAAAATGGGCTAACAATAAAACAAAATTATTTCGTCCAACACTAGTGCAAATTGATTAACAATATTGCTGCACAAGCAAAATTTCTTCTACAACTAAACTCAATCAAACCATCCCACTTAATCAACGACACAAACTGCCTGCAAGCATGGTAGTAGGTAGATACAATCACCGTGTTGTGCGTGACAGCATCATCTCGACCCTTATCCTGCCTGTCATCCTGGACCAGGAAGCCTGGAGGATGTGTGTTTGAGGGTGCGAATGACATGCCTGACTGACTAAATGTTAAATCAATTACTCACTAGGTGATGCAATTCATTGGCCTTTCCACAGCACTCCTTTTGCTAGGTGCAACACACACACACACACACACACACACACACACACACACACACACACACACACACACACACACACACACACACACACACACACACACACACACACACACACACACACACACACACACACACACACACACACACGAGAGAAAGAGAATGCGAGAAAAGATCAATATTTACCGACCTGATCCGATGCAACACCTAACCAGTGGTGGATTCCACCAGCACGGGAAGCACCGAAGAAAAACTGTTGACTGCACCAAAGTGCAGCAAGCAGCAGCAGCAGCAGCAGCAGCAGTTTCTCGTTCATTGCTAGTAATAGAACTTTATGAGGCTGCGGCTCACGAGAACCAACGACCAACATATGCACTCCGGTCACGTTCAGACGAGAGATAGCCTCCCGTGACTGTTGCAGTCCGTGCACAAGCCCATACAGTCACAGGTGTTGCAATGGCAGCTCGAAATGTCATTTGATTCAGTTTCATTATCGTGAGCCCACTCATACACTTTGACTTAATTGAACAATTCAACAGGGGGGGCCGCTCGCGTGGACGCTCTAGCGCAGGCGGTACTACTGACTATTGAATGCCTATCAGCCTAGCCTATCTCACCCGCTTATAGCTAAGCTCAGCGAGTCGTCCTCGTGGGAAATTCCCGGATTGCAGGTCCTGGTTGATGTCTAACATTCATCCGGTAATGTAATAGAGCTGTTACCATTAATACAGCCTATTCTTAGTCTGTTTGCAATTGTACGTGATTGTACGACCTTGCTGGTTTAATTTTGATGCTTCTGGTACGGTACAATACCAACTGTGCAAAGTGAAGCGGCTTAATGCTTCAGAAAATAATTTCAAATTAGGGACATTTCAGTACATTATTTCATGAGCGTATTCTGTATCAGTGTGCTTGCACCAACCTTATCTGTTTCCCGCACGTACCGAAAACATCTGTCCAAAGCTGAATAAATACTCATTATCGCAACCCAAAAAAGAATGATAAGCTTTCCGCTTGCTGCTGACGTGATTAACCTGCGCTGCACGCTTCTGCAAGAAAGTACATTTATATATGCTTTTCCAATGTTTTTTTCCTTAACTCCGATTCCCGAAATAATTTCCCCTGAAAACCATTTTATGCGTGAGATATTTACCGAGCTTTGCGGTGCGTTTGGAAATCTCCACCCATGGCATGTACATTTGAATTCTTAAAATCCCACCCGCCTACCATGAATCATTTGCCAGAGCACTTCTTCTGGTTGAAAATCCTACGAAATACTTCGAAGCATTTACCGCGTAACATGCTAATTTTCTACAGGCCCAGATTGGTTCCCCAGCTCTGCCAGAGATACGCCACGCCACGGCAAACACATGGTATCGATCCAATTGGGCGAACAAAAAAAAAATGCTGAAGTTGTGTCCCGTGACATCCCGAAATTTATGGCGCGGTTCAATTTCACGCATCGTGACGATAATAATTCCCGCCCAACCCGCGAGTGTGTGCGGCCATAGCATAACACAATCGGTTCGTGTTTGTGTGCGTGTGTTGGGAACGCATCGGAGTGATTGAATGTTAATTAATTTATGGAATATTAAAACAAAGCAAAACATATTTCAATGGCATAAAATGATGTGAACAAATAATGGGGTGTTTAACGATTTCAGCTTGTCATTTTGTATGGAGTTTGACAGACGCGGTTGAAATTATGGCAAAACGCTACACTAACGTAAATTTCAACCGTTTTTACTTACTTTTACTTACTTTTTACTTAGTAAAACAATATTAAGAAATGCTGATTCGTCGTATGCTCGAAAAGGCAAGCTCACGTTTGTTTGAAATTTTGTAATTAATCAAAGCCAGGTCTAGATAGACATAGGTAGATTTATGGCTTTGGTTTAGGTCGTCATGATAAATGAGGTTTTCTATGGAAATTGGCAGATAGGGATATATGGTTACAAATCATGCAATAAAGAGTTTGTTTGAAGATATAGACTTTGACTTAATTCTTAAAAAAAAACTCAATTACTGGATATTTGTATAGAATAATATAAAAAATCCTTTTCGTTTTCTCCTTTCAAACTTCAAGCATCATTAACGACAGACAAATTTAATACAAATTTGAATGATGATTCTTGTTCTACGGAAAGACCAGTAACCCACCGGCCGGACCTGCTGAAATCTAGCTGAAAAAACACACACAAAGCCGCCACCCATCGCGTGGGCTATGATAATGATATTCTAATTTTTCATTCCACGACAACGAGCTAAACTGGCCACCAGCTGCTGCTGCCAGCCGGTCGTTATCGTTGCTTTTAGCATAACTTGAACTTCCTTTCTCCTCGCATACAACCGATGCATCTCGTTACTCGTTACTAAATGACGATACAATTATTCCAATTTGTATTATCGGCCAGCGAAAACTGCAACCAGAAGCACCAGCGCACATTATGCAAACATCAAGTGGGCTCTCCAGACCGGACCAGTTTTGGAACCGAATGGAAGCGAAAAATCAATTATATTTCGACTTTGATGACAAATTGCTGCTTCGGGAGTTGTTCAACAAATCGAAGGACACTCTTATTTAAAGTACTCTGCTGCTCTGTCAACTCTAATTACTATGCATGACTTTGTTTTCATTCACCTTGTTTATGTAAGCTTCACATTCAACACAAACTTCAAAGCTAAAGACATGACACTCAACCATCATTTCTAATCCATTCGATCAAGCTTTTTGTTTATGCCAGTGGCACCGCAACACTTTATCATTGTAATGAAGCTTCAAGCAACTCCCCACTTTTTTTGCTTTGGTGAAAGACCGCCCTACCCAGCGAAACAACGAAATAAAACAAACAAGCGAACAAAAAAACGCCACATACCAACACGTTCGGCAAGCAATAATCATCAATCGTTCGGCTCCTATCCGAAGGCGACAAGCATCGTTTCTCCAGAAGAAGTTGGCTTTTTTATAATCCCACTAGCCCGCCTTCCATGCACCCCTTCTACCCCGGCCATTTCTAATGGCACACAAATTAGTGCCTTCTGGTGGTGCACCGCCCACTCTGTCCGGTAGCGGCAATTGCCACACCACTCGGGCTTCGAAATGATGAAAATGAATGACAGCAGTTTTGCCGAAACGGTTCGAAACGCGTTGGCACTTCTGCTCTTGAAGCGGCAGCAACATTAGCAGCAGTCCTGAGACCTGCCCGTCCTCGATGGCACTGTACGATGGCAGCCATCCTCCCTCCTGTAATCAATTAATTTACGATTGGCCATCGTGAAAGATCGTGACCATCGCGGTGGTATCGGAAGTATGTACCAGGTTCATACACACACACGGCTTACAGGAGTTATACGTATCTAAAGGAGGAAAACGCCACTGGATACCAAATGGATAAAACTTCACTTAACACCATTCATCATTACGATGTCGTCGATACTGTCGATCTGTACGGGCTGAGTTTGAGATCCCTTAAGCTACTAAGAGGTGCTATGTAGTAGAGTGTTAATCCCTTTGTTGCCAAAATGGGAATCAATAGCATTTTCCATATCACACACATTCAAGTTTTCAATTTTAAAGATACTTTAAATGGAACATAAAAATGGAGCATAAAAATATAATCGATAAATATTAATCGTTATCATTCAATGCTGCTATAACCTGCCATAAAAAAACCATCACTCCATTCATCACTTTTCAATCGATCAATCTTTGCTAAGCTTTGTAAGTAGGTTCGAGAAATTGAACATCATTCATCTGAAACCATAAAAAAACGCATTATCTGAAAATTACAAACTCAAATGGTAACTTGCTGGTTTAGGGCTTTCCCCAGCATATAAAAAAAGACATAACAGTGTACCATAAAATATGTATCATTTATGAACGAGAATAATTTAAAGAGAACATCAATAAACGCAACCCCCATGCCCTGTTTATGGACATTATTATGAAACATATTATCAGCGTAAAATCCTGTTACAGTACGCACACACACAAAATGCGCGGCTCGTCAAGCGCTCAACAAAGCAGCTTAATACTAACGAGATCTGAATCAATCGTGTTCAATCATTTTACGATTTTTCATCGAACCATCGATTGATACCCTATTTCCACTTTACACCCACTTTAAAAAAAAAAAAAGATCTTTTCCGCGGGAAAACGGGATGAAAAGCGCAACCAACAACAGCCACGAAAAAAAAAGGTGCGAAAGGTTCTTCCAATCAGCGGAAATTCCAAGCCACCTCTCCGTCAATTCTGCCATAAAATCACACTAAGTAGGATTGATTTTTACGATTATTTCTTCTTTACGACTTTACGATGCGACTGGAGTGCTAACAGCTTCACCCTACCCACCCGTCTCGGGTGTTCCAGCGAACTGGGAAGATAAAATTTACATTAAACGTCACCCGGTATTGACTGCTGGATGGCGCGCTGGACAGCAGCTGTGTGGGGCTCTCACCGCGTGGAAGCTATTTTTAGACATCGCACTTTCCATGCAATTTGATTCATTCGTTTTCGTTGACTGTAGGCGAATGGCAGGCGAATCTCTGACATCCATAATTATTCCACTCCTCGACTGTTGGAATTTTTAATGTCCCTTAAGGATTACTTTTTCAGCTTTGTTTGGATCCCCCACACTAGCTAAATATTGGCGCTTTCAAATATTTTGATATTCGATAAACTTCACTTTAATCTAAACATTCACGTGCTTCTGCCCACCGCCTACGGTTCCCTTTGCTATCGGTATCCCCAATAGATGCAGCTGCCACAAATTTCCCATCAAAATTCACAGCAATAGAAAGCGCCGTTGAAAACCACCTTTCGGCAAACAAGAATCGGACGGTATGTGTATGTGTACCGCCGCCCCGTCTGTTGTGCGCCATTCCCCAAGCGTGCTGGGGTTGCATCCAATCATCGTAGAAGTAACACGCTTCGGTTAAGCAAATTGAGCTCATCGGGAATGCTAATGCTTCGACGCAAACTCTTCCAAACAAACTCCTCCCTTCCCGCATCAGAAAGCACAAAATGCTATCCGATCTCCGGAGGGATTTTCCTCCCGCTTTTGTGACCTTCGTGATGGTTCTTTGTTCTCTACTGCTGCTGCTGCTGCTGCTGCTGTTGCTGCTAGGAGAATGCCCATCCCAGCAGCCAGCAGGACATGCAATCGGCAAAAGCACATGAAAATGAGCCCTCGGGAAAAAGGGCTGTTGCAAACCAGCTGCAGTGCTGGACCGTATCTAACCTTTCCTGTATCATCATCATCATCATGGGCAGCACCACCACACGGGGGAAAACGTGCACGAAACTCATTATGGACGAAAGTTTTGCCGGAGCTTTGGAAGATTGGAAGTGTAAAACTAAGGTAGTTAGAATTATTCATCGGTTAACGTTGGCGGGTTTCGTTTGTTCTGGACGACATTGTATTGTAGGGCCAATTAGTAGATATTGGATAAGCTGTGTGACTACATAAACACGTTTAAGCGCTTCCTATTGGGCGTGGATGAATGGTGTACAGTCAACAGGTATGCGTAACGCAAAACGTGTCGTGGGATCAAATCTCAATTCTAGACTCATTGTTTTCAAACTTTCAAGGAGATCTTTTTCACTATTAGCACAACGAGTGGGATGTTAAAATGAAACTTAAATATCCTACAAATGCCACACAGTTTCGTGTGCCTTTTAAAGAGAACTTGAATCATTCTGCATTAACTCCTACAAAATCCAAACAAACATTACGTAAACGTATAACAAATTAATAGCTATTTAATAACTTTATTCCACTTCAAAACAGCCTTCCCCGGCAGAGATTGTGCCTGTATTTAATAGGCCCTTTAGATGATTTCAATCCAAGGAATACCATCACACACAGTAAAAGCCTGAGAAAGCGAACAACTTCGCCTCACACGGAAAACAACCAACTGTGCGCTTCGGTTCAGCGTGTACGGTACAAGACGCCTTTATCCATATTTTAACAACCATTCGTAATGAAAAGATTTACCCACCGGGGTAGAGCGCTCCTTTGTCGTCACAACTCTTGTACAACTTGTGATCGTGAAGCAAAAAAAAAAACAACAAAAATAACTACCACGGCAGCACGGAACACTAAACGTGCAACAAAGAACCTTCGCTGCCCGTGTGCCAATCGGTTGCCGTGCGCTTCCGGGGCCGCCGTATTGACTGAACTGCTGCCAAGTAAACTCGATATCTTGACCATGGTTAACGGAAGTCGAAGCCGGCATACAGGTACGCCGATTGAGGGTGGGAAGCCAATAATCAATAATGCCAATCGCGCTGGCAAATGGCCGTCGAACGACACTTTGTTCCACGTTGCCGGAGTCGGCAACGGAAATGGAGGGAAGTCGGCTAAAACTGATTAAACTCTTTACCCCTTTTGCGTCGTTTGTTTTTCCATAGGTGAATTGTTAATTAATCCTGTTTACTATCGTGAAGCAAAACTTTTTCCGCTCCCCGTCTTGACTTACCGAGCGCTGGTGTGTTTGGTGCCGGGCTCGCACACCGAAACCGTCTCGCTTCGATGTCGATGTTCAAACGTGGTGTTGCCGGCCCGCCGGTTCACTTTATTCGCTACACAATCGGCTATAAATTTCCTTCGGCAACGCAACCAGACAGCTGGAATCGACAGTCGTCGGACGAAATCGCTTCTTGCTTTTACTTTTTTTTTGCCTCCTTCCTGGATTTCCCCGTTGTATGGTTCACGCCACGCATCGACAGCACATCCTGCTCGAATTGGCTATTGTTCTGAGCCACGAATCGATTACTACTACCACTGCTTGCTGCTGCCCTGCTTCACTTTTCCGCTCAAACCAATGCCAATCCACGGGAACTAATCCGACAGCCGGTGGAGTTGTGGATTCGCGTACTAAGGCAACTGGCGATATTTGGCGGATTTGCTGTTTCTCTCTTTCTGTTTTCCTCTCAATTAACCTCACCCGGTCTTAAGCCTTCTCGCTAACCTTGCCGGAGATCTTCCGCACCTGCTCCTGTAGCAGCATTAGTGCGCTGTGCAAATCTCTTCAAACCATTTGACTGCTTGACACCATCATCAAATCACCATTACCACCCTTCTTCTTCACCCGGGAAACTGCAGGAAAGGATTATCCCTCGCACATGTTCACCAAACGGGGCACTAGCTCCCACGGGTGGGGAGGGTGGGATTTTTCACTCTCTTACTACGAGAGCACTCCTTCCGACACACTCACTAATTGCTATAACCGCACGCGCTTGCATTTGACAGTTGCGATCGATCGCACCTGTCACATTTGACATTTATTTATCTCCCGCAAGGCAAGGCAGATTTCATCAGCTACATCACACACGCACCACACAAACTCTTTCACTCCACTTCCATTATTCATCGTGGTGCACACACACACTCATCACAAACAAATACACTAACACTTTATGCGATTAGTTAGTCACCAAGGTGGTTACAGCTAATCTTCAACCAAACCTCAACCACAAACTCCGACAGGTTAACCTCATCGTGATGGAGGCGACCTCTGTTGGGACTATTGGGAATCCAAAAAAACGCACTGTTAGTGTTAGTAGATTAAATTTGATAATTTTGCGCTGTAAAATTTCGCTTACCCCTCCCTCCCCGAATATTTAACAAATAACGAATGTCTCTCTTTCCCACACTAATTCTCTCAGTGACCTCATTACCTCCTAAAGGGAGGATTAATATTCAAAGCACTTTTACATTACTCAAACTCCTCTCTCGCTTGCTCTTTCGCTCTATCTCTTTGCGCGCCATCTCGGGCCATCCCCCTAGGTAGGAACATCAATCAGCGCTTTTAAAGCCCGTCGCATATTTCATCATTACCATATTCTGTCCCTTATGGTAGTTGTCGGTTTGGTAGCGGACTTCTCTCTCTCTTTTTTTTTGCACTAGATCTGTTAAAATGTTTACACGCCTCTCCAAGCGCCAAATTAATAACGGAAAAGCTCGGCGCGACACGGGGTAGTAATTACTAAGAAACGGAGGGAACATCTTGCCAGCGGCAGTAGACAGGAAGGACCCGTTTTTTTGGAACGAGTCACTCATAAGCCGGGATACTGGGCTGGAGCCGATCGCAACAAGCCAAAAAAATGAAATACACTCCGTAATTGAGTAGTATTTATGGTCAGTTTTAGTGGACGTTTAATTTGCTTTTAGCATCGCGTTTCTTTGCCTCGTTTGTTCCTGCCCTGACTTCCGCAACTGATATTATTGTTTTTTTTTTTTTTGCTGAAGTCCTCTCTTCTTTACAGATGACAAAAATGTAGCCTCTCTCACGCTTTGTTGACCATTTTCAATTGCTTTGTCACCAGTGTTGTGGGTGATACTTGCACATCAACTGGTGGAAACCAAAAAACGATTACACATAAAAACCGTTTAATGTTTCAGTTCTCGCGGAAGTGGAATGAACTTTTTTCAATTTTCGTCTTCAAATCCGTTTCTCTTTTTTTTTTGCTTTATTGCTCGCGTCAGATTCCTTCCGACCTCCCGTGGGAAGTGGCTTCACGGAAGCGAATCGCATCTGGAAGAGCATATTTTACGCCGACATAAATATAGCACAACAAGACACATACACAAGGCACAAAATCGAGCAAAGGAGAGTACACCGAAACCTTGTTTCATTTGCAGTTCAAGCGTTTTTGTTGCTGTTTTTGTTTTTTTCATTCAGTGTCTGTCTGTGTTTTGCCATTTGTCTGCCCCTTTCAGCTCGTTTTTCACCCACACACACACAAAAACGACACTATATAACTTCTCGCAAACACTTTTGCTACTTCCCTGACGGGTGCTGGCGATGCTGTCATAAGCTTCGGAGAAGTAGAGCGCACACCGAACAAGAAGAAGAGAAGAAAAAAAAGGCCAAACAACCGGCACACAATTTCCACGCGAACCGGTCGTTGGGAAGGATCACTTCTGCTGGGGCAATAATTTCCGTTCATTTCATCTTCACAGCATTCAGCGCCAAACACACGCGCGCAGCAAACAAACTGCCAAGGGAAGAAGAAAAAAACACTAACTCTCCACATAAAAGTGGAAACTGGAACTTCCTGAAGGTGCACGAGATGAACGATCTCCAGACAGTACAGCGGCTGTTGCATGCGTGACCCCTCCGGAAGGGAGAAAGAGGAATGGCAAAGCACAGCAAACAAAAACTACAGAAATACATTTTCCATTCCACGCAAAACTTAATCAGAACTTCCCAACACATTCCCAGACGCTGCGTCACTTTTCAATGAGAGGAAGGGCAGTTGCTCTTGGCATGTGTTGAAGTTGGGAAGCATGCGTTTGAGATCGTATGGCTCACGCAAACACACACACACACAGAACGCCACCCATTAGTCACTGATATAAATTAGTCACAGTTCACTGGCCCCATGTACGCATGCCGTTGCACAGTTCTACTAAGCCAAACGAAGGCGAAGATCGAACTGTCAAAACGAAACTACGTAGGCAGCGCTCGCACTCACTCGCTCTCTCTCTTCCCCTGAGCTGCTTCATCTGCCCGGTTGCGCTAATGTGTTGAACACATGTGTCGTTGGTACTGAGGGGAATTTAATCGGAAACACCACCACCAGGCACCGCCAACCGCATCGGGTACCGCGATTGAACAAACAATTGGTCAGAACCGTTCAGAAGCAGGAAGAAAAACAGTCTGCACTCGAACCTGCTGTTTTGCTACACAGTCTGTGGGCAATGCCTAACAGCTCCATCGGGATCTCGTTAGCGCGGCTGCACACCTCCTCCTCCTCCCCTTGCTCCAAAAAGGAAATTGAAGTTGTGAAAATCGACCCTCCCCCCTATGTTTGTCCGTTAAGAAAATGGTTGCAAGCAAGTTCATTAGCAGACCAAAATCACAGCGTGAATCCGAAATGTTTTTCCCCCTTTATGCCCAGTTCTACACCTGTTTTCTTAGCTCCTTTCAACACTCACAAAATGGCATTAACTTCACATCGATCAGGCATCAACACACAGTGCTGCACCAGTGGAAACTACCGCAACAGCCAAAGGTGCATTCGCTCATCGTACAACAAGATTAGCTCGCACGAGGTAAGGACTAATCTTTCGCGCGGTCAGCCCTTACTAAAACACTAAACCACCTGCTAAACCTGGCAGTACGTCACACCACACGTCAACTTGTCCAATGCGTTTCGTTCGCTTTCAGATGGGTTTTCACACGTCGCCAAATGCGCGCACACACAAACACACACACACAAAACGACCAGCGAGAGCGACCGGGCGACCGGAAACGGGCGCACACCGTGTATATGTACTTCCAGCACCGGGCGAGTTCGTTGCGAAACTGGAACGCTGTGCCGGGTCGCACGCTTTGCAAACCCCCTGTGTTGACACTCCGACACTGTAGAAGGGTGCTGCTGAGCGACTGAGAGACACTCAGCTGGGAGCGAGCTGCCACACAGCCTGCTGACGGCGTTCGGACAGATGGTATTTGGAGGACTCGGTTTGGTAGGCGAAAGTGAGTACAAATTTACGGGGAAGGATCTTCAATGACAAATGCTGCTGTATGACAAAGATAAAACAAATAAACTATGACGCTTTTAGTTCTTTAACAGGTTTTTCTTAAATTATTAAATTATTCATAAGATACCAAATTAGAATTAACAGAACTTTCATCTGAGTGTTACTAATATTTAGCCAAAATGGTCAAAACTCTAGTCCACTGTGCCGAATATCGTCCCGTGAGTGCCCCGTGAGTGCTCTCTTTCAACAGTAGCAGTAACAGCGAGCACGAAACGTGAAACACCATGCGTTCTCCTTTACGTAGCCGGCTTCGTTGATTCAATGTCAAGCAAAAACGGGATTGCGCGCTGGTGCTGGATGGAGCGCGCCAAAGCGCGCCAACAAACCGTGGTCTCACGGAAACACCCGATGTCACCAGTTACGATGTGGTAAAGGAGGGGTGGATTTTACGCCACATGAATCGATTCCATTGATTCGAAGCTAAACGCTAGGGGGAAGCCAGATGTTTGACTCCCGTGCTGCATTCACAAAGAGTAAACAGTGCATACGATCGTGTCAAGAGATATCGTACCCACGCACACACACACCCGTAGGCACACTTGAACAGATTGTTTTCTCGCTAGAAGATCACAGAGCAAGGAGTTGGTCTGTAAAAATGGTCTGTAATTATACACAGCTTGTTCACAGTTCACTTGTATTGCAACTGTCATTCTACTAGGCTCTGTAGAATACCCTATATAAAGGCCTCATTGCACCATCATCATCACAGTGAAAGTATTTGCCTTATCAAATATGCATGCAGCAATTGGCCCGATAAATCCATGCCGTCCAATGACGTCGATCCATCGATACTGTATCTGGTGTAGCTTGGAGCAATAAGAAGACCGAAAAAGGAAGAAAAAAAAATCACTCAAATGGTAAACACATGATCGTCGTAACTCAATTTCGATTTCCAGCGAGCAAAGAGTGCCCGACTCGTGCCCACAGCCTACTTGACAAAGGAGGCACCAGAGCCGCAAGTAATGTACGCGGTTACGTCTGTCCCCCGGCTGCGCGCAATGCAATTTGCGGCGGACGATGAACTACGCTTTTAAAGTTTATGCAATCGTGCTTTGAGGAAAAAAGAACAACAGGCATTTACGTCCATTGTACACTGATTTCACACACAAGCGAAACACACAGCTACTAAAACAATATGAAATAATATCATGAGAAATAATTGCTCATTTACAGTAGCACGTTTTACATATTTAAATATTACAACTCGCTTGGATGTCTCTAGCTCGCCACTCCAGCACGTGGAGGGGAGGGGGGCAAGTGTGTGGGACAGCCACCTTCAAGAATAAATTATTTAAGTTTTGAAAAACCACCTGCTAGCTAGAACAATGTCGACTAGACTTCTTTCCATCTTCACCGCTTGCACTCCCCTATCCCCTCTCTTTCCACGAAACGCGCACTACACATGTAGCGCAAAATTCATTGATTTTTCACCATGCTTCTTCCCCGCCCAGCCCACTTTCCTTTCCGTCATGTGTCTGCGTTTCCACGAAGACACTTTCCACAGCGACAGCGACGACAAAACAGCGCTCGCCTTTATCCTAGCGGGCTCCCAGTTATTCCAGGTCGTTATGCTTTTTTCTTTCTTTCTTTCTTTCAAGCCAGCTCTCCCTTCTGCTGCAAAGAAAAACTACTCCGATTGCTTTCAGCCGCCGCCACAGTGCGCTTCACTCCCATTCCACCCTCGTTTTTTCGTTCCCTGCCTTTTGCGAATGTCAATTGGATTACAACAACCTGCGTCGATTCCATGCGAGGCCTCAAATGTCAGCCAAATGGAAAGGGAAGGCGGGAACGATACGACCCGCTTATCTTTGTCGCTGCAGTCGGCACGGGAAGCCGAAATGACAACGACGTTTGCAGCGAAAGCCGAAGCGAGGAAGCGAGTTTTACACAAAATATGGATATGTTCAACTGGTGTGAAATTTAATCGCCATCGAACAGCGCTTACTGCGCGGTGTATGATTTCGGGAGGGGAGTTTGAATGGAAGTAGCTCGGGGAAATGAAGAACGAATTTGTAAGATGAAATGTTTCCTTGTCGGCACATAGCACGGGCTCGTTGCTTTCTTCAACTACTGAAACGCAACTCGTATTCAAAACTCAGATAATGCATCACCAATTGCATACATTTAGGCGCTTACAGCATGTTGACAGAAGATGTACTAAAACCCTTTGCTTGAGCCAGCTCAATTCACGTAAATCAACAGCAAATTTGCTAAATTTCTTTCTTTAAATTCACAAAACAAAATTCAGGTGAAAGCACTCATTTGTTGAGCGTCGAATTCATCCTTCCTTCCATCGAAGTATTCCATTAGCACCTTAAACAACGTCTAAACGCTACACCCACAGCCGTCCAGGAGACAGGTGCTGGCGAGCGGTAGACGACTCCAAGCCTAGAGCCCACCCAATAATCTAATGGAGCCCTGGTGCCCTGGTGCCGAACCGGCCGGCGTCCAAAGAAAACAAGCCACCGGGCGCCGGTCGCCTTGCGCCATGAATAAGGAAAGACCGCCGTCTTGGTTTCAATTTTCCTGTGAGCAACAACAAATATCAAATTACCGGTGTAGAAGGTGCTGGTAGAAGGAACAAAAAACGAACAGTTTAGATCTCTTTAAATATCATGTTCTGTACTAAAACTTAGGGAACAGAAAGTAAAATCAAAGGGGCTCTGATATGAGCATTGGAACATCACAACGGTAGCTTCCGACAACTCACCTCAAAGGGTTCAATTACTAAAGCAATCTCTTTCCAATGCCTTCTTATCCATTGAATAGAATGCAACTATAATCCTATTACTTGCCAAGTTAAACAAAAAACTTAATCCAATGCGAAGACATTCTGCTCATCCAAGCCTGCGAATAACTCAAGACGCTCCTCCAAACATGGAAGATAATAGAGCTTGCTGTGTAAATATTGTGCTACGAAGTTATCAGTGAGGGAAAGGTTTTTCGATACAGCAATCCTTTCCCATGTAATCATGCGCGCACACACACACACACCCATAACACTCTGTTCGCTTGCACGAGCTTTCAATGCAATCAGAACCCATTTAACGCCATGACAAAGCACCCGAGGGAGCCTCTCCTATCTCAGAGGCAGGAGTGGAGATTTAAATGACTATGACATGGAAGTCTGTGTTGTGTTGTTTTGCGTCTATTCACACGATGTTTTGTATTGATATTTTGCTGATTACATAGCTTACCGCACATTCCCCTCAGCTCAGCCTTCTCATCCAACATAATGTATGTTTTCTTTTTAAACATTGACCCAATTCTACTCCGCCAACACCTTGCACGAAAGGTGTTATGTTGAGGTTCCCCCTTTAACTGTGTCTACTGAAGGTGTGGCAAACATGGTTTGCAGAAAATAGTAGATCAATCCCACCTTTCTTTTGTGCAAAGGGTTGATGCAAGAAGAAAAAAAGCGAGGGAACGTTTGACACTAAGGAACGCCCAAACAATGAACCCAAACAACGAATAAAAACACCTTACACAGTAAACTGAATAATACTGAGAATTCCTCTGATATGGGTATCCAATTCCGGGAAATGCCCCCGATGCCTTAGTTCACGGAAAGGAAAAAGCAGGACAGGGGACACGCTGAAAAGAATTTGCTCAATTTACTGAGCGAAGAGTTTCAAGGCTTTATCTGCTTTGAATGGCGAGAAAAAAGGGCACTCCCACATACAAAACAACAGCGCCGCTCCCTTGCTTGCAACAGTAACTCAAGAGTTTAAATAACCAGGTTGTGTATGGGCCAACCAGCATGCAGAACCAAGGGCAGCCAGGGCAGCCTCCCAAAACAAGCAACGAGCTTCCGAAGCACATGATTCAATTCGAACTTTTGCCCGACATCTTTAAAGCGTTCTCGTGCCGGTATGAAAAACCGCCGAGAGAAACCACCCACATCCTCTGCTTCCGCTCGTTCGGTTGCATATTTATTAATAAAAAACAACAATAGCCAAACCAGGCTTGCAGGTGTTTTGTTTTGCTCTTTTGCCGCTGCTGCAGTTGCTTGAGCCGCTCGTTTATTCCCATGGAAAGTTGCAACATGCCGGTGTGTAGGTTATGCTATTTTTCTTAACTCTTGGCTCAAAATAGCCACCGCACGTGGCAGAGAGATGCGATCTCTGCGAAGTTTTAGACGGTAGAAGAAAACAAAAGAAAACCGAGGAAAAAAGGTGAAATCTTGATAGTTCTTTCCCCTTTCTTCTGTGTAGGTTGTGTCTTTATGGGGGGGGGGATATTTATAGCGAGAGGAATGTGAATTGTTTGAAACTTGTTAAGCCTGCACTGTAAGCGTAGTTTAAATAAGCAAAAAAATGGAACAAAAACACTATTACTTTTCCGTGCACTTTCTGCTAAGAAAAACCTGTAGCAAAGCAAATCGTGCTAAACGCCTAAAGGTAGGCAATTAGAAATGCAAAAGGTTATTTTTAATTTCTACAATGCCTTCGGGAGGGAGGCGTTGGAAACCGAGCTATGGACAGCGAATAATTGACCTTACACACTGTGTACAACTGTCTTATTTGATCTCCTTTTTCTGCTGAAAATTAAAACAAACGCTTTATCTCTGCTTCATCCAACTCAGCGTAATGCAACGTTCCTGATCTGCGAACGAAATGATCACGCGCTTATGTTGTGTTCTGGTGTTAACACTACCTTGCGAGGTAGATTAACACGTTCATCCCTCGTGTTTGTAACAACCAAATTAATCACTGCTGCACTTCACACACAAGAGCAAGATTATATCGTTTGCTCGTAGGAAAAAAGGCCTCGTAATACTTCCTGGTGGTAAGCCATCGGTGAAAGCTGTTCCACTGGTTCAGCCCCGTGCCATGCGATGGTTTATTCATAAAAATCGATGACCCATACACCCCGATCATCACAACAAGGCCCGAATCGCCCGAAAGCTCCATCAATGGGAAATACGTGCCGGAATTGGAATGATTTTCTGCTTAATTATTAATCAAACAACCTTCGGAGCCCTTCTTCGAGTGGCTTTCACGAAAACAAAACCGAAAAAATGTCGGCCATCCTGTCAAGTTCCTGTGAAAGCTGTGTTACATTAAACCATCAGGAGGGAGGAGGGAGGGAGATTTTCATACAGTCGCTCTTTGATGTGCAATCTTCAACGGTTGAACTTCAACGGTGTTAAAAATAGCGCTTTTCGTTCATTCGATGATGGGTTTAAAATAAATTTGTGGATGGAATTTTACGTGTAAACCCATCACTTGCAAGACTGTTAAAAAAGATATATACTTCATTACTGCACAGTCGCAAAAAGTGCTTTGTAGACGACCTTTCGAGCGACCACAAATGAGTGGAGCGAGCAACAGAAACGAAATGCACATATTTTATTCTGCGTCTAGCGAGCGAAAGATTCCCGCTTTTTGAAATTGCATACAGACACGCACGTGCCGGAACTCCCGGTGTCCCCGTTTTTTTTTTTTGCCTGCCCTCCCCGTGGCCGTCACCAGGAAAAGGGAGCAACACAACAACAGCACGACCCACCAAGCAGACGAGTCAGGAGTCCTGGATGCATAAATTATGGCTGCAGAGGCTCCGAGGAAAGCTTCACTTTTGCTCGACAAGCACGACAAAAACGACAGCAACGGTGCCACCGCCGGTGGGAGAAGATCAACCTAGCGCGAGCTTTATAACGACCACGAGTGGACGAGCTAGAGTATGGTAGTAATCTAGCCCTGGCTTGTGCCTGTGCGAGAAGTCAAACACAACCATTAAACGCACCCTTAAAGGCGAGGCGCTGCTCCGTTCGAGGAAGCAGGCTGGAATTAATTTGTGCAGCCAGTTCACTCACACTCCGCCCCGGTCTCGGCGACTCATCAAAGGGATCGTACACCAAGGGCAAGCATCCAAGCAACCGCCTGTCGAAGTGGGAGTGAACATCGATAAATTCCTTTCGACCGTTAATCGGTGATTTAAGTAAATAGTATATCACATCCCCGAGCACCACACCACTTAATGGAGCGATTGCATTCCATTAAATGGCTAAAATGGGTGGTTTTTTTCGTGCTGATGGTAACGGGTTCGACGGGTTGACTATCGACTATCGACGAGATCAATAGCTGGCTGAGTAGCGAGAATGTGTGCGTGTGTTTCGATTAATGTAAATCGAATGCAGGCTACGATGTGATAATGATTTTACTGCGATACAGTTAAAATCATAGAAGAAAGGGGAAGGACGAATTTCTCATTTGCAGAGCTTAACCTTTGTGAGCTTTTCCATCTCAATGGTTTTATCTTTGCTTTATTGATAGAATATATTGAGCCTTTTTGTCGGATAAATGTGTAAATTAGAACACCGAAAGCTTTCCACCAAAACGATGATATACTAACTTCCCGTTCTTCCCTAGTCAGCGAGTACACAACACACAAATTGTACCCAGAACCGAGAACCATTAATTTCAGGCACGCGTCCAACAACTAGCCCACAACAGCTATAAAACATGAAGCCAAATCCATCCATACATCGCAGGAAAAGCACAAGAAAGACGCAACGGAGAGGAAAAAACTATAAAAGTTTTTCAATTAGACACCATGATTAATAAACCACCAACCAAAAGGTAGGAAAGAAAGAACGAAAATGGACAAGCTTGGTGGCCGACAAACAAACGAGCCTATACACGAGCTCGTAAGACCTGCGGGAAGGCCAACAAGTGGATTAGAGCGCCAAAAAATGGTTTTAAAACCACGGGCGGATGGATTTGTTTGCGTTGCGTTTCGCAAATCAATAGGAAAGAAACCTTTAAAGCTTGTAATTTAATTTGGTAGGTCAGCTCAACCGTAGTGTACGATTTTTTGGGTTGTTTCTCGCACACCTTTAATCAGTTCGCAAACTCATATTTATAGCCTCAACAAAAAAAAAGATACAACATACTATTTTTCATCCAATGGGAAATGCAACCGACACTGACCATTATTCTTCCAACACATCCAACAGCCTAAATCCACAGCAACCAAATAGTATGAAAATGAGCTTCATAAAGATGAGCATACACTTGGGCGGCTTAGTAATTTGGAAGTATAAACTTCGGACGGTAACGAATGGGCGTGAATTATGGTTTGATTAATTTCTTGTGTTTTTTTTGCATTTCTGAACGCTTAACAAACAAAAAACCAAATACATTCCACCTGTGCTCCTGTCCTACAAGTTTCAAATTAAATAAAAAGCTTACCCTCGCAACACCATTGGGTCGTTGGCTTCTTTGGCGTCTTTGGTTCGTTGGCGTGTTTTGTAACTTCAAATTTTGAAACGTTACACAAGGACATTTAGAGGTCTACTTCCCGAATTGCTATGTCACAA
Source organism: Anopheles arabiensis (assembly GCF_016920715.1). Taxonomy (NCBI): domain Eukaryota; kingdom Metazoa; phylum Arthropoda; class Insecta; order Diptera; family Culicidae; genus Anopheles; species Anopheles arabiensis. The sequence continues at coordinate 71,041,518 of NC_053518.1, read as the reverse complement.
CAACATGTGCAAAACACACACACATACGTATACAGCTGGAAGCTTTCGATTAGGTAAACCACTTACCAAGAGACACCTTCGCTGAATTTTTGACCTCCGAAGGGTGAGGATGTAATGTAATAGTGTTTCCAATGTTGGAGTAAATTTTTCCTACACTACGACCCTCCAGGGAGTGTAAAGGAAAAGGGATAGTGAAAGTTTACGATGCTTTGCATTGGAGAAGTCACACACATTTAAACTGTAAGCTCGCTAGTAAACAAGTCAACCGTCGCAAACGACATCCAATAGATTTAACTTCAAATTTAATCAATAAAATAAATTCCAAGACTGGGTAGGACATATCCAACCAGCCTAAAGGGTACCACATTCGCTTCCAGCCGTATGGAAAGAAGGAATCGGTGACCTGTTTGTGGAGGCATAAGAAAACTCGCCTACAGCAACCATTCTACTCTGTGGCCCACAAATTTGTACACACATTGTACAATCACACACACACAACAGAACGAACCATCCTAGGGCCGCTCGGAAATCGAAAATCGGTTCGTTGCTCCATCCACTCTTTTCTATACAGCTCTCCAAACGCTGCTTGACAAACGATTGCAGCGGCTGAAATTGATCACTGACTGACAGCCGTCAGTTTAGCTTGATGCGAAAGGCTTATTGCTAAACGAGTTCTGTGCTTATGTGTCTGTGTGGGGGTTCGGCAAATTTGTTGCAATACGTTAAACCATCACTCGGGAAGCTCCAAGGGTGAGTGTGAGCAAATTTGTTTAAACCACACTCACTTAACGCTTTTGGCAGCTTTATAGTCGATTAATAAACTACGAGGAGTTCTTTTAACGAACTTGATGTATTTATTAAAGGGTTTAGGTAATCAAACGACGCCAAATTACGTTCTTTGATCGCTGGGGAGATTTGTTTATTTCCCATTCCATTGGATTACATTTTATCGTGCCTTTTAATAGTGTAATTATTCGTCTTTAATTTTCTGCAAAAGCTTCTCATACATGTCTCAACTGTGAGGATTTACAGTCTGAAACTACATCTGGAAAACAAAACCACTTATGTTTTCCTTATATTAAAAGGCCGTCGAATGGTTTAACAGTAGAGGCGCTGGCTCTTGCAAAGCAACACGAAGTTCGATTCCCATTCAAACTCTCGAACTTTTCACTTCATTGTAGTGCAAAATGTGACCAACCAATTTCGTGGAAAAAAGAAATCCAAGTAACTCCTGTGTTTATTAAAAAAAAGATCCCGCGTTGCAGCATTAGCCTGGTTTACGTAGACAGCAGACATTTTTAAAAAGATTACAAAATATGTCCTCAAAATCCAATAATCATAAAATGAGAGATGATTGATTGACGGAAAAGGAACGCGGCTATTCTCATATTTTTAGAAACTAGAAGAAGCATTCCACAAAACAAAATAGAGAGGCACTTTAGAGAGAAGATCTAAGCCATTTTGGACATCCACCTCTAAAGAACATCATACCCAAAACTAATGAAACAAACTTACCAAAACCGAGCCCTAGTGGGGACATGTTCACTCCCCTTTTTATATCACATAAATAAGCAACAAAGCTCACTTGATGCTTAATCCCAGTTGTAAGAAAAAAAGAACAAAAAGAGACACCAAAACCACACACCTAAAAAGGGGGCAGTAGCAGTAGCAGTTACGTGTGATGTTCCAACCTGTTAAGCCGATCAAAGCCTGTGGGTACAGTGCAACGGCGCAATGAAAAGGTTACCAACCGTCCAAAGATGGAGAGGATTTAAGTTTGTGTGATACCCTTTTTTGTTATTGTCCGAAGGTCAAGTGTTAGTTAATCTGCTAAACAGGAAGCATCGCTACTTAATTCTAACCACATCATTGCTCATTCTTTCGCTTCATCCTGTCAACGTAGCCCACGCACACAAACGCAGGACATGCACGGAACATTACACACACGGGAGTGTTGAAAGCGTAGTTATCTGGTCTGGACTTACCTTGTTTCCAACCCCAGGGATTCCAGCGTGCTTCACACAAATTCAATTCAGTCACACTAAGCAAAAACCGCAAACAACGACCGACCATTCTTCTCCATAACGACGGTACATCTGTCTTGGTGAGTTAAACACTCCGGCGGCCGGTTGGATCCGTTTTTATTCACCTCCATCAAAGGATGGACCTGCGGGCTGACCGTACCGACACCAAAACAAAACACACCAGCACAGCACATTTTTGGAGACAATTTTATTTCAACCAACACACACAAACAGGCCGTTTCTTTTGTCAACGCGACAGTTCGCTCTCCACAGCCTACCCAGGACGCCACGTGGAATGAAAATATGTTGCCAATGATTGTTTTGCTGTATTGTTCTACCACAACAACGTGCGCAAGCATAAAATGTTGACCGGACATGGGGGGGGATGATAAAGCAATGATGACCGTTCGCATGTGAACGGATTAGATGAGATACGATTTCACGCGCTTCCCATTGTTATTTGTTTGCTTTTATTTTTAACCTTTTCTTTTTTTTTGCCATCGTGCGATCCAGATCCCGTTGGTGTCAGCACAAAGCTGATGTCCTGGTGGTGACATCCTCCCGGCTGACAATCTCGTTAATGCGCTCGATTCAATTGAGCCAACCGGTGACGGTCGAGTTTCGTGAAAGGTTTTCCTGGTAGTACGTGACGTGAAACTGTTCAAGTAATAAAAAGAGAGCTAACTTACGCATAGATACAAAAAAAAACCCGCAAACAATGAGCAACACTTAAGGCTGTACTTCTGATGAGGTTAACATCACTCAAAGCGCATCACTGTCATCAATCAACACACACACACAAACAAAAAGCCACACACCATTTCATTTTCCATACATTTTTTTCAGTCTTAGATTAATAAACTGGGTTCGATATACGGTTGTTGTTTATTACTTTTTTGTGACGATTCGTAAAGGGTTTTTAAAATTTATTTTGTGTATTTTTCTTCTCCATCTGTCTCCGCCGTTTCATCGCTCCGCTCTTTTAGTACTGCTTCTTCCGTAATTATCCTGTAGATGTTTGTTTTTTCTTCCCTCCACTTTCTTCAACCACCTCAACGCTCGACGATGATTGCTTCCTTTCGACATTTACAACAGCTTCATCACCAGCGCTTGTGATAAAGCGTTGGTTTGCTTTTATTTTTCTGTGTGTGTCTGTGTCTCTGTGCATTGTGAACGCGATTGCAAAAGATTTAAAGTAATTATGAATATTTATCGCATTTAAACACACATAAACACTTTTGTTTTGCCACGATTTTTCATTCAGTTTGTGCTACGTGTTAGTACATTGAACACATCGTCTCTCGTTCGGATTTGTCGCGCTCGACATACGCGATCGCGGAGTAAAAGTAAACCTAAGCGTGAATTTCTGAACACAGCATGACGACAGTGTAAACGTGTAAGGAAAGATTGATCTTTTTTTCTTTTTGTAGAGTTGTGCGTTTTCGGTCCACTTTTGGGCTCAACTTCGATCGCTATAGGCGTAAGCGCATTACCCCCGCCGTGCGTGGTTTGTATAGACGTTGTGATGGATCTGATTGCCATAAATAGTGTAAACAATTGATACAAAATATGCATTACTTGAATGGCCGCATAAAACATTCCAATTGCTTAAGAACCAGAGATCTAACTATTCTTTCAATTGTGAGGACACGCTGCACGCTCTGTTATGCACGAACCTTCGAAATAATTTCCATTTCTCGCTAGCTCACCACCAAAAAAACAGAAGCCAGAAAATAGCTTCTTGTTTCTATAACAAATGCTCTATCTTGATTCGTGTCCAAAGAGTTCAATATTGCATCACATTTATCAAACTGATCGATTGTTTCGTGTGCTTCCCCCTTACCAAAGAGTTCGTTTTGTGTTTTTGTTTGTTTTGGTATCGTTTGTCGCTTACAATATCATAAGAAGACTGGTTAAAGTAATACGCAAATAGGTTGCACAGCAGCGAACGCGAATCGTGGTCCTTCTAAAATACGTAACATTTTGCAGTTTTGGCCGAAAATGTACTACCAACATACTGTTTAAGATTTTACAAACATATAAACGCTTTACGGCTGTACCTGTTAATAAATATAGTAGTAATATGCTTCCTGAAAAATGTGTCTTTTATCTGTGCTTGTTTTTTTAACCTCAAAAATTTGTTCGCTCTGTTTGGATACATTTATTTGTTTAGAATTTATCAAAATTACTTTAAAAGGCGGTAAGGTAAATTCAAGGTTTTAATAGTTTGGTAATAAGCATATTGCCAATAAGTAAAAAACATAATTTTGTAATACATTTCATTTGAATTTATCCCAGACACAAACCCCAATCCAGATTCAAGCGTTTCGATATCTGTTTGCTGTTTTATTCTGATAGATGGCGCTGGTGCTGCTTTTCTTCAGGGTTGAGTGTGATGTTAGTGCCTAGCACCACCGGAAAAAACATTGGATTGCAAATCTTTTCTACTCTCAGTCAGCTTATGGCTACACAAAATTTCCTTTTTCATTGTTCAGTTGTCCTGCTCAAGATATCGATGTTTAAAATAAAAAAAGTAGCAAAAGTAGACATGTAGAGAGCCTTTTTTTCCTTCGCTTAGTTAGATCTTTGGGCGTAAATGTTTGTGCAATTAGCTCCTAATCCATTTTAGACCTTCCAGCAATTGCGGAAAACATAGTCATAGCTGTATAAAAATTCAATCAAAATCAATTGACAGCAAACAGCTATATAAGCAATGGTAATTTAATGCTTTCCGTAACCGTTTCACCCTAGCGCATGTAGATATTCGTAGCTTGGATTTGTCGTCGTTACAAATATCAAAGAGGAGACACTGGTTTTAGTCACGCGATGCCATTGAGCAATGTATCTTCATCACGCCGTCACGATTATTTCATATATGCGATCTCCGCGTTTGGATAAGTCAATGAGAAAAGTTTGTTTGTTTGTTTTGTTTTTCTTAAGTATAAAACACCGAACGCACCGACACGTGTTCACGACCTGCTGCTGCTACTTCTGCTGGCTTGTGTTCGTTCGTATGCTTTGCTGTTACTTCCGCCACAGCTTCTCTTTCGTCTAGGAATGTACCATGCATAGTTTTACTGTTTTGTTATCAAATAAATAATATACTTTTTCGACGCACCGTTTTCTTAAGTTTAAAACGAACAAATATACGTGTACCTTAGCGGTAGAGAATTAATCCTAGCATTCGTCATGTAAACGATTGTGACGCTTTGCGCGGCTGCGTTGTACCGATATGCCGGTCAGCAGAAATACAGGGAACTAACGAGTTTAAATGATAGCCGATGCAGGAAAAAGCATTGCACCCAATGGGCTACAGCAAAACGCATTAAATTGGCTTTCCACTGTGCTGGTTTTCTAGTGGATACGAATTTACTCCTACCAATAGACGTGCGGGTACGAGAAAAATGCATCCACCTCATCTCTCACTGTTTGCTTTTGCCTTTTCCTGCAATACGACAGACGAAAGCGTCAATCCTTCAAAAAAAAACACTCCGTCTCCGAGTTCCGATTTTGATCTTCTGATCCTCTACTCTACAATAATACTTTTGCCACGATACATGCGCGGGATAGACGTCCCCCTTTGAACCGTGTTCTCTGCTACTACGGTGCTTTCGGTCAGTAAATTTGCAAACAGTCTGCAGTTTTTTAAACGATTTTGTCACACGCATTACTTCTTCGTTATTTGGCATGTTTGGCTTTTCGAGGCTTCGAGAGGAGGGGCGGCGATGAGAAATGAACATAATTTCGTTTGTCATAAGATTCTTCTCCAACAAGCCGCGTGAAGATGCTGCGCGGCTACCGAAAGTCTCAACCCGATGTCACACCCATATTCGATGTTGCTAATTCTATCGCATCGGATTCTTAGTACAATTCTTAACTAAAACGTAGCCTAGCTCTCAGCGTCGCTCGTATAGCCCCCTTTTCAAACCCTAAATTAGTATTACGCAATAGAAAATTTACATAGTCTTGGCTAACTAAAGCAACATTCACGTAAACGATGGATGATCTTTTCCCTTTTTTGCTGTAGGCTCGTTCGATTGCTTTCGAATGTCGTTCCCCGTTGCTTACACGCTTTGAAAACAAAATCGAATACTCTTCATTAAATAGCAACGTGTAACTTCAAACGGCGTAAAAATGGCCTGCTTAGAATCATATTCGTGGCGGTTTAAAGTGATGCAGTAACGAGCTCATGGTGGTGCTTGCCGGTGCCGTTGTCGTTGCCGGTGTCCCTGCATTGCCACTGCTCGCCGAATGATGATGATGATGATGAAGGTGGTGGTGATGATGATGATGATGGTGTAGTTGTTGAGCATGAAGCTGACCAGCAGCAGCAGTAGCGCCCGACTGACTTTGGTCCACCATTGGCCAGTCATCGTCACTGTCCGGCAGCTGCCTATCGTTCACACACACCGACACGATGCTGCGCCGACCGACCGGGAGGACGCCATCTACGCCCGCATCCGCGCCACCATCGCCCGGCACATTGTTCTGCTTGGTGAGCAGCTTCTTTTCGTCCAGCGACTTCGACGCGTACTCGTGCCAGACGACACCGCCACCGCGGGGACCGACCTGACCACCCGCCTGATGGTTCAGGCTGCACCCGGTGACGGAACAGTTCATGCCGGCCGCACCGCCCGATACCGAGCTCGAGGTGGTCATCGTACCGGCGGTCGTCGTGGACGTCTGTTCGAACGAAACTGCGCGCTGCTTTCGGGCCCGCCCGGACCCGCTCACAAGCGGACCGCCAGCCGCCGTCATCGAGCCCGTTGAACCGCCAGTGCCACTGCCGGCATTACTGTTGCCCGTCTGGACCACCGTCAGGCTGTGGTTGTTGATGATGGTGTCGCCCGTGCCGTGCTGGTTGTTGTTGTTGGTGGTGGTGGATGGGTTCGCATTAGCCGCCCCCTTGCCGGCACCGTTCGCCTTGTTGCGGAAGCTGTTTGAGCGCGAGGAACCGTTCTCCTTGTTGCGCCGGGACGAAGACCGATGCAGATGGCCGTGCCGGGAGCCGCCCCGACGGCTGGATCGCTTGGCCGACGACTGATGGACCGACTCGGCCGATGCACTCAAACCGACGTTTCCCACTGCGTGTGTTAAGAAGGGGCGCGCGCGGGTGTGGATCGATTCAGAGAGAGAGAGAATGAAATAATGGTTTGGCACAGCAAGTAAAGTAAACGGGCGCCAAGATAAAAACAAAAATCACACGCAAAATGCACACATTGGATGCAACACAAGGATACGGCAAACCCCGGCGGGATATGGGGGCCGTCATATTTTGGGGGAATTTTGGAATTTTGAGCGACATAGCACACAGGGTAGAAGCGGAACAGGCCGGAGAGAAAGATAGAAAAAAGAGAAAAGTTATGTTTTAGAATGATATTTGTACACAAGCCAAGGTACAGAGGCTGGCGTGAGAGACGCTGCGCCAAAGAACCAAGTAGCAGGACTCTCACGCAGCTTTTACACATAAACAAAAAAAAACATTGTTCAAACCACTTTCTGAATTGTCTTGTGGGGATGAAATCAATTTACTATCGATGAGTAGATGTTTGTAATGACATAATGTTATACAATGAGAGAAGAAAACACGCAAGTGAATTATGATGAAATGATTGATTGTAAAATACCAAAAAAAAAATCCAAACACTCATCAAAAAATCAAATAAACAAAATTAGCAAAACATTCCTTAATTGGCTAATACAAACTATCAGTTCACAAAAAAGTACACAAGTTAATTTAAAACATGTTTCAATTAAAAACAACAACGAAAAAGCTGAACATAGTACATAAAATAAAGAACCGGAGAATATGAACAAAACAATTAGAACCATTTCTAGGCAAAAAGAGAAATAAAAACAAAACTCAACAATAACAAAGAAAAACTAAAATGTGCCCTTACAAACAATGATCAATCGAAAAATAAAGGCACCAATATACAAAAAATAATGATTTAGTATTTCCAATTTCCCAAACCACTCCTATTATTGCACACATTATCGTATCACACACACACAGAGACAACACAAAACACCCAAACAAACAAACAAATCACAGAACAGTGGTCGCCATTCGGAACTATCTTAGTACTTGTATTATTATCCGCACGAGACAGTACGGTGCGACGATGTGAAGCACAATAATGACGAGCAGCAGCATCGCGATACTTAAAACTGATGTAAGTTCAACACATAATCGACCAAACAGTCAACGTCAGAAGAATGAGTAGAAGAAGAAGAAGAAGTGGATGCAATCAAATCAATTCGAAGAAAACGAAACCATTGTAAGAGTAAGAAAAGAAGAGAAAGGAAAAAAAGAGAAAGAGAAAACACACGCCCGTTAATAGCCATTCCTTTTTGAGGGGGGCCGATCCACCCCCACCCCAAAAAAAGGTGGAAGTGGCGAGGCCCCCTTTTTTGTTTGTCCAAAACGTCCGTCAAACATAATGCAAGTTTGGGTCCTTTTGGTTAATTTTTGTGTAGAATAGGTCTTTTTGCTTTTGCTTCGAAGCGAATGCTCCAGAGACTTTTGTGAGAGAAAAGCATTAGTAAAAACCGAAAACATTGGAGGACATATTTGCTATTTACACACGCATGAGTATTAATGTGGGGAAGCAGGTTTGGATAGTAGTGTTTTGGTACTTATAGAAACAACCGCGTGGTGTATTAGATTTTGGTTTGTTTGTCATTATGTTTGAGGATATTTAGACGCTATTATTGCTGCGGGGGAGGGTGGGAGGGACGTGTGTTTGCGATAAGTATATATTAAAAACGTTAAACAAAAGCAAAGGGGAAGAATCAAGTATCGATCGCACTCAAACGACGTACACAAAATAGAACGAAAAAACAAAACACAGTAAACAAAATTATATTATAAATAAAAGTAGGAACTTCCTTTCGTTTATTGTCCACCGCGTATTACTGTCTTCGTGAGCCGGTCTCTGTCTGCTTATCCTGTTTGTTCCTCTCCTACCTCCCTACCATCTTCTACGTCATGTGTAAAAACTGAACCATTGCTCCAGGTCAGTAATAATTGATGATACAAAATTATTTTAAAAAACATTATTTTGTGCTTCAAACTATATACAAAGCAGCATAATGAAACACTGTGCGTAATGAGCAAAATAAAAAAAGTTGATAATGAAAGCAGCAAACGGCCCTAGTGGGGATGCCCTAACGCGCCCTTGGAATGTGCGGTAGTAATCACAAAGTCTTATAAAAACGGCGGCTAAAACGGGTGTTTTCCATGATTCGGTCTTTTCAAAGACAGTGGTAACTCCCAGACATAGCACACTTTTTTGAGAGAGCGAAAAAAAATGATTGCATCCAATACAGGAAGAGCATTTTGAGAAGGATAGCAAAAAAAACGGTGCTTCTATAACAAACCAAAAATACTCTCCTATTTCGTTCGTCTCACTTTCTCGCCTATTTGTCATGTTGTGCTCATATATACTTTCGTGGTGATGATGATCGTGTTTAGAGAAATCAATTTAATCGTAATTTTAATGACTTTGCGTACACTAAAACCAATAAATAATGAACTTTTGTCGGCAGGCATTGCTTGCTGGCCCTGTGCTGTCTTGTACAATGAGTAGTGAAATCATACGTTTGGTTAAAACCAAATATCACCTCCAAAAACTATCCTTTGTTTTGCCTGCCCTATCACGCACGCGCGCACTATCGTTCGTCTTAAGTGACTATGTTAAAAAATTAATAAAACATTCCCTACAATAAAAAAATAAAACAATACCACACACACACACACACATTCACACGACCGCACATGGGGAATGGTAGATACAGATTTCTGTAACGTGCGATTAGCATAAAAACACACAGAAATAAAGCAACCCAAAACACTCGCCGCCATCAACCATTCACATCCACACACTGCTGGGGACGCGTGGTGGTGTGAAAAAGTCATTGTTGCGCCTTCGCTTCCTCTCCTGTCCACTCTCGCTCCATGTAGCAACACACACACACCTCGATGGTGGTGGTAGCGTTTAGAACAAAAAGTCCAGCACGGAAAACACGATCATCGACAGATTGCTTTGGCGCGAAAGCGTTGTAGTGCTTCCGTTTCCGATCGAGATCGAGTGGCTGACGTTACTGGAACGCCGGCTCGTGTGGTGGTGGTGGTGGTGGTGTTGTGCTTTGCGGCCACCGTGAAGCGTACTACTGTTGTCGTGCTGCCTAGTTGCGGTCAACGAACGTCGGGAGGATGTCGGGATGGGAGGAGCAGAGTTGCTGCTGCTGTTACTGAGCGAAGTAGAGGCGGTAGTAACAGCGGTATTAGGATTAGTCATGGCATGCTGGTGGGAAGAGGAGGTGGAGGGTTGCTGGGTGGTTGGTGTTGGTGTGGGTCGATTCTTCTTTTGCTCCCCCGCGGCAGGAGCCGACTCGGGCCGACGACGTCCCGCCAGGCCGGAACTGCCCGCCCGATCGCCGACGGATTTGGCCGCCCCATCGGCAGACGACGCTACGATCCGATCGTACGAGTTGTTCCGGCGCAACAGTGCGCGCCGCCGCCGACGACGACGATTTTCCGCACGCATGTCAAAGTGGTGACTCTGGGAGATGGCAAAGTCACCCTCATCGCCATCCAGCTCGTCATGCGGCACGATCGTAAGATCGTCGTCGTCGTCCTCGTCGTCGAAGTTGTTATCCTCATCCGAGTATGGTTCAATCTTTTCGATGTCTCGGTATCTGTGATCGCACGTCGGCTGCCTGCGCTGGGGCGGCAGTTGCTCCTGCACGGGGGAGAGGGTCGTAGAATCGGCCCGCGAGGACGGGCAAGGATGGTGACGCTCATTTGGCAAGCAGACTGGACCGGTGTTACTAGTAGCGTTACGCGATGTTGAGGTGTGCTCGTTATTGCTAGCGATGCGAGGGAGGCGAGGCGAATGAGCAGCAGCTGACTTTTGCACGTCCACAGCCGTTGTGATGTGGTGCTGGTGATGATGGTGATGATGATGAGCAGCATGTTCGTGCGTGTTACGATGAGAAGGATGATGCTGATTATGGTGTTGATGGTGATGGTGATGATGGTGGGACTGTTTATCGTGGTAGTGGTGTTGGTGGTTCGCTTGGTCTTGGTGGTTAACAACATCGACATCGTACAAATGCTCTATACTATCATAGGTACCGATTATTCCGTGCGCATGATGGTGGCCGTGCCCGATCGCTCCCGGGATCGGCGTCGAGGTGACGATCTGCGGATGTATCAGCGAGCCGGGTCCGTCGTGGCACAGCTCCAGCGAGCTGCCCCGCGCCCCGAGGAACCATTCCGAGCGGGTTCGCATCCTTGCCGCCTGCCGCTCGTGCACCTATAGCATCGAGCGCATCGAAATCGCAACAGGGGTACAGGGTGGTAGGGTGAGAGATTAAATCAGTGTTTAGAAATCGTTTGTTCACATCACATAAAGAGCCCGCAGTATCGGTGGGGATGATCGGAGGGAGATCAGACCAGGAGGACGCAGACGATCAGGAAAAGGGAGAGAGAGAGAGAGAGAGCGAGAAAGAGAGAAGAAAAAATGGGACAAAGATTATATTAATTCTTATTACTTCACGAGTACACTACACCACATTATAAAATGTGGTTATTTGGTTGCATTTTTTTTAAATTCAACTCAACTGTACGCTTACGTGATCAGTAGAGTGCAGAGTGTGTACTAAACGATCTATATTGTAACCAGCCACATGCCGAGCTCTACTCTACTGCGAAGGCACTAAAAAACGGGTGTTTTTTAATTGTTTGCTAGACAGTGTCTGTGTCTGTCAGTATGGGGGGTAGGCGGATTAGTTAAACTATACAAAACCAGGGAAGGGAAAACAAAACCAGAAGAAAGGAAAAAAAACAAAATCAGCGACAAGAGCGACAAGAAAAGGTTACGTTTGTTATCACGAACAGATGAAACTTATAGCATAATTAATTGAATGAGCAGAACAACGGATTACAGATGTTTACAATTGCTTTCGATAGCGAATGGGACACAATTGTGAACTGCCAGATGAGAAGACACAAATGATCGACGTTCTTCGAATAAAACACAAACCCACCGCTTTTTTTCGGTTTTGTTTTTGAAACACTGTCCAAAATGAAAAGCATACTGTTTAATGATGGCAAAATTAAGTGAGCAATATCCCTAGTATTCTGGAAATAACATCTTTCTATTCAAATTTCACATAAACGTTCTGTTTGTTTTCGTTTCAATATTTGTCCAATCAATCACTCTTCACAAGAGCATCGTTATTGCCAAAATATCATATCGAACTTCTTTAGTTTTCAAAACGATACAGTATAGTGGTGGGGAGCTCGGAATCCGACCTACCCGATCACGATTCCGTGTTCGGAATCAATTCCAGAGCCGATTCAGAACCTGGAATCGATTCCGATTTCGATTCCTATTACAGACTTGACTCCAGAGTTGACTACTGAGTCAATTCCGGAGCCGATTCCGGAGTTGACTCCGGAGTCGATTCCGGAGCTGATTCCGAAGTCGACACAGGATTCGGAATACGGAATCGATTCCGAAATTGGCTCAAAAATCGGCTACGGATTCGGAATTTGCTCTGGAAACGGCATCAGATTTGACACCAGAATTGGTATTCGTTCCGGAATGAGAATCAGTGGACCCCAACGCCTATTCTTATGGAGATGCCGAAACTGACTCTGATTTCGAAGCCGATTCCAATTCCAGAGCCGATTTTGGAGTCGATTCCGGAGCCGATTCTGATTCCGGACCTACTATGCAGAATCGATTCCAAACTTTTTTGAAGCTATCCAGAATTGTTTCCGACGAAAACTTCATTCTTCCCATCACTAATACACTGATCGTAACAAAACCGTTTATGAAGTTGTCATTACGTGTTACAAATACCAATACAAATAGGCCACCAGGACGACGACGCGACACTAAAACAAAAAGTGCAGTATGGTTGTTTTGTTTTTTTGGTTTGCGGTTTTGTTAGTATTACAGAATACAGATTTGGTGTTACATTGTGTGTGTGTTACGTTACATTTATTACTTGCTTTGGGGGTGATAGTTTACCGTGTACCTCCTTCCTTTCGCTTCCTACCACACGTCCCACCATTATTCATTCCACACCATTCTAGAATATTTTTATCCATTCTTGCCGATGCAAAAACAAACGCTTCACACGTCAACAGATCCAACCACGTTCGCAGCTCGATGGTTCGATTTACAGGAAAGTTAGCATTCATCAGCACGTCAAAAAGGGATAAAAATGAGAGTTCAATTACTACGGCGTTTTTAGATTAGCCCGCTACAGCAACTTACAGTGATACATGCCTGTACCGCGCGCTCGCCCTTATACAACTAAATAATTCCGCAATGTGGTTATCCATACCTAGGCAAATGATACTGATAATTTACTGGTTCATCAGTACACGTACTCCTTCTGCTACCCTCAAAACTCAAGCTACAATATACGCATACTTGTGTGTACATTTCGAGAATAACGTGCTGCTGTGTTCGAGGTTCGGGTTCGATTGTGATTAGATCGCTCGCAAATGATCAATTCTATATCAAAAGATGTGAGTAAGATGATGATGCTCTCATCACACGAGTACACTCTCGTGTAGCAAACATAGTAAACCTTCTTTCTAATGCTAATGGGCCAAATATGCCCTCTCGCTCTTCTAACTGCTCTAAACTGAAATAAGATTCAAATTCTACCGCTAGTGTGTATTATTAATAATGCCGCTATTTACATGAAGATTCACCAAATTACAAAAAAAAAAAACATAATGCCAAGCAGGTGTGATCCCAGCAGGAATGATACGCTTTTAGTAGCAAATGTAGTTGGGGGACTTCCCCCGCTTTCCATCACACCCATCAGAGGGCGCGCGCGCGTGGATGAAGGCGCAGCAGAATAAGCAATCGGGCAATGATTAGAGATTATTAGAGCTGTTTATGCTATTAAGTGTTGAGTAGTTGAGAGTTGAGTAGGAAAATCATTCGTCCTGCTACCGGGGTTGTTGTTATAATATTATAAATCAAACCAAAGCGGTGTAGTAGTGTTTCTGCTTGTGTTTTGTGTGGTGGTGTTGTGCTTTGTATTATTTAGCTCGTGTAGTTGCATTTAATTTCTATTTGAAATTCTTGTAAGTGTGTGTGTATCTAGTAGCATAGCAGTGAGAGCAGTTTATGTTTTTGTTTTTTGCACATCCTCGAGCATTACAAACAACACAACAGAGCGTTAAAAGTAATGAAATTGGCATATGCTACACTAAACAACACACACACATAGGCGCGCACACACCGCACACACACACATTTCCGGTCCCTGTTCCGGCAATCCTTCGAGACCACGGCGGGGCCCGCACGCACGCACGCACGCACACACTACATGATAAAAAGTTCGTCCCTCACCTGCGGCAGGTACGAAAGGCTCTTGGTACTTTCCGCGTACCGATTAACGGCCCGCAGTTCGTCCAGCGTCATGTGATGCTGCGATCCCGACCGCGTGTTGGACGACGACGAATGGGACGACGAGGAGCAGCTGGACTTTTGCACATTGAATATCCCCGGGCCTTCAAGCGACACAGAAAGCCGAGCGCATGATTCAAGCAATGAGTGCTCTGGAATGATGCCGAGAGATACAGCCGAGTTACCTACGTTCGGACCGCCCGTGGTCAACAGGGCCGGCGTTGAGTGCGACTCTTCCTGGGCGACTGTAGTTGGTGTGGTGTGTGGCAGATTGTCCGATTGAAGCAGCAATCCCAGCAGGTAGGCACGGTGCCGCACGATGTTTCCGCCACAGGAGCGATGAGCAAGGATCCGTAAAAGTACAGGTTGGCACGGGGGAAGGAAAAAAACGATCGTTAGTGAAGGGTATACAAACACACAGCTTCAAACAATAGACACATTTGTACGTAAAGAGAGAGAGAGAGAGAGAGCACCAAACGAAAACGGAGAAACGAAACATTGTAAAGGAGTGTGAACTTTCAAATTCAACCTCTTCCTACACTACCAATATGTTTAGGGTGTACGGATGTAAGTAATATTAATAAATCATAGGACATAGGTTTTGTCTTACTGCAGTTACCGAAAGATATGCTCAATTACTTAAGATGTTAGCCAACAAAGCACATTTAAGGAGTAGAAAAACAACAAAAAACATACTTAGACCCCATCGTTCGCATTCACATTGCAGCCAGGTTTTTTCGGTCTCTAAAGCTAGTTTTACTGTTGCGATGATCGACGGTCCACACATCACGATCATCATCGGGAAAAGTGTTCGGCAGGATGGGGGATGGTGGTGGTGGTGGTTGTTGGTGTGTCGTCCGTCCAGTAGTACGAGGTTTTCCAGAGTTTTTTTTTATTATTATTTTGTTTTGGTTTGTTTGGTTGTGCCCATCGGTTTTTTGGTGATGATTGATTCCAACGTTGAAGGTCAGTACGGATAAGGTAGTGAAAACATGGGCGCATACATTATACACACATAAAAACACACACACACGCACACAAATCGCCAAGTAGAAAAAGGATAAGTTTGTGGCACGAGATTTTTGCGAGAAGTTGTGAAGAGAAGAGTTGTGTGTGTGTTCGAAACATAAAATGCAAAGGTTTGCAGGTATTGGTATTGTAGAAAGTGTGAGTTTAGAGCATTGGAAGAAATAATTAAACGAAAAGATGATAAAATTAACAAAACCAGTGCGCACAAAGGTAAACAAAAGCAAAATTATGGAAAATCATGGAACAACATTAAGCGTATGTGGAAATATGAAGTAGGGATGAAAAGAAACAAAAGAGAGAAAAAAGAAGGTAAAATAAAAGAAAAACTCAATTAACGATGTAATAAGATGTATAAAATGATAAACAAAAACCAAAGGGGACAGAAGTGTGTAGCGAGTGTTTAAGAGAGTAGAAAATAGATGATAAAAGTAAATCTTTCTTTGCTTGAAAATGTCAACCCAAAATCATTGAACGAAATCAAACGTGCAAAAACACAAGATAAAAAAAAAAAAACAAATAAAAATGGTGACATTTGTAGACTCAGCTTCAAATAGTTAAAATCACTTAAACAAAACGAAAACAAAAACACAATCTACTATCTCTTATTTCACACATGCAAAAACACTCGCACACATTCCGTTTCAAAAATCCGCACAACGGCATTCGGATCGGCCGGTCCGAGGAGATCGCACAACCCGACAACCCGGCCGGGCCAATCCGAGAACCACTCGATTGTATGTAGCGTCACGGTCGTGGCCAACAATACTTACATGCATAGTGCTGTTGTGCCGTTTTGCCCCGGGGCGGTGGTGGATAGCGGAACGAGCATATCCATTCGTCTTGGACGCGCAGGACACGCCCGGTCACTCGTGCATAATACTCGTAGTTGACGCGCCCGAACAGATCACAGGCAGTGAATTGTTCTATCATCTGTTTCATGATTTTGGTCGCCACCTGCAAACGGTACACGTTTATGGAAGAAAAAAAACAACAGGAAAAACGGTTAGGTTGAGTGTTGTGTCACAAGAGGAAGGCACAAACAGAGGATTGGAAGAACGCAAAACAATAACGACTTTAACGGATTACACTACTACTAATCATAAGGATAAAACGATTTCCTTATTCGACATAGAATATTTGGTGACATAACCACTAAGAAGAAGGTGTTTCGGCACATGGATAGAGCTTAGAAAATACCTAAGAAAGTGTGGAAGAAAGATCAAACAAGAAGGTGTGTAATAGTTGCGTGAGCGAACCAACAGCGAAAAGACAGAAGGATAAAGCAGTATAAGGTGAGTGACAGACAGATGGTGGTAACGATGGTTCACATCATCACGTTAGAGCAGTGAGAAGAGACCCATCGGGTAAATGCTGGAAAGTACAGAACACAGCACAGGATAGACACTACCGAGAGAAATAAACTACAGAGAGATGGAAAGACAATGACCAGACGGACGGACAGATACACTAAATAACAAAGACGAATGTAACAGAGGACGACAGCGAGTGAGCACAACTTTGTACAGAGTTTATAAATGGTGACAGGCCAAAGAAATTGTCTCAACAGGACAATGCACACACACACACACAATGCATCTGCTTTTTTGAACTCAGACAAACACTTAGAAACCCTACATGTTGGACAATGGCTCCAACTATTGATGTCTGTGACGCGCTACAGCTGCGTTAAACCAAACCAAAACAAACATCCCAAAACATGGCATGAGAGCGGGCCTTTGCAGATTGAGGTTAGAGACATTAGTAGCAGAGTAACATCGATAGTAAATACACAGGAATAGACAGAAGAAGGACAGATATCACAGTACGTACAAAACATATGACAAACAATACAATATAAACTGAACTGTTGTGACTCGCTTTGTGGATAGGCAACAATGAAACACATTCAGTCAGGCAAAGGTATCGCGAGAGGCCTAGGGCTTTCAAAACTACACGAAAGATGGTTAGGTAGACAAACAACCAACGATCAGATCGGCCCAGGGCCAAGCAGTCATGCAGCAGTAGTGATAGATTTGATTTTGAGAGAGTAAAAATGTCTGAACATTGTAGCGTTTTATTTTGCAATAAAGTTGGCAGTGTTCGGGATATTGTGGATGTAATGACATACAAGACAAACGTGTTGGCCGTGTGTATCTTATCAACTCTTACTTTGATAATGGATGAATGTAATGGATAGAAATGCAACTCAGACGATGATGGATGTAATTCGTGTATGAATAAACTGTTTTAAAATAATTATATAAACTACTCGGGATACCAGTAACAAAAAGTAAGGTGAGGGAAAAGTGATCAACTACAACTGCATTCCAATTCGACAGTGAAAAGTAAAGCAAATCTTGCCAATATAAAGAAATGAAAAACCAACTAGCCAAAAACATGTTTTTTTTGTTTCTATTTCCATGAACCAACCAAATTAAAATCGGAAAGGAAAATTATTCAATCCAGAGTATCTCCCCCATTCCTCTGAGTTTTGTTGTACGTTTTACCACCAACTTACGTGAACTTCCGCCTGGTTTATGTGATGTAGTGGGTAGTTTTGGATAGGTGGGTGATCGTTGGTGAAGAGTGGTTTGGTGTGGTTGTTGTGGAAGCGCGTTTTGGTAAAAAAAAAATCAATTTTGGAGCGCAATTTATAGTGATGAATTGTTTTTTATTGTGGCCATCATTGTCGTTTCACACGGCGCCGCGTCGTTTGCGAAACAATTTGCAACAATTTGCAATGTCGTAAGTGAGTTGTTTACACCATTTTACCACACCACCAGACGAGGTGCACAGTGTTGTGACAGAAGATGAAGAAGAGCGTGTGTGTGAAATGTGTTTTGTATGTTTCCGTTAGCCCCAGAGTTTGGTAAGAGCATAAGCATCGTTATTATTCCCATCAGTTTTGTTAAACGGGATAAACGATCGTCGAAATTGAGTAAGAGGCACACACACACACACATAGACGAGTCAAGAGTTGACGGTTGATAGAGTTGAGCACGCGAAGATTAGTAGGTTTCGGAAGTGATGCAGTAATATGTTTAAGCCGAGAAGAGAAAAGGAAAGGAGAGCAAATACAAAGACGTTAAGCTTTAGAGCAAACGCTGAGAACCCTTTTGCACAGAGAATGATGCAGAGAATGGAATATGACTTAAATGTAATGAAATGTAGAAAAAACATCATTCCTGTTGTGAATATAAGTCCATTTGAAAAGAAAAGTTTGAAATCGAAAAAAACACATCAAGACCTGCTGCATGTTTGAATATCATTAACAGCATAGTTTGAAGAAACCTGAAAGCTAATGATAAAAAGTGGTGCACACATTCATTTTTGCACACCCTAAAAATAGTTCCACCCTGAAACAAACACACACGAACACAGTAAAACATGGTGCAACAACCAACGGCATCATTGCGAATTCACTTTCGCCTCGCGTAACCCAAATTTACCCTTGCGTGACGATACCCGCGATCTACACGAAGTCGGCGGCGCGGTATAGTTGTAGTTAACAAGCTAATAACAATGCAACAACAGCTACAAAAATGACAAAATTCTTGCACCATTCCTCCGTAAGGGGGGGAATGCAAGAAAGTCAAAAAACACAAGCGTGTGTGCAAACGATAAACTATCTGCAATTGTTAAATTGATACATCCACCGCACGGTTTACCACACAGAATGTACAGTACTGTAACATAAAACGCAATACAGTTTGGCCCATCATCGTCAGTCAGCAAGTTCCGTTTTTTCTTCGTCTTTTCGCTCATTAATTAACGGCATTCTGTGGCGTCTTTGTTTTGCTTCATTTTTATTCCAAACCGCGTTTCGTGCGAAAATGTATTCAAAACTAGGCCCTCTGCCACACATCGAAACGATCGGTGACTTCTGTGACTAACGGACAGGAGGACCACGAACTTCAGCCACCTAACAACAAGGGGGTAGTGCCCTGTGGGGGAAAGCTTCATGCACCGAACCGTGGCACAATGTGTAATGATCGAGCCAGCAGCAGCAGGTGGCCGGCCGCGGCATAGATAGACCGGAGAGTTGCAATTCTAACCTCCCCCAACACTATTCCCTTGGGTACTTTGGGTTGCGAAAATGGAAAGAGAGGGAGAAAGACAAAAATGCATTAAAACCGGTGGCATTGTGCGCGGGCGCGTCCGACGTGCCCATGAGCGGAGCCGCCGATTACAAAAAAACAATAGATTGTACGCGACCCACTAGCGAACCGGACATGGACATGGACACAAAGTGGAGAAGCAGCGGGTGACGATTTAGCACAACTTTGATATTTTGGCCGTTCCGGTAGCTGCACGAGCAAACATTAAAAACCAACTCCCATGACCCCCATTATAGTAGGGGCTCCCTCTACCCGTCTAGAAAGTGCACAGAATGGGCGAATGGGAAAGTTTTGCAAACGACGTGCGACAAAGAAATATGTGGTTATGACTTGTGCACGAACTAGTGGGTGAGTAGAGTGGTCCTATGCTCCATCGCAGTGATGTGCGGTCTGAAGCGAACCCACTTCTCCGAGCCGACTCCAACTATTGTTAGTCCGACTCCGATTCCGGAAAACGGGGAACCACTACAGACGACTTCGGACGATTTCGGACGTCTTCGGACGACTCCGAACGACTCCGGACGATTCTGGACGACTTCAAACGAATCTGGACGACTTCGGACGACTCCGGATTACTCGGACCCAATTCGAACCGCGCCAACCCGGACGATTCTGAGCGCCTACGGACGACTCCAGATGACTCCAGATGACTCCAGATGACTCCAGATGACTCCAGATGACTCCAGATGACTCCGCATGACTTCAGATGACTTCGAATGACTCTAGGCGACTCCGGACGACTCCGAACGACTCCGGACAACTCTGACCCGGACGACTACAACTCCAGATGGCTACAACTCCGGACGACTACAACTCCGGACAACTCCGACTCCGAGTATTTCCGGATGACTCCGACTTCGGACGACTCTAGACGACTCCGACTTCGGGTGACTCCGGACTACTCTGAAGGACTTCGGACGACTCCGAACGAATCTAGACAACTACGGACGACTACGAACGACTCCGGACGACTCTGGATGTTTCCGGACGACTCCAGATTACTCCGAACCACTCCGACCCGTACGACTACGACTGCGAACGACTCTGTACTACTACGGACGACTACGGAAACTCCGGTTGACTCCGGACGACTACGGAAAATTCGGTTGACTCCGGAAGACTCCGGACGACTAATGACGACTCTGGACGGCACCGGACGACTTCGCAAGACTCCGGACGACCCTGGACCACTATGATCCGGACGACTACGACTCTTGACAACTACGACTCCGGACAAGTATGACTCCGGACGACTATAACTCTGGACAACTACGACTCCAGATGACTCCGAGAGACTCCGACTTCGGGTGACTCCGGACTATTGCGAACGACTTCGGACGACTCCGAATGACTCTGGACGACTACGGACGACTCTGGACGACTCCGAACCACTCCGACCCGGACGACTACGACTGTGGACGACTCTGAGCGACTACGGACGACTACGGAAACTCCGGTTGACTCCGGACGACTACGGAAACTCCGGTTGACTCCGGACGACTCCGGACGACTAATGACGACTCTGGACGGCACCGGACGACTTCGCAAGACTCCGGACGACCCTGGACCACTATGATCCGGACGACTACGACTCTTGACGACTACGACTCCGGACGAGTATGACTCCGGACGACTATAACTCTGGACAACTACGACTCCAGATGACTCCGAGAGACTCCGACTTCGGGTGACTCCGGACTATTGCGAACGACTTCGGACGACTCCGAATGACTCTGGACGACTACGAACGACTCTGGACGACTCCGAACCACTCCGACCCGGACGACTATGGATGTGGACGACTCTGAGCGTCTACGGACGACTCCAGATGACTCCGGACGATTTCGGGCGACTCCGAAAATAATGCCTTCCGGAGTTGGTTTCGAAACTATCCGAGACGGAAAAAAGAGTCGACGGATTTTTGCCAACTTTTCCCATCACTAGTCCATGGTGCTAGGAAAGGGAGGTCACTGATTTCATGGCCCATAAATAGGAATAGGAAAAAGTAGGAACAGCCGATTGCCGGCGACACGATTTGCTGCCCAGCTACCTAACACTTACCAACCCCCCTCTGGTGAGCAGCATTATGCGCTCACTATGTGCCTACACACACACACTTTGAATGGAGGCCCGAAATAGGATTTGTGATTGTTTAAGCACTACTGCAGCCTTCAAAAAACACATAATCGCTACTACAAGCGTACAATAATCCCCTGGGCTTCGTAATTTTCCAAAACCCAAAAAGGTATTAAACTCGAAATGAAAGTGAAATAATGCTACGGTTTGGTGCGCGCCCATCGGGTTAGAGATGCCGGTATGGACGGCCCGTAATAATGCACACCCCGCCGCGACGGTGGACACCACCCACATGATTTAAGGGTGAGTAGTCGTAAATTATTCCCGACTTTCACTTCCGACTTTGTTCGTCCCCAATGCGATAAGGAAGAGGGCACCGGCAGCAGCTTTCAAGCATAAACTGTACGTTTAACTGGAGAGAGGGTCGTTATTTTTTTAACTGGTCCGTGCCAGTGTCCACTCTCCCCACATTTGCGGCAATTAATTGACCTGGCGTTGGCGTTGGTCACGATTTCTGGTTGTCTGTGCAGCCATATTTTGTGATCCAGTCAAAACGAAGAAAATCGAGCGGTTGTGTTTTGCAATCTGGCCGAGATTGGATCGACCAAATCTGCGCTTTAAGCTACTACCCTCAGCATGCGCGCGATGCCGATACCATCTCGTGATCGTGACCCAAAACAGACCATACTGCCATGACGTAACATGTAAATATTACACACACACACGCACACACAGTCGTAACATCAGCCCGGTTTGCCCTCTTCTCACGTGCAGTGCACGAAACTGCAAGTGCGCTTCTGTCGAGAAAAAAAACGCGATCCGAAATACTAAACAGTTCTCTGCCTCCACACGAATTTCAAGTCAGAGTGGTGGGAGCGGGAGGGGGGGGGGGGGTTAGCCAAAAACTGGCAACCCCAGGCGAATGATAGTCAGGTAAGTTTCGACCTCCTTCTGCTACAATCCCACACGCGAGACGAACAGTAAAATACACAGCCTCCAACTCCAAGGGAGGTCCTACAACCCCCCAAAAACCCCCCCCTTAGACCAGTCGAAAAGTCATTCCGACATGCTTGCATACGCCCCTCACCCCGCTCGTAATTAAGCAGAGAGGAAGGGGGAGAGGAGAGAGCTAAACAAACAAACAAATGGTCGAACAAATTGCGGCGCCAGCACGATTACGCCGCCCCACGGTTTGACGTCAACGCGCAAAAACCGTCACCAAATGTGCCCCCGCCAGTCCCGTCTTCTCTTGCGTAAAAAAAAGGGACGCCCTTTCCTTCCTCCCTGGGGGCGAGAACGGGAAAACGGGACGAGCTGCAGCTCCCATATATTGCACACGAAGACGCGAAACGTTGCACGCGCGCTGCACACACGCGTGCACTCTGCCTCTCTCTCGCCGGGAGACGAAGGTGCCGCCGCCGGGCAGTAGTGTGTATGCACTATTTCT
Source organism: Anopheles arabiensis (assembly GCF_016920715.1). Taxonomy (NCBI): domain Eukaryota; kingdom Metazoa; phylum Arthropoda; class Insecta; order Diptera; family Culicidae; genus Anopheles; species Anopheles arabiensis. Next base: position 71,018,375 of record NC_053518.1, on the reverse strand, counting down.
CACCTCGGATGCGTCTCCCCCCTCCCCACTCGCTTCCACGTTCGCGATCGACAATCAAACAAACAACCTTGTCACTTTAGGGCAGACATCATCGCCGCGTGAGCTCGAATGCTGCGCACGCGGGCGTTCGAATCATCGTCGTCGCGTCAATCGAGAAGCTCCTCCACGCGGGGTGCGTTTGCGTACCCGACACATTTGCCACACGCCGGCTGCCGCTTAACTGGTGACATTTCCCTGAGCTGCAGCAATTGCAGTACACAATTAAACACACTCGAATCGAGGAGTACATCGGGGAGAGAACACGACAAGTCCTGCCGCCGACATTCCGATTCCTAACACAGAGTGCAGCAATACTACCGACACACGATCGGTTTTGCCCTTCTTTACCTAAACAGAGGCAGGGGGGGGCTTGTTAGTTTTGCATCCAATATATTTGAGTTGTCCCGTGACACAGTGCTCCCCCAAAGCACACTCAGCACTGTCCGCACCGATGCAGCACACGCAAGTGCAAGTGAAAAATGCAACGCCATAAATCAGCGATATTGTGCGCACTTTTTTTCTGGAGAGTGCGAGAGGACGGCGTGCGTTATGGTGCGCTGCTCTTTGAAGTGTTTGTTTACAGAAAATAAATAAAAGAAACACAACACATCGACGCCTCGACCGGTGAAGCCGAACAACGTGTCTCATCGTCGTAACGATTGTTGTGTAATTTCGAGCGCAAATATCTATTTCCACAACGCTCGGCGAGGCGTGTCTCGCGTGTAAGCTGATCATATCTTGTAAATATCAGCCAGCAACAACAACAACACGACTTTATAATATTCCAATCACACACACACACACACATGCACACTAATGAAGATTTATTCCAATAATAGTTTACAACCCCGGAGGAGCTGCTGCTGCAACAAGAGTTTCCAAAATTTTGCACAAGATAAAAAGAAACAAACAAACATCAGCAGCAGCAGCGGCACCAACGCCGCCACTTGAGAAACCGTGTTTCCGATTGCGCGTTTTATGCTAGGTAACGTACAACCGAAAGAAAAAAGAATTCATCAAGTGGTCGCAACAAGCAACGAGGACGAAAAACGGCAGAACATTGACTGCCCCACACAGGGGATGAAAAGAAGCGAGCTACAATCCAGAGACCTGCTGGGCGGCGGCAGAGAGCAAATTGTGAAAACAAACAGATGGCATTCGGAAGAAACGGCGACGGATTGTTTTCCATTTAATGATGGGCAGCGGAAAAGATCTCACCTCCACGCGCTTCATCTCTGACACTGATAAAACTGGAAGCAAAAATAAAAAAGACGGCCCGATGGAAGAGCGAAAAATTGCCTAACAAATCGGCATATCGACACAGATGCGGTAGAAGACAAGCGAGGCACAGAAGCAGCACAGAAATGAAGGCGCGCGCGTTTCCAATCTGGGCAAATTTGATTTAAAAGCATCAACGGAGGCCCGTGGGCCCCTTCCATGCGCTGCTGTGCTCTAGTTTCAACGAGATGGATTAATGATGGTCCTAGAACCGAACGGGGAAAGTGTGACCCGCAAAGTGGCCTGAATTTTATTGAAGGCTTTTGCTCTTTCCAGAGTGGTTTCCATTTCTGATAATCGGCTGAAGAAGGAAAAATCATCGCAGAAGCGGCGAGTGCAATATAAAAAAAAGTAAAATCTTCACTATTTCACCTATTGATAAACATCATAGGAAAAGTACTTACAGAATAGAAAACAATCGACATACGGCTCTTTCACCTGATCAATTATTTTCATTTCTGACTGCTGTGCTAATTATTTATTGGAAATTACGGCCCCATCAAAGCGAGGGCGTTCGTAGCGTCGTGTCAAGCTCTTGGCGTGATACACCGCATGTCGTACGTTCAAGTCCTAATCTAACCACAGCACACATGAGTCAAAAATCACAATTCTTTCAACGTTAAAACGCGACCTATACCCACAAAAAATTACCCTGTTACAAGCGAGAAAAACGTATTCCCAGTGCCGCACACGCACTCTCTATAAACCCGGTAAAAAGCCCTGCCTTTTTATGTAACCTAATCGTTTACAACTCCTCCTCCGTGAAAAAAGAAAACAAATTACCCTCTTATGCATCCAACAAAAAAAAAACACAAATCGCTTTGCAAATGCCGGATAATGCTTTGTGTCGAATTGCTCTGCAACCGGTATAATGCACATTAAGAGCGTTTTAGTGCGCTGAAACCAGTTCGAGAGGGGCTTATGCCTCCTCATTCATTACAACACACAGCACCAAACCCCATTTCCGCCACACACTCAAAACAAATACGGCAAAATATCGGCCGGCTCATGAGAAAATGTAAGTTTATGTTTCCAGTTCACCAGTTTCCATGTCGTTCATTTGCGCACGCCATTTCAATAAAGGATAATTACCAATCGAATCGTGAAAATGACATGTAAAATGGCCACAGTTACGCTGTCCCGCCAGAGCAGAGCTGCAGCAGCAAAATGCATCATTTTCCGACACCAACAACAGAAACAAGCAACCACCGAAAACGTAACACACCATCATCGCCGCAAATGCACACACGATCGCGGTGTTGGCGGGCGCGCACGATTTCGGATCTAATGAACTTTCCCCGCGCGCGCGCCCACTCGTCTTACACAAACATCGAAAACCGGCGTGCTTTGCGCCGAAAACGATTAAAAATTGGTTCCAGCAGTCGTCGTCGTTGTCGGCACAGTCACACACATTTCACGCAGTTCCATCATCATCTCAATCGGCCCCGGAGGGTGGTGGTGGTGTGGTGAAAGCCGGGCGACCGCGCACAAACGAAATTCGGGAAGCTAATTCGATTCGTGCGTTTTTGTGTGTGCGAGATTCGATAATGTGCTCGCAGCGCTTGGATCTATTTGGGCTTTTGAGTGGGTGAGATGATGCCGCTGCCGCCACCGCCGCCACCACACCAGTGTGCACCGATCCCGATCACGAATCGACCACGGAAAATCGCCCAGGGAGTGTGTGTGTGGTGGTGAAGGATTATCGCATCCCATCTTTACCAAACCCCATGTATTGCATCATGATACTTCCTCTCTCTTTTCCACTATCTTCGTACAACACGAAGCGAGTTTTATGCTTCTCGATTTTTGTGTTTTTTTTTGTTCACACACAAACCAACCGATCGCCCCATTTCATCTTCGTTCCAATGTAGCAGAGAGCAAAGCAGCCGGTAGCCACCGTGACGACAACGCTATCTCCTGCACGCAAAGATGATGATGGTGATGGCCGAAAAGCGGGTTTAAAAAAATGGTGCTAACGTGAAACGATTGACGGCGAAGGCAAGGGCAAAGGTATCCGAAAGAGAGGATGAACACACCCCAATCCAACCGGATCGAAGCCGGGTAATATGGTTGCGCAGAGAAAGAGAGATGTTGCGGTCCACGGCAGCGCGCACCCATTCCTTTTCTTTTTTGGGGGCTATCTTTTCTTCGGCCAGCACAGGCAACGTACATGTACAGGCGAGGTTGTGTGTTAGGTAACATCGACACGAAACAATCGCAAATGCACAGCAAAAGCGCAGCCACCATCATAGATAGACACACATTTACAACGCCGCCACGGTTCGTCGTTGGAGAAAGAGCGCCAAAAGACACCCACCCAGGCGTCTTGGGAAGTGCCGAAATTCGATAACCATCGTTGCGGGACGTAACAGTCCGTGTACTGCGCCCAACATATACGTTATAGTTTTGTTGGAAGGCGCCTCTGAACGAGCAGGCCCAACATTTTTTTCACCATAGAAGCATACAAAGTGTCAAAAATGACGCAGATTTGAGAGATCGTTGGTGCATCAAGAAGCGATAATGTTTTGATGATGAATGCCTTTACGTTTAGTTACATAAATAAACGAACCAGGCTTAATTTTTTGCTGCTGTTTTTTTCTTCTCCAAATCCAAACAACCGCCGAGCGGGCTTTAAAGAGACGCACGCTTTGCGTGATGCCTAAAATTTTGAAAGTTGTGTTTCCTCCTCTTTAATACGAAAAAACGTGACAGTTTTACACAATCCATCGTGTTGTCACGTTTTTTTTTGTGCCTAAACTTAACAGGGTAAAAACAGTTCCACAAAAAAGCGATAAATCCCGGTCGTCTAAACTGAATTGTGTATGTCTTGTTTCACACTATAAACATAGGAGCTTGGAGATAGAGAGATGAATAGTCTTCGTATAATTTTACCGCATAGAAAACCCGTTGCTTTTGGCATTAAAACCCCGAAACAAAATCCCCCCATTTACTCACCTTAAACCGTAGGACATCCTTCATCCGTGCCGTCTTGCCGTCGCTGACGCAGGACTGGAAGAAGCTGGGCGCCACCGAGACTCCCAGCGCTTCGCTCGTCATGCCGGTGTCGGCGCGCTCGGAGTTGCTGGCGATCACGCGGAATGTACCGAACAGCAGCACCAGCAAACGCTGTGTGTGGCCTGGCAGTGACATAAGTAGTCTGTGTGTGTAGGGAGCAAAAAGAAAAGTTGGGAAAAAGTTAATGAAACGTTGGCGTTGTTGCTGGGAAGTTTAAACAAAAACAGTAGTTTCAGTTGAATTCGGTTGCTGTTTGAAAAAAATATCATTTTTTGAACGTTTGCTTTGTGTATCTAAAACTGGAGCAAAGCTACAATAATCTACCCGCAATCAGCACTTTTCTCTGATCAACCCACACGCAAAAGAACGCTCCACAACGTAAACAACGTCACACTGTCTAGCACGGCGAACCCGGGGTCCGAACCTTCGATGTGTAACGTCCAACCGTTTCCGGTTTATCTCGGCCAGTGTCCCTCATCAGTGTCGTGTCTGTGTGCTCTCTGTAGATGCCGGCGGAGGGTCCAAAACTCGATGAAACATCGGCCGCAGATTTAGAGTATCGTTCGTTGTGGGATATGAGAGACGCAGAGTGTCGATCGTTTACATTTTTACCGCCCCAGTTCGATTGGTTTGCGTAGGTGTCGCTGTGTGTGCGCGCCTACACATCGCATGTACACATCGGTATGAATGTTTGAAAATTCCCAACCATCTCACAAAACCTCCCCGTAACGATTATAACACATCACTTCGAAGATTTGCCAAGTATCGCGGTCCATTACAGAGCGTTGAAGAAGTTGATAAACACTATGCAGCGCGTAACAGAAGAAAGAATAACCTCATAAATCGTGCCCCAATCAACCCAACTTCAAGATAAATAAATAATCCGCAAGCCATTGTTGGGAGCCAATTTGCTGGAACCATTTAATTGTGGAGTCATCAAATATATCCTAAATAAAACGTGTACAATGTGTCTCAAGGTTTTCAATAATCGTTTTTAGGAATTAACTTTTAAACTGAAACCGCTGAGCGAAGTTCAAGAAACGATCAAACTAAGCTCACTCACTCAATCGACAGGCTCTCGTTTGGCACTTGCGTGATCCATTTCAATCCAATCTGCCGCAAAAACCCGCGATAAGCGTATTTCACGCTAAGCGATGACAATCCCTTAAATGCCCTCCTATCCGATAGGGTCCGACACATGGGGAGTTCGCATTTCCTTAGTGCGGCACACGACCGAAAGGCAACACACCACACACAACACGTCGGCAAATCGGAAGCCAAAGCAAGCAAAACAACGGCACAACAACACACTGCTGGACAGTACACATTACCGGTTTCGACAAGCCCTCCAAGCGTACCCTACCACCCCCTCTCTTGGAGCTTGAAGTTTGTTCCGACGACACACAGAGCACCCGTGAGGGACGATCGTGAGAAAAGAGAAAAACAAAGAGCAAAACAGACCTTTGAAGAAGTACCTTTTGCTGTTCTCAAGACGAGGACCCTCTCTTGTTGCAATTTACTATCGAATGGTTCTCGTTTTTTTGCGCAAGATAAGATTAGATAAGGAGACCCATTCAAGGGTGTGAGCGCCGCACAGACAGCGTAGACGTCCGGGACGTCGTACGTCTTGTTTATGTCTGTTGGCGCATGTCTCTTGGAGCGTTTTGTTCTTGTTTCTTCAATCAAAGCATCCGATAATGTTTGCTTTGCTTTGTGTCGTTTTATCGAAACCAACTTCTCCTTTTTAGCGGAGGATTACATGAGTTGAAGACATAAACATTATCCATGGAAATGCAACAAGAAAGCGATTTTTTTTAATGCCTGTATCGTTGCCGGTTCCGGATCACAAACTTTCCAACTCTATCAATAACTCCAAAGGCACAAAGAAAGCTGCACCACTCCAACAAAAAGGGTACATGGAATCCGAATTCCACGGAACCACACCACTCTGTCATTAATGTCGAAATGATGGCCCTCGTGCATACATGATGATACATTCGCAGTCCCACCTCACGTCCGAGGACGACCTCGACCAGTGAAAACAATAATACCCTGTCGCTCAAAAGACTACACTGCTGCCGCACTTCAATCAAGTCAGTTAAAATTTACGAAGGACGGGGGCCTTCCCTAAAGGTTTCGTTCCGCGTGTGTGTCTCCATTACTTTTTGTGTGTATGGCTAATTGTGGAATGGAATTCACTTTCACCTCACGCAACAACACACATTAGGGAGGGGGAAATCTGGGACGCTGGGAAATCAATCGCAATTAGTTGAAATCTTCCTACCCCGCGGAGGAGCAGCTAGAATTTGCACATCAGCTGCAGCAAGGCCCTGGTGTGCGTTCACAAACGAAGTGCAACGTTCACTTTCACTCTCTAACGCACCCGCTAGTCATATCCTCTTGGGTTCTAGGAATTTCAAGAAGTAGCTCCGGGAGTAGTTTCACCAGCAGCGGCAGTGTGGAGAGCGCGGTTAGCGCGTTATAATTAGATCTATAATGGTCAATCACTTAATGGCAATTCCAATGCCGTTGCAGACGGGATGGGCGAACTGCAGCAAAGCACCGGGCCCGCTCATTGATGATTACCCACAGCAATAATAACGCGACCGTTATACCGACGCTAGACTGACTGGCGACTTCTGGAGCGTTGCGCTGGTCGAGAAGGTTTAGAAATACGGCTACGCGACATCCTGGAATGAAGGCAACACACTATTATTCGGTGACATAGAATGTATTTAGTGAGAGAGCTCCATACATGGATTCTACACGGTGCTGCTGCTTAATCAGGACATATAAGTAGCGGTACAATTGGTTTCGCTAATGCCACGCTACATCATCCCCCGAAATCCGAGCCGAACGAGCCGTGGCGTATCGTTCGCATTGGCACTGCCAGTGCGTAGAGCTGCCGACAGACAGGTTGCCACCAGTTGATCCTCAGCATGACGACGCGAAAACGTCAACATCCGTCCATCATCGTCATCGTCACAGGCTGTTGTGAGTCGGTCGGTCGTCCGCATGAAGCGAGCGCGACGAACGAACCGCGGGAGAAAAATCTAAACCCGCCGGCGGCTCACCACGGTGAGAACGATTTTCCTCTCGGTGCGAATGGAGAGTGGAAAAAGAAGAAAAGCTGTAACAATCCCCGGGAGTGGGGTGGATATCCCCGGGGGAAATCGATAGCTGTCGGCCTGCTGTCGACGGTCGTTGTTGTTGTTGCTGCCGGGGTTGAACGGGCGATGGCGAATGATGCGAGCCAATCGTGCGACAAGGTGATGGCAGAGCACAGGCAAACCGGCAAACGCAAGAAAGCAAGCAGACACACACACACACCGGACCTAGATGGCAGTTTCCCTTTTTTCTACACATACACACCCCAACAGATCTTCTCCGGAGCATATAGACGATGCTCTCATTTTTGACAGTTTGTTGCGAGTCTTCTTCTGAGCCACTTCTGAGCCGAAGGTAAGGAAAAACTCTTCTCGCGTATCGTGATTCTCCCACTTGGAAGCTTTCCTAGGTATTCTTAGATAGATGAAGAACTATATTCCTAACATTGTTGAAGTCAAGATTTCAAATAGTGAAATCCTTCCCGTTTCCAAAACTTAATACTTAGAATAAAAAAAAAATCGTCCCTCCAATTCCCCGATGGTTGATCTGGTCATAAAAACCAAACGCATGCTCGTAGTTTGTCATTGAAAAAATAAAGAAGAACACAGCTCTATAAACGGAGGAAAAATTAACCTCTTAATTAAGTTCAATTTTACTACCCCATCTGTGTCGGCATACGTTCTCACGTGTGCCAGTGTGTGTGAGTGTGTGTTTGCGGGCCATCCATTGCATCCGTTCAAACCGCCTCAACACACGGAAGACTCCCATCCACACCATAACTGGTGGTTTCTGACACCCCCTAGCGTGTGTGTGTGTGTGTGTGACTCCATTTCGCTCTTCCCTTTGCACGCTGCGCGCTGTGTGTATCCCCCCAAATGATGATGTGCCCCGGGACACACCTCAATTTCCACACACATTGAAGTACCACATAAATCGCACATCAGCATCACTCACTTACTCCACCACACACGCTTGCCCCCAAGACCAATGTATGGCGATGTCGGAGACTAATCGAATATGGTAACACTACCACCAACACGCAACAACACCGTTAATGTTTGTAATTGTGTCTTCCGCTTAGTGAGCTGGAGGACAGGAGCAAACGAAATTAAAGGCAAGGTTGGCATGTTGGCCATAAGCATATAAGCTGGCCACGTTTGCGAACAATTCACACTAAAGGAGCAGACGGAATGAATTATGTTCCGCAGAAAAAATTGGTAGTGTTTATCTCGTACTGGATTGAAGCTTTTATTGCTTGTTTAACGACAATACGATCAGATGACCGCATGGTGTAGTTGATACGTACAACACTTTACTGCAGATACAGCTTGCGTTCAAGTCTCGATTAGACGAGAAGACTTTGATCTTCGCACAGAGATCAATCCATCAAACCAACTAACAGCAAGCAGTAGCAGGCCGACGAAACGATTGGTTAACAAGCGCCCCATATAAGGAAGGAAGTAGTTGGAATGGTGATTGTGTATATATTAGGCAAGATACTAATTTTTCTTCATACTGTACAGTACTGCATAGCTCTAATCCAATTTAGAAAGACATTCGTGTTCACAGACAGCGAGAGACATAGCTCGAACTCCAAAGCACAAACATCAACAAGAAGCCCGAAGCGCCCCAAAAGCAACACTACTACTCCATTCTGCCATATTTTTGGAGCGAAACGATTAACGTTTTCTAGCCTTATCAAATCCACACACACACACGTACCAAAACACGATCGATGTGAGATTGCTCCAAACGTTCGCACTCCTTAGCATTTAATTTTGTAACGCAACAGTAGTAGCGCTCAACCGGGCGCCTAGTACACGTCGTCCGCTGACCGAGTGACCGACCGAAAACCCGGCACCAGACCAATCGAACGAACGACTACTATGGAAATATGGACCGACAAGCGCATGTTGGCACACCACTTATCACACTTGTCGTGACAAATGGATGCAATGTCCACTAATGGACACAGATCGAGCATCACCAACAACCTCCCTGTCCTCACACAACCATCATCATCGTCGTCATGCAGACAACCCATTTTGTCTGTTGGTCGTGGTCGCCCAGTCGCACCTTCTCTTTGGGATGAACACCGCCTGGGTCATGCTCTTTGGTTTCATGCCGCGAGAGTAGAGTACACAGCCGAGAAGTGGAAGAGTTGGAAGTACACCACCAACAGAAAATATCATTGCCGTCATGTTAGGTGCAAAAACATGGGATCAAATTCGTGTGTGCCTCTCGACGAGGAGAGTTGCAGCAAAGCGCATTTGGATACCTCTGCTTGGTTGTCGTCAAATTCGGCGCACCCGCGGCTTGGTTGTAGGGTTTTCGTAAAACCAGTCCCAACCCAAAACACTGCGCAGAAAGGGGATAGAATAACACAGAGTGCTGGCACTTGGTGGCGAGTTGGTTGAATTAGAAACTAAACGGGCGTATCAAGGGATCAGGCGGCACTGCGGCTCTGCTAACGGCCGAACCAGGTGCATCCAACGAAAGGGTGTAAGCGCGGCGACAGCAGACACACCGTGCACGACCGTCCCCTGTTTGGCAAGGGGGGCCTCGGCCGGCCGACACCAGGCAGCAGTGGAAACTATTTCAACAATTTACAACCGCGCACCGCACACACCACACCAAATGCGGCGACACCACCGTCTGTGTCACATGCCGCAATCTGAGGCACGCGGACCAACAGTGACCCTACACACATCGTCAAGATTGGAGGGCATAGCGGAGGGTGGGGTTCTAGTAACATGTTAAGCTCTGTCCAATGCTGCACACGAACGATCTTCCCGCGCGCATGTGTTACGGCCGATCGACAGGAGGCGAAGGAATGAAATCCTTAGGCGCGCGCGCGCGACACGCACTTGTGTGCTCGTCAAGATGCAACAGCAAATTATGACGCCAGCAGCAAACAGCACGGAGACACCTCTATAATCTCCGTGCCTGTGCCTTAATCTGCCCTAAATGATCTGTGCGACGTTTGGTGCGACAAGAATAGAGCAAGAGTTTAGCCAAACGTGAAGGCGGGCACTCCGACTTCGAGATTTCTCAGCGGTCTTCCTATTGTAGGATGTATTTTTAAGCTGGCGTTGTCTCGTATTCCGTATTTCCGCATACCGCCACACACACACAATCAGCGATTCTTATCAGCGATGAGGCGCCCTTTTTTGGGATCGTAAATACATTCGCTCTATTTTTAAAAGCATGCCGTCATCCGTCATCCATCCCTCATCAGTCATAAATCGGGCCGGCGCCCTGCGGGGTTTAGCTAAGCACACACAACCACGTACTACGCATCAAACCAAGACCTCACAATGTCCACACAGCGACACGCCGTCCATGCACAATGCTAACCCATTGTGCATTGTTAGCTTTGGTAAAGCAGTCGCCCGCCGAGTTGTCGCCCAAAATTGGCACACAATCGCTTAACCAAATAGGGACTCTTTCACTGCTAAAGTCGTGCGCTGCTACCGGTTAGGGCTTCTTCAAAGTTGATTCCAACCTTTGAGCCGTGCTCAAATATCCAACACGACCGACTGGTATCGGTTTGCGGTGTAACAAACAGAAGGCGTCAAATTGTTCAACAGTTTATGTACATCGCCGTAATCTTCAGAGTAGTACTTGGAATGCAGCTGACTGTCACAATTCTGGATATTACTGTTGACCTAACTAAAAACTGGCCAGAAATTATCAACCGATTATTTGCTGTGCAGACTCCTACGAGCTGTGTCAGTTACGACGAGTTGTCAATTAGAAGCTAACCGTAACCTTCTACGCAGTTTAGAAGAGATTTCTCAACACCCTACTTCACACGGGCGAGCTCTACCTACGCTCATTAACGGTTTGGCATATCTCTGTGATACCAACCATCTCCCACACACACACACCTGTACCTACGTAACACTACCTTTGCTTGCCTCGTTTGCAACACATCGTGTCTCTGAGCGCGCCGCCGCCCAAGTTGCTGCAGTTTGATGCAGCAACTGGGCAGAAAAACCACAAAAACAAGGCTGCACACAGAAAGAATCGAAAATCTAGTCACTGGGCGCGCATTGTATCCAACATTTCTTGCCCAACAAATGTTCGGACCAGATCAGTGTATTGGAGCGCGACTTGACTTTGGAGGGCGGGTTTTGATAGACTATTTAACACATCATTCCATCGTTTCTGTGTGTTGCAGCAGACAGTATGGCTGGGTAGACATCTAGGTGGATTGATGCAATAGAATCCAGCCACTAATAAGTAGTCGCACAGCACAGCGCACATCAAACACGTAGAACAGCGAGCGCGCGCTCGCGCTTCTCTGATGCAAACCCTCCAAAGCCTCAATTCCTAGAGCGGCATTGCGACATCGAGCGGCGAAGGTCAGTGCGACGTTCTTCTCCGCCGAGTGGATCAGATCGGATCCTCTTTGCTCAGTTATCAAATTAAAATCAAATAACAAAGTCATTGCTCCACCGCTTTTGGGTGTGCACAGTAGGCCGACATCCCCCCTCTCTCTCACGGTCGACCGCAAAACGAGGGCAAACAATAATCGGACCGCTTCTGCCTTGGGAAATATCGTGACGGGCCTCTCCTTCCAACCATCAATTGGGATGACCCCAGCGGTAGACCGAGCCTAATAAGGCAATCTAATACACAGCACGGGAACAATAACACGGTTGCTGGTTGATGTAGGAATAGATGTTCTTTGTCTGCTACCGTACATCTTTCGACATCTCTAGCTCCAAAATGTGTCTTCTGTATGACTCAGAAAATTACAAACAGCTTGGAGCATAACAAATGGTGGCATCTCTCTCAAGAGGTACCACACGTTTGTTCCGGACACAATGCCGATATCCATATGTCATGTCCTGAAAGGTTAGGGAATACTTCCAGAGTCATTAAAATGCATTGCATGCTGTCTTCGGACAATTTGAGGTAACTACAACCGTTTTGCTCAAGATTTGCGTTCCACATCCACGATTATTCGCCGGCAGAGGTTACAAGGGGCGACGACGGCCCATTACCCGATGACTAATCGAGTTAGAAGCAAATGCATCGAGATGTATGCGCTTCTTCCAATCCATCGACTGCCCCTCTATCCGGAGTTATGATTTTGAGCCCATCTCACCACGGGCGAAGGCGAAGCGATGTTGAAGCAGTTGCGCTTGTAAAATACCAATACCCCACACGCCTGTGGGTGCAATAAAAACGTACACACACACACACAGTTGCGCTCCCCGCAGCCAAAGAACGGGTTAGAAAGGGATTTCATACACACACACACACACAACACACATATGGGCAATGTTGCCGTTTTCTATTCTTACCCCAGCGACTGCAACGACTTCCCACATTCTCATACACGCGCGTTAAAGTGAGAAATATTTCTAGTGCCCCTAGAGTAACATCGCGGGAAGGGTGAGGGGGGGATTGCATATACATACAACCCTCGGGTGCATTGGCCTCCAACACCAACCAACCAAACCAACTAGGTCAGTATCCATGCAGCGCGGTGTGCGCGAGCGGGCGCCTGGTTCGGGGCGTACACACCAAATGTCGATATTGTGTAAGCAAACACAGGGTGGGTACATGTTTCGTCGTCTCGTCGTCGCAATCTCTTTCTAAACTGAACGAAAAAAAGTCCGAACTAAGGCGTGCAACAGCAGAAGCAGCAGCAAAAGCAGTCTGTTCCCCCCAAACCCCTTTTATGTCTCACATCTGTTATCGCTTCGGTTCGACGTTTCGTTCCAGGTTCCGGGACCACAATCCGCCCGGTTATTAAGAACATTGCGTGATGACTTCAACTTACATGTACGAACTTTGTTTTTTGTTATTCTAAGGAACAGTTCCTCTCCCGTTGCTTGCAACGAGACAAATTCCCGCTCATAAAACACGGTTCAAACGACCAAACGACTGGTGTCTTGCAATGCGCATTGTAAAATCGGTCAGTATTTGCAGCAATGCGACGAGCATAACGGAATAACGGGCAACAACACAAAGATCCTATTTTTATCAGTTTTGAGACAAATGCATTCGCAAAACGCATGTGATTTGTAGTGGAGCGCTGAGATGCTGCTCCCAGACTCGGGGTCGTGTCGTGCAGCACCACACAGCAAGCATGCGTTCTTCTATTCGTTTCATAGTCACTGAAACGGTCAACTCTACACAGCCTAAGTGATAAGACCTCGGGCGGACACTCTACAGGCGCTTGATGTCTCGGTGCGAGGAGGAACTAAATTAAATTAAAGCCCTACTTTAAACGCCCCTTCATTTCTGTACACTGTTGGGATGTGGGGAGAGAGAGACATACACACGGAGACGCAGGACGCATAATTCTGGAAACGATTAACCGGCTGGAATGCGACCATATTACCCTTCGCTCTGCGTTCGTTCTTGGACAACCCCTCGCCATATAAAAGCGTCATTATACTGGTGGGGAGCGCACCAGTAGTTGATTGATATTATTAGACGTTTGGCTTGAATTGAGATTCCTCCTCCAGTGTTCGTGAGTGTGTTGGTGGGAGCTCTTGATTGGAACTCCAGCCGTTCGCTGCTCGAGAGGGTTCCAGCTGCCGTACAAGCTGCCCGAAACCTGGGACATTGGTTGTGAGTGGGCTTTATGCTAAGTAGCTACACAGACAGGCCAGTCCGTGCAAACCCCTTTTCATCATCTCTTGCCAGTGTGTCTCTGAGCGCGAACTCTGGGCGACTTACAAAGTGGATGTAGATTTTTTTGTGTGTTCCCTCTCTATTGCGATCAATTCGCCCCCGGGGGAGAGTTAGGTATGTACTAAGCCACTTCTTGCCGCTTGCGAACCATTAGCAAGCGTAATGCAACAGGTGTGCGGCCCCCACAATGCCACACGTCTTCTCGAGAGTAGCTGGCTTGCTGAGGGCGTAACCTCGTTACAGTGTTCTCCAAACCACCGTGTGCATTGAATTATCTCTTTGATGTCTGAAAAATACGAAACAATCATAAACCATATATTCCACATTGTAACGTTCAGAAAAAAAACTTACACAATTTCATAAGCCATTCCTCCCCCAAAGGGGCTCAAATTACAACCGGAAGTAAGGCCCCGATTACGATACCCACACATCGGTTCCGATTCGCTGGGTTCTCCACCCTCCCCCATGAGTGCGTTCAACTTTAGTGGCACTGAAAGTCGAACGGGCGGACAAGGCTCGTCCATAAAGACACATATCATGTTTTGCGAAGCAACAACAAAAAAAACACTCAAACCTCAAACAACAACGGAACTTTCAGTGAACGGTTCGAAAAGCTTTCACATGGGGTGACTGTCAGCGCCCAACTGTCCTTCGTAAAACACACAACATCAAGCAAGCTGTGCGGGATGGTTTCAAGAGAAGCGACTGTTAAACTGCAGACATTAACGCAAGACCTTGAGCGGGCTTTTCTTTATCTTGCCACCGGGTGGTAATGATCACGTTTAACTCCAACGGCGCAAGAACAATCACGGTGAGCGCGTGCTGGATGGAGCGCCGTTAGCCTTCATCAAAATAAAACCCAACAAAAGAGATACTGCGATCTTGATTGTTTCAGTAAAGTAAAGGGGTGTGGAAAAAGTTGCTAGTTATTGGTGAGAAACTAATCATGTTACGGCTGCGTAGAGTTCGCTTGCCAAACTCCAGCATGTGCAATCGAAACAATTGATGTCTTGCGCGATCTTACTGCACTACCTCTGGTACATCAACTCATGGATTTTTCTAGTATGCTCTTCATCAAACAATTCTTCGCCAAAAATCTTCAAAAGTACATTCCAACAATTTTAATCAAAAACCTCATCATCACCGGCAACACGCAGGAATGAGTTTAAACTGTGACGGAAAAACGCAACTGGAACGAGAGTGTGCAAAAACCTCCAAGTAATAAAGATGAGTCACGGCCGCAAAGACATGTATGTACCACCATTCGGGCTAACCTGCTGCCTGCCACACGGGGACGCGCGGTGAGTTGTTGGATGGCACTGGCCTCCGATTGGATGCAATAAAACCGTTGCCACGCTTCCGACATCACACTCACACACTGGGCCTCGCTCGTCTCAACATGACACATAACCAGCTTGTTTATCACAAACCGTGACATCCTGTTTATCACTTCCTAATACACACAGCCACACACCATATGTGTGCCCTGGGATGGCGGGAAGACAAGAAGCATGTCCCCGGCCTGTGTGGTCTCTCCTCATACGTCCCCCCTTTCTTCCTGGATGACTGACGCTTCTTCTGGGCGTTTTTTGGGTATTACGTCTTCCCACCGTTGCAATTAACAAGACAACTCCGGCGGAGAACTTGAGAATGAGGTTCTGCAGCTCGCAGGTGTTGAAGAGCTACAAAATAAGTAAAAAATGATTAGGTCAATTGTCTTATGCTTCGCAGGCTCTTTCTAGTACACATTTCTCACGCTTTACCATTACCTCAGTGGACCTAACCTACAAATTTATCCAGAATTCCACATGCATCATCCTTCCATAACCTTCAAATCAATCCCGCTCATCAAATGTCAAATCAAAACTGCTATGACAGTCCACAGCCGCCATTACCGCGTATCGCACGCAACGGAAAACAAAATGGCAACCAGCCCCCCCTTTCCAACCCCTTACCTGTGAATCTTCTCCTGCTGCTGTGCCTCGTCGTCCAGATCGACGATCTGGAACAGCTCCGCCTCGCCGTCGCGCCCAAACACGCCGCCCGGGATCTTGCGCAGGAACTTCTTCAGCACGCTCGCGATCGTGTACACCGAGTAGTTGTCCACGTTCACCAGCCGGCCCTGCTGCAGGAAGTGGATCAGCTTCTTCATCGCGCCCTGATTGCCGGGCGCCCGGAACACATCCTTCCGGCACGGGGCCTCCTTGTTCAGCTTCAGGATCAGCACCAGCAGCGGCCCGGGGATATCGTTTTTGCACACCTCCTCCAGCGGCACGCCAAACTTTACCTTCTCCAGCCGGTGCGGGTACGGCGTGCCGGGATGGCCGCAGGACGTCACCACGCTGCCGAACGTTGCCGCCCGGCGGTGCATCCGCTGGGCCCAGCTGGACATGATGTTGGGGCCGTTTTTGGCGTTTCGGATTTTTTTTTGGCGTGCGGCGGTTTCGTTACTGCCACACAAACAGGCAGGAGAACGTTTTTTCTTATCGGTCAAAGCTGGCGAGATTCTTCAAGTTTCAAGATTTATGGACTATTCTGGCCCATACACTCGACAAGGAATCTGTGCGTACTTGGATTGCTTTTCACATTAGTAGAAGAAAAAAAAACCCCTGAGAACACAGAGGCGGTTGACGCATACACACACACGCGCGCGCGCACGCACACTCTCACTCTCTTGCTGCTTTGTGTCGCTCAGTGCGCCGCTCTCTGGTTGCAGGAACAACAACAAAAAAACGCGTGCAACTCGACGAACCTCACACCACGCACAATGCGTGAGCGACGCCTTTTCTCACACACACACTCACGCACAGAACACAATCAAGAGCACCGCAGTGGGGGGCGGGGGTTGTTTCACACGCTTTTCATTCCTTTTTCTGCACTTTCCTCGTTGCGATGGGCAGCGTAAAGCACCGGCAGCCGTACGGGGATCAACACTTTCGGTACCATTTTCTACCGCACACAATCACAGCTACACACACACACGCACTGGCACGCGCGAGGGAGCGTGTAAGCATAAACCTTCTTTTCACTATCTCGCTCGGTTTTTTTTTATTCAAAGCGCTGTAAACCGGCCAGCGACCGATCATCGGTGTGTGTTGGAGGAGCTCGTTTGCTTGTTAGAAAAGCACAATACACACACACACACACACACACACGCACGTTCGCACACACAGACTGCGACTGACTGACCACACACTGACAGCGGATGTCGTCGCCGTTTGTTCTTTTTCTTTCTTTCAGATTTACGATTTTCGATCTGCCACTATTGCGGACTGTCCTCTAGCGATTCGATTCATTTTCTTCATCCAGGAAGAAAATCCAGTGAGAGAGGGAGCGAGAGAGAGAGAGCGTGTGTGTATGAAGCACTCACACTCTTGCTTGTTGTACGCGATCTGTGGAAAACAGAAAATTTGACAGCAAAATAAGTAAAATCATTCAGCACAGGGTGGGAGCAAAAATGTGTCCTTTTTTGCAGCTTT
The DNA here is from genome assembly GCF_016920715.1 of Anopheles arabiensis. Lineage (NCBI taxonomy): Eukaryota > Metazoa > Arthropoda > Insecta > Diptera > Culicidae > Anopheles > Anopheles arabiensis. The sequence continues at coordinate 71,000,799 of NC_053518.1, read as the reverse complement.
TTTCACAATTTACACAGCACAATTTGCAACCGTGTGTTCCCGAGGCACTGGTGGTTGGTGGTGGTTGCGGCACACTTTTCCCATCAATGAAAACGCAACCATACGCTTGTGTGTCATTTCACGAACGGCTGAGATCATTGCGTGCGTGCGCGAGAGAAAGAGAGAGAGAGAGATGTGGTGTATGGGAAAATGATGGAGTGTTTAATTAAAGTCCGACGCCCGTTAGAGAGAAAGAGAGAGAGAGAGCCGGAGATAGAGAGCGAAAAGAATGGGAGAGAGCGCAGCAGCACTAGAAGCGAAAGGATGCCCCAGCACAGCGGCAGATCATCTATGGGAACGTGGGGCAAAAGGGCTCGTTGTAAAGGATGATTTGTCGTTTATTCCTAGCAGGATTAACCAGAGTATTCCCACCGACAAACCGACGTGACACTTCGAACAAAATTATTTTCATAAAATCTTTCCTAACACTTCCTCCGCCATTTGTACTTGGAAAAATTGTTTCTATCTAAGCAGCCGCGAACAGAGCTCATTTTGACAAAAGTGATCGCCTTCATTGCAAATGACAGTACTTTCGTGTGAGACAGTTTTGTAACGCAAGTGTCATGTCGGTTTGTCGGTGGTATTACTGCAGATTTCATTGGCCAAAAACTCAGCAATGAAATACATAAAGAGGCGAATGAGGCCAATCGGCTCAAGGCTTAATAAATAAAAAAAAAACATCTTACAGCCTGACAGCAGATAAGAAATGCAGAAATTAAATCGAATTTTCATTCAATATTTTCGCAGGTTTCAGAAAAGAACTTTACCAGTTCTCAACCGAGATTAGACGTCTCGTTGCCAATTCGTCGTTCGATCTTTTTCAGGTTCATCTCGTACGACTTTACTTAACACAATATGTATCATCATGGGCTCAAGCTTCAGATGGACCCGTAGAAAGGATTAACTATCCGGCTGCGTGGTTCTGAATAAAGTCCCAGAAGCCTGGATGACCACGTATGTTGTTATGCCAAATAGAAGAACAAGAAGACTAATAAGAAGAATTAGAAGAGGAATGTAAAGATATTCTACAGACTACCTGTAAAAGCAAAAGGTTTACAAAAACACCACAATTCGGCGTCTAACAATTGATGAAGTGTGGCCCCTTTTGAAGGGATAAATGATTTAGATGAGCAAAAAGGTCCACTAGCCTAGTTCTTGCTACATAAAAAAAGGAAAAAATGATCAATTACAGTGCTGTAAAAGTCATAAGAATAAGAGTCTAAAATAATTAATAGTAACTGTACCTAAACCATACATTCGAGCTATATTTTGAATTGCGAGCAATCTTTGGTAGACCCCAACTTGTGGAAAAGATGAGCAATATTGTACATATTCAACTCATATACATATTCATCTTGGCTTCATATATTTTTGATACTGAAAAAATGGTCAAATTTATGCTGCAAATTCCATGTTTTTCATTGAGTGAACATTAAATCTATTTACCAAGTTAATGAAAACAATGACCGTTGGGTCGCAAAAAGGATATAGCTGTTGGAACAAAAAAAAGGGATTTATTCCTGGGCGTCTGTTGGCACGTGGCACCAACGTCTCTTTATTGTTTAGTGTGACTCTACACAGTTCACTCAATTAATATTGAAAACAACCGCTAAACTATATATTTATCATAACTTTGAAAACCGATTGCTGCTGATTCCAAAATTCCGATGTCAAAGACCACATTTGCCACATGCCGGTAGAACGCAGCGCAGTCCATATTGCACCGTGTTCCCTTTAACACGCACACACACACACAGACACAGCACACACGCACGGTTCGTTCCACGCTTGACAGTGGAAGATTTTTCCAAAAATGCCCCCGGAGACTGACCCCGCTCACACACAAAAGATAGACAAAAAAGGCACACATTTGCTCGAGCAGCAAACAACAAAAAAAAAAGTGAGCACACACACACCATACATGGGACATCGTTTTCAATTGCACACACGCATATCAAAATTCCCTTTCTGGACCGCATCCTTATAACTCGCTCGCACACATACGCACATTCAATCGCGCAAAAAGGACTACCTTTACTGTGTGTACCATTTCACAAAAACCGGATTCCCATTTGGCGTGTGTGTTGGCTGTGTATCGCCCGCCCGCCTGCTGATTATTTGCAGAATCTTCGCACCTACCACAGAAGAGGGAAAGCTGCTAACAACACGCACTCACACACACGCACACACACAACACTGCACACGGCCCAAGTAACAAAATTCCTGCACGCAGAAAAATTCCCTCCCTAATCCACACAGGGCAGTCGAAGCGTCCGGCGTTCCGGTAAATCAACGTTTGCCATGCTTTTCCACGACACAAAACCCAAATGATGAACGGGTCTCTGGCTCGAGCTGACACTGCTCTGTTCAGTGTACACGCACCACAATGAAACAAAACTAGCGGTTTGGGCTATTTTTCACTCTCGCTTTTCGTCGGCGGAAACCCTTCGCGCTCTTGGCCACCCGAGCGAGAAGAGAATGAGAGAGAGCGAAAGAGTGAAAGAGCGGCCCGATGCACGGTGGTTCTTCTTCTCGCTTACGCTCGCCACAATTTTCCCACCCTTCAACTTTGTTTCAACGCCGCCCTGGGTGGTGGGAGTTGCTGCTGTCCGTCCGAGGTAGGCAGCAGCGCCACAAAAATCTCAATTTTCGTGGTTCATACACCGACCGGACCCACCTTATGGAGCTAATGTTGGAAGTGCATCTGTTTGATGGAACGCCACCAGTGAACATTTTAGCGGCAGAGGCAAAACGCAGCAGTCTGACGATACTCGGCAGTATCTCCCAAAGCAGCAAAACTCCGGAGAGAGAACCACCAACCAACCACCAAACCAAGAGTGTCACGGTGCTCCAAACTTTTACGGGGGAGGCAGAAACACCACGGTCCAAGAGCGGACAGTCCGCGGGGGCTGACAGCTTTCCCTCGGGCCACCAGGCCACTAGGCGGACAAGAATACTTTCTTTTCCATTCCCAAACATCAATCGTTTGGGTGGGAGGTTTTTTCCCAAGAAAACTGCACACGACCCGGAAACAGACACTCCCACCCCTCCCCCAGAAAGACTGTAATTTTGCTTCAAACACACACACACACACGGCGACGACTTCGTGTTTTAGGGCCTATTTCCCGGTACATCACATTTTAACACCGTTTGCGGAATACGGGCACCACACTCAGCCGGACACCGCACAACACACTGTAAACAGATTTTTGCTGCCCTCTGGTTTTCATTTCCTTTCTCCTCTCGCCCCGCTGCACCACTGTTTTCACACCACTCTTGGCAGGTTAATTTATTTTTCGAGGGGAGAGTTCTTCTTTAATCGACAAAACAACTGCGACCGAAAATTGCGCACACACACGAACGGGATTACAATTTGTCTCGGCAGCTCGGTGCACACACTATTGTTTGCCCTTTTTTCCTCGCCCATTGGTACCATACCAACGCCATGTTCATACACTCTGTGTGGTTTTTTCACCTCCACCTCCTGTGCGCTCTCGGCATCTCACCAGTGCGTTTTTACAGCTACTAGAACCTTTTAAACCCGTTTTCTTCCCACTGGCCCTACTGCCAGCTGCTCGTGCCACACTTTTACACCACTGGAGGATGGTAAAATTAGCAATTTCTACCTTGAACAATCACAATAAACACCGACCGAAATACCCGATTTTGTCGCTCCTGCGGACGCGCTCGCAATGATTCCCTGCTGGTACAGTGGATGAGTGGCGCCGCGCGCGAAGCGTTCGGGTTTGCACGGGCTGGCGCTCGCAGTCGCGCGATAAGGCCACTCACCACTTGGGCCCGATGCGCAGCAGGCCGGCAATGAGTTACGGGAAGTAAAGCTATGAAAAATGTAACAAATAGAGCATGTTTTATATTTTCTTGGTGTACTTTAAATACTTCATAAAGGATAGTTTTTTTTTGGGCTTATGCAACATAACAAATGTACGGAAATGCAACGGCACAAACCTGAAGCGTTTCGAGCGTTTTGCTCCAATGGCTACAGAAATTGTTAATTGGGAAGTGAGCTCCCGTCAGCGACAACGATCACTCATTTAGTACAGTTTGACAGCTGACAGTCGAGGACTGGGATTGACAATTGTGGAGGCATTTGAATTAGCCGTTAAAAATCATGTACAGAACATGTTTTGGGTTATTGCCATAATTCTTGTCTGGCGAAGGAAATTCAACACAGAATTTTTAAAAAGGTACCCGATTTGCCAATTTGGTGGTTATTTTTGGCCACACAAGACCCAAAAGACACATTTTATTGAAAACATGTTATGCCATAATTACGCATCTACAATTATTATCTGCAGCCGTTGCGGTGTACACTATAGCGACCGATTAGTTTTATTACATTCTATCAAATTTATTCTTCATCACTAATACAGTTTAATTTTGTTAGTGTTTCACATTTCTTCTGTGCGCCATGTATGTTTTATTTTTCGCTCCATCTCTCTCTCTCTCTCTCGCCCTTTGATTTTAGGTTTGATTATTTTCATCCACCAGTTATAGGCGTTTAATTTGATTTGTCGCAGTGGGCTGAGTTTTGAGGATTGATTTTACTTTCCCCGCCCACACGTTAGTTGCTGTTTCTCGTTCCATCGGCACCATCCTCCTCATAGCCTTTGTTAACTCGGGCACAGCATTGTTTTAAATTTTCCACTAATTGTTTCGCTCTGCAGCGTTTCTCAAACAATTACAAACCGATGTGCGTGATGGTGGCTATCAATTTTCCAAGATGATATGAATGTATTTCATTGTATCTTTGAGAATTAATTGAGTTTTTCTTTTCTTTTTTTATGACAAAATTGGCTCATTTAAGTCGATTCAAATTTCACTGCCCTCCTCCTATATTTGCCTTTCTTCACATTTGTCTCATTGCCCCGTTATACCCATCCCCAATTATTATCAGTAATACTAACACATCGCTTTTTGGGAGGCTTAAGGCCTCCTTCGAACACACCCTTCTACTCTGCTTATTTTCCGCCGTTCATAGGCCACACTTAAAAAATCGACAATAAACACGCCGCAAGGCAATATTTTGGAGCGCTACCAAGTGTAAAGCAGCAGATGAGGAATGAGGAGGAGAAACCAAAACATACAATGCAACTTCTTCTACGATTTATGTCCGATTCATTGCTTTCTTTTTTTTCTCCAGCAAATCCCAACATTTGAGCTCACATTAATGAACGGAAATCGCAGCTACTAGTGCGCTTAGAGCGGGAATATCACTACACATCAATGTCGAACGAAAATAGACCCCAAATAGGCATGTGGATGGACAGAAGGAGACGGACACACACTACAGACAATATACGGGTGAGATGAAGTTGGCCATCGAATTCTGTATGTGATGGTTGGCATCGGCATCGGCAGGGACCATCGAAATGTGATGATGATAGAAAGAAGCAGCAGCAGCAGCAGCTGTGTCCCTTGGGGCATTGGTGGGAGAGGAGACCGCTAATGGAGCGTTGTGGTGGAGCAATGGTGCTACCTGTGCGTACGGCGCTGCCGCTCCTGCCAGATCGCGTACTTCCGGTTGGCCGACTGGAGCAGCTGGTTCAGATGCTGCGTCAGCGAGGAGCCCAATGGCAACAGTTCTCTCATGGCACGGTCCTATAAGAGAAAAAAAAAGAATGATCATGATTTTACACCATTAGAGGCGCACCTTGGACAAGAAGGATTGTATTACCGTACCTCAAAGGGCTTCAGCTTGACCATTGCGAAGCGCTGCAGTATGTCGTGCATGCGGGTAGCTTCCGATTCCAGCTGCGGCGTGGTCGGGGGGAAACATTTCCAAAACTCTTTCAGCAGCTCCAGCAGCGAAAGGTAGAGATTACGCACTTCCTTCTCAATATCGGGAGGCACAAGTTCTGGAAAGCCGGTTCAATGTGCGTTAGTTTTAGTGACACAAACGATTGGGAAATTGGACACGCCCGGTTGAGTTTAAAATGTCCTCGAGCTTTAGTACGATTTACTACCGACAAAAAGAGACGTTCGGTTCGTGTGGAACTTGAAGCATTTCATACTCTACCTTGCCATTGACCAACCGCGATCGTAGCAAATTAACTGCGATTGAACACTAGGAGCAAGGCGATACATACCGGCCACCCCCGTTTCCCCCCCTAGCAAATACTTACGGGCAAGGCTTTGTTCCTGGAATCCTCTCATGAGCGCACCGCCCGGACTCAGGTCCCCGAGCGCACTGACGGCCGCCGCCGGGCTCACCAGCAGCTTGTGCGGCGTCCGGTTGCTCCACGTCCCATTGGCCGCCTCCAGTATCATCGCGTGGGTCGTCTCGAAGTCATGCAAACTCCCGTCGCCGCCACGCTTGGGATGGCCGGACAGGGAAGCATCATGCCCGCCGGCACTGCCGCCCGCTGCCGGTACCGGCCCATGCAGGTAACGTTCGATTTTGGTCAGATTCAGCTGCTTCACGCGCGACCGCTCGTCCTCTTCGCCCTCCAGATCGTCGTAGGTAATCTTGGCCTGAATACGAGCCCGCTTAATCGTTGGCTCGACGTGTACCCCATTCCGTTGGTCCGTCGTCCCACCGTTCGCCAGCTCGTGCGATCGCTTGTCTTTCTTGCTGAACCCATTCACCGTGTTGTTGTTGTTATTGTTGTTCGCTCCATCCGCCGGCAGACTGTTGCTGTTGTGCTTGTCCTTCCCATTCGCCACCCCCGTCTGTCCATTGGCGGCCGCTCCTCCTCCACCGTCGTTGGCCCCGGGCGTAGCGTTCAGTATCGCGCCGATGCCACAGTTGAGCGTCTTCACGTCCGTGCACGTCTTCAGCACCGAGAAGGAGTGCTGATTGAAGCGCTTGATCATGCTCTGGTGCACAATGTTGCCGCTGTTCACTGTCTGCTGCTTGGCGGTGGCCGAACTGCAGAACCCTTCCTCGAGCGTGTTGTCCTCGAACGCCCGTATGTCCAGCAGCGGATCGCCGAGGTTCTCCTGCACCGACTGACGCAGCTGCTGGTCGTCGATCTTGCCGCACTCGGTGAAAATGTCTTTGGTGCCGCCCGCCACGATCCGGTCCCGGTGGAAGTAGTGCGACTGGAAGAACTTGGTCCAAAACTCCGCCTCCGTCATCTTGGCCGGCACGTTGTCGGTGTGTTTCCGCTTCACGGCCGGGTACGTTTTGAAGATACACTCAATAATGTCCGCGGTCAGGTTGTACCGCAGCCCGTTGCACCCGTCCGTCTGCGGTTTGATGTCGGCCAGGAACGCGCCCGACACGCCAATGTCCTGCCGCACCGTTTGCTCCTTGTTCATGTAGTCTTTTGCGTGCCGGGCCCAAAACTCTTCGCTTGTCAGCACCTGCGTGATGACCAGATCTTTGTACAGCTGCAGCAGGGACGGATTCTCCGTGAGGATGCGGTTCTTCTCCTCCAGCTCCTTGTCGATCTTGCGCCGAAAGTTGGGCAGCAGCTGCTGCAGCAGCTCCTTCACCTTGTCCCGGTCGGCCATCTGGGCCGGCGGGCCGAGCCGATTGACGAAGTGGAACGTCGAGCTGTTGCCGTCGTGCAGCACGACCTGCAGCTGCACCTTCGGCTTGCCTTCGGGGGAGATTTTTTGCACTGGCAAGCAAAACAAAGGCACGTTAAACAGAACAGTTTTTAATGATTGTTTTGTTGCTTCTCTCCAATACTCACTCTTTATATCCTGGAAACGATGCGACACGGCAACGGTATCACGATGCTCCGCAATCCACGCGATCCGCTCGTTCATCACGTACAGCGTTCCGTCGCCCTTCTTGAACCGCACCTCCCCCATCTGCAGCAGCACGTCCTCCCGCGTTGTGGTCATTGTTTTGCTCTCTTCTTTTCTCTCTTTACACGTTTAAAGCCACCCCAGCGGGGGAGTTATACGCCGGGTTGGTTGGCTCTGAATTTAACGACCGCTCAAGTCAACCAGGCTGCTGCGGTGCGGCTGTGAATGTTGCTGCACCACCATGAAGAAGAAAGGAACAATACTTCTCCCTTTTTCGCGGATCTAGAACTCAATTTGCCTGCGGGGCGTGCAGCTTTGGGAGGGAAAACAATTTCTGGCCAGCTTATCGACCACGAATGTGTTTGTATGTGAATGTATTGTCTTTCTCCTAGGGAGGATGGAATTGGAATGAACAGCCTAAAATGAGAGTAATTAAAAAACAAACAATGTATGAGTCATTGCATCATCTAGCAAATAAAGGAATAAAAAAATAGTTTAAAAAAAACTTCTTTTTCTATGCATTTTCTTCATTTTAGATAGCGCATTGATGTATCAGTCATCTCCAACCATTTTAAAAATTTTGATTATGCACAAGATAGATGTGTTTGTATGTGTGTGTTCGTTCTCCGATTACGCCGCGGATCACAGGATCAAAAATTGCATCTCCCTGCTAAATAAACCTGTGATGACGACGATGATGCTGATGCTGATACGGTGAATAAAAGGAAAAGTTTAAAGTCTCCTGCTTTTTCAACAGCAACCCCTCCATCAAACCCAAATTAATCTCGTGGTATGCATGAGCACACACTTTCACATGCACACACACACACATACATGGGCGACACGGTCACGGATGTATGAATCATGGGTACGAAAATGATGGGCTAAATGCGATTTAACGACCCTTTGTTAAACCGCCGGTGCATCGTCGTATAAAGAACGTCAAAAAAAAACTCTTGATTTTACACATTACGAGCACTGTTACAGATTTATAAATTAAGCTCATTTGATTGCATGTGATTGTAGATTTTTTAAAAAGATTATCAACTCGAAACACACACACTTGCTTCGTGAGAGCATCCAAAATGACTTTAAAATACCAAACGAGACAATTTTACATTGACCAAGTTGGATCAAGGTTTGCCGAAACGAGGGCACCATCATCGCACACACCATGAGCAGCCTTCATCTTTTACAAAACGGGCACCACACACCGTTGTAACATAGCAACATAGTTGGCACGGCCAGAGATGCCCCTTTCTGATAATCGACACCATTACGATACACTGTTGGCTGTCCGCTTGTCCGTTGCTGCTGCTGCTGCGGCAAAAGATCACTTTTCTAGTTTCATTCCACCTTACGATTTGCGATTTACATTCCAAGCACTTACATTTATCTCACAAGAACGTCTCTTTGACTATTAATCGCTCTCAAGAGTCTCTGAAGAATTTGTAAGATTAGTTTCGTTGCATTAAAATTATCAAACTTGCAACCGAAAATGCATTCTAAGCACCATAATCACTCATATTCACATAGAATTGGCTCCGAATCTAGCCTTCCGCCGCACCAGAGAACGATGGACGAACAACCCACCGCCCGTCGCACGAGTTCATTGGACGGTTCTGGAAAATCCACCCCAGCCAGCCAGCAACCGATCCGTTCGGGCCCGTTTGGCCACAAAAGTGGCCCGAAATTGGCACCAACTCCAGCGGCCACCCGTTCACCGACCATTCCAACGCATTTTGCCGCAAAAACTAGCCCGAAAGCACCCGGTTTGTACCTGTTTTCCGACGCGTTTCTACGGAGCGCCTATTCCATGATGTTCTACCGCCGCCATGTGCAATTTCGTTCGACAGGAACGTTTTCAATTTCATTGCCGCTACACACCACATAATCACATCGCACACACCGCTGGCGCTAGTATTCAGGAAATCTTTCCATGGTAAATTTAGACTGGTTCCCCCTTTGGCAGTGCCGCGACCCGGTGCGCACGGGCTGACAGTGTTCGGTGTGACAGCGCGTTCCCGCCGAGCGCACGGTGACAGAGCTGTCAGCCGGTGTCAGTTGTGCTGCGCACGGTGCCGTTAGGCGTCCGTTAAGCGTCTGTGGTCGAATAAGAAATGTGCTTGTCTAAAAATCAGAGCATTTTTTCTGTGAAACGTTATTTGATGGATGCCATTTTTAAATACAATTTGCTAAAATAATAATATCAATGTTTTTTCTTCTAAAATCCCAAAGTAATTGCCGAAAAGCAGAAAAAGTTCATATAAAAAAATCATATTTCAAAAAAATGTGTCTATTTAGCTTTTTTAGACGACTTTTGAGTTTTGCCAAATTGTATGGAAGAATTGCCAAGAGCAGCAAATCGAATAAAACGAATAGAAAATAATCTTCATGTTTATAACCAGGGCCAGGCCTAAAAGCAATCAGACAAGTTTGTCACATATTTTAGACTGGTGCTGCTTAACAGCATTCTAGTGGTGGAATGATACATCAAAGCTGCATATGAAGACACTACCCAAGTGCCACAAATCCACTAAACGACCACTAAACGGCTTCTAAACGACTCAAGCACTCTACCTAAACGGAATATAGAAAGACTTCGTTTGGCAGACGGCAAACGACTCATGCATTCTAAAAATAGCAAAAAAGCTGGTGGCGCCATCTGTTTGTGGGATACCCAACCAGTTGAGCTTCCTCGCTTGGAGGAGAGCTTTCTCATTTCCTCTGTACTGTTGTATGGTTTCGCATTGAAGTTATGCATCGCTAGAACTAGAACGGCGATACGATTGTTTAAATACTAAACTCCAACGGAAACCACCAGCACTGAAGCAAGTGAGATTTGAGTAATGGTCGTTGGTGTTGATACCCACGTATCTGACCACACGACCATTCATATAGATTTTTGCTCAGAAAGTTATAAGGCTATATAGATGATAAGATGAAACTTGTCGAAACACATTGCAAGAAAAGGATAGCAATATAATGATGAGTTGTAATACGCCATCTATTGATCAAACCAATGAAGCTGTGGAGCTTTCATTTTTTTTCTATGGATATTCAATTTTCCAGTCGTTTAAGCTTAATCTGTGGCGCTTGGGTAGTGACGTGCTCTTTGGAGCGCACCCACGCCTCCAATCCAACTCCGGCTATTGTTAGCCTGAGTCCGAATACTGCAAAATCTGAACTACTATTACTACCTGGAGTCGGAGTCGTCCGGAGTCACCCAAAGTCCTTGGGAGTGGGAGTCGTCCGGAGTTGTCCAGAGTCATCTAAGTCGTTCAAAGTTGCCTGGAACCACCCGGAGTACTTGGGAGTCGGAGTCGTCCGGAGTCGTTTGGAGCCGGAGTCATTCACAGTCGTTCAGAGTCGACCAGAATCGGGGTCGGGCGGAGTCAACAGGAGCCGTCCGATGCAATGTGCTTGTGATCAGATATTTTATTTCATTATGTTTTTTGGCTGTTACTTTGCTCGTGCACTTCGTATACAGGCCTTTGTTTCGAAGGCCGGACGACTCCGGACGACTCCGACTCCAATCAATTCCGGACGACTCAGACTCCGGATGACTCCAGATGACTCCGGACGACTCCAACTCCGAACAACTCCAGACGACTCCGGACGATTCCGGAAGACTCCGGCCGAATCCAGCAGACTCCGGGCGATTCCGAACAATTCCGACTGACTCCGGATAATGCTGGGCGATCCTAGCTTCGGTAGTTGGTTCCGGAATTATCGGAGTCGAAATGCAGTCGACCCCGGATTTTTGCCGACTTTACCCATTACTAGAAGACACACTGAAATGTTATGTTTTCGACATCATGTGTGACATTTTGGCTGGTATTATTGAATCCGTTCGTTGCGGGAACGTACGGCGCTCACATGAAATTCTAGGGATGGCAACACATTTCTTGAGCCCAGTCCTACAACGCCGCGTTGAATTACTGTAGCAACCATCTAGTACGTTAAGAAAATGAGTGTCGGGACGTACACCGCCGCTACGAACGGATTCAATAATAACAGCCTTTATCACTTATCGTTTCCAATGGCACTAGATTTTAGAGCACGCTGCTTTCGGCTAACTTGGCACAACAACAGTCGTCGGTCAAGGCCTACCTGTACCACTAATGGCTTTCAGTGACTCCTACAAATGGAGGTACGGTTCATTCGGGTCTTCAACCCATGACGGGTATGTTGTTAGGTCGTGCGAGTTGACGACTGGACCACGGGACCGGCGCTTTCGAATAACACCATTCGTTATTTTCATAAAATCAAGCGTTATCGTGTATTTTGTTAAAATAAAAATAAAAAACCCAAAAATATACTTGTTAAAGCACATCCAAACCGCGCATCGTCTGTGTATCGATTGGCGCGCAAACCAAGATCACCTGTTCCGAAGCAATCCAGGCAGGCCAATCCAGGCGACAAAACCACGAATAGTGTCTTCGCTGCGCGCGAGAGGCGGCGGCGGCGGTGGTCAGACGTAAAGCAAAACCGCAAAGGCAAAAAAGTAGGCGAAGGACACCAAAGGACATATTCTCCCTTCGCAGCGAAGACACTCCTGCTCGCGCACTAAACAAACAATCGCTCGGGAACTATGTTGGGAAGGACTGGGGAAGGCGGTTGCAACAATGTTTACTTTTCACACGCGACACCACCCGGTCCGGTACCTACCCCACCAATTCAACATATTTCCTTCCACGGATGGAGTTTTATGAGCTTTGCTAAGGTATTTTTTCTTCCTTTTTTGTTGTTGCTACTTCTCCAGCCCTTCGTCACGCGGATCGAAGCAACAAAGGAAAAAACTGTTGCACGCGTCCCCGTCGTCGTCGTCGTCGTCGGTTACTACTGCAAACCCCCACAGAAAAGATTGTGATTTTTGCTTGACCGGACGGAATTGTGCGCGGAGTGCGAAGCGATGAATTTATTGGCCCCTTGGGCTGCTGCTGCTGAGACGGTTGGTGAAAGTGTACAGTTGTAGAGTTCAAAATCGCCCCAGTCCCTCAGCGCCACCAATTAAACGATTGGCAAACTGATATGGAAGGTAAAGCAAAACCACAAATTAGCATAGTTTGTCTTCCTCCTTTGACTGCAAAAAGACCCCACAGACAACAAAGAAAAGTGTCCTCTTTAGGGACGAGCAAGTTAACAAACGGGTATACAATATCCTCATTATCATCGTGAATCGTCATAAAGTTCTAATGTCGCTGACTCATGCTCTCCACCACCGGGAGCAAAGCTTCATAACTTATTCGTCGCGGAAAAGCTAATTGGCGGAGTTCTAATTATCATAATCTGCCCTTTTTGTTGTTGGAGTGAAGTGAAAGGAAAAAGATTGGAAACTGGTGATTATTGCCTTGTGTCTAACCTCGTTTTGTGTTCAGGGAGCTACTCACACAGCTGGAGCGCCAACCACAAATTGGATATATGGGGGTTAACAAGCCGAAGGAATGGGACAAGGATCTAAAACGGTCGATGAAATCTTCACCCGCGTTCGACGGATATAAAACGGACGAGCAAAAAAACTCTTACCGCGCGAAAGTGTGAAGAAACCGAGCAGGGAGTTTTCATATTTTGCCTCCCCAGTGGGAGTCGTCTTCAAACGGTCGATTTCCTCCAACAAGTTCTCGCCAGCTATGAGTTTCCGATTGTCACGCGACGAGTCGTGTCGATAGTCTGGGGTTTGAGCTATTCCGTATCTCTTATTCAGAGCCACAGCGGCGCAGTTTCGGTATGAAGCTATAAATCTTCAGACATGAATGGTTTTGGAAATTGAAAATGTACCACAAGAGTACGACACATAACTGGCACGGAAATACACATGTTTCCGGGACTTACCTAATCGGGAAATGGGATTTATTGTTTATTATACAAATATGAATGTATGTATAATCTCCAAATTGTTGAAATTTACTCTTGAAGATACGACTATGCTAATTCTGGGTTTCACTGCAGAATAGTCTTCAGAAGCATTGAGAGCCTACTTGGATCTTCGTTCGATTCACCCCGGAAGCATCTCATTAATCAACCGACTAGCTTCTTCTACGGACCCTTCCTTGTTGCCGTCTCCATTCCGATGGTGGTCGTTCTCCAAAAACCAAGCACAATTTATGGGCCAATCAATTGTCCCACGGTTCGATTTCGGTTCGATTGACAGTAGGTAGATTCAAATTTTGATCCTTGCTTTTCTTCGTCTTTACTTCCCAATACTCCATTTCAAGAACCCCCCGGGGGAAAAGGGATTTTCGTTTGATTGAGTTAAGGTCTTGGGGAAAATAAATCACACACCAATAAACCCCGCACTCTCTCTCCCCCCCTCCACTCTCATTTCCCGATGTAATGCTTTTGTTTCTTTACCGCCTTACAATCTATGCAAACTTAACGGCATGTTTACTTTTGCGCCCCCACACCACGGGTAGGGAGCACTGCTTGCACTGCCCCCTGCTTATGCCACCAAACGAAGACACGCTTTTCACCAACGTGACGGCGCACGTGGTCTATTTCGTTGCTTTTTGGTGGAAGTTCTGAAAGGGGTTTGAGTTGTGTACCCTCCCCCTCTTCCGTCGGATAGAGTTTTCGGTGGCAAAGACTCTGCTGCTTTCTCCAAACTTTGCAGTCTGATTAAGGAACTCGGTGAGACAACACTAGGAACATTCGGGGATTCACATAAAGTAGTGTAGATCTTCTGGAGATGATTGAAATGAACGAGTTCTCACGTCTGCTTCTGCGGGAAGCGCGGAAGGAGTACCAGCTTATCCTCGGACGTTGCAATGAGTTTGGTGCGAATCGTTCCAAAAGTGTGGTGCCTCAGTACTCTCCAAAATCATGCTAAGAAGCTTCCGAATTGGCCCTTGTGGTTTAATCCGTTTCAGTATCTTCCTCAGGCTTCGAGTACGTCATCCAGCGCCCTCCCCAGGCAAGGATCTTCTTCGGTTCCGGCATCGAGCGGGAAACGGTACCCCTGCGAGGTCCGGCCCTGAGTTCGCTGATGCGCCGCCGTCAGCCGGAACTCCTGGGAGAGAATCTTGCACCGGGAGCGCACAACATCGGGTACGATCCGGGGACACCCGAGGACCATCCGGCACTGCGGAAGCCCATCAGCCGTAAAGGCTACGGGCCGCTCGTTGCCAACAGTGTGCGGTTTAACTTTGAGGAAGTGAGCAACAGCCCGGGCGTTGGGGATTACGAGCTAGTGAAGAAGCAGTCGAAACCAAAGCAGATAGCCAAACCGTTCGGGAGTGGAACGGATGAGCGTACCAAGGATCGTTCGCTTGCCTATCCTGGGTAGGTGGTAGATGAGTTCAGGCTTTTGCGGCTACGTCGACATTTCACCTTTACTCTTTCTTCGGGTTAGTGTTGGAACGTATCTCTTCAAAACGCGCAAAGACATCCGGAATCATTCGTTTGGTGGTACCATCAAAATTATGCCCGCCGCAAGGACGCTCTGCAAGACGGAAAACTTTGACCGGTGTTTGCGGTGCGACGAGCGGCCAGAAGTTGACTACTGGAAGAATCTAAGAACGGAGCGATCGCTTTGCCGGCGCTGTATGGTGCAGGAGCTTGAGGATGCACGGTCCTGCTCGAAGCACAAGTCCGAGCAGAAGAAACGGTTGGATGCACTGAACGAGTATAAGGTAAGGCGGTTTTGGCAGGGATGTTCCTGGTTTATAGTGAAACGAACTTACTGTTGTTGCCTTCTACAGCGTGTTCGGCACTGTGCATACTATCACCGGCACGATAAGACCAGCGCAGCAATCCAATTCATCAGCAACAAGCAGTTGAAGCGAAAGTTCCGG
This sequence comes from Anopheles arabiensis, assembly GCF_016920715.1. Lineage (NCBI taxonomy): Eukaryota > Metazoa > Arthropoda > Insecta > Diptera > Culicidae > Anopheles > Anopheles arabiensis. The sequence goes on along the minus strand of NC_053518.1, from coordinate 70,985,248 downwards.
TTAGAAAATTACCTTTCAATGTTTGAGTGAGGGGAAGAAGGCGGTAAGCTAATAAATTAAGGTAGAGCAACAGTATGATAAGCTTTTCTTACAGGAAGTTAACAAACACGCTTGTTCTTTCACCTGCCTAAAGCAAAACACGATCCGTAAACTAACACATTAATTGAAGCTTATTATAGATTAAAAGCTGGATACAATTCGTTGTCGACAGATTGAACTCGTCATTCTGAAGGTGCTTAATTTCCGAGTCCGAACCAGAAGTACACGATTATTACGATATAGTGTAGTAGTGTGGTGTGTGTTTGTGTGCGCTTGTTTTCGAGATAAATATTAAAAGCTAACCACTAAAGAAGAGATGACATATAAAAGCGGTAAATAACGATTAAAATGAAAATGCAAATTGCTTGTTGTACAAATCAATGGTGTGCTCTCTAGAGCGCACTCACGACTCCGGCTATTGTTAGTCCGATTCCGAATACGGCAAAATGGGAACCACTACTTCCGCCCGGAGTCGGAGTCGTCCGGGACAAAGTCGTTCGTCGTTGTCCGCAGTCGTTTGGAGTCGTCCGGAGTTTTCTGGAGTCATCTAGAGTCGTCCGTAGTTTTCTGGAGTCATCCGGAGTCGTCTGGAGTCGTCTGGAGTAATTCGAAGTCGTCCAGAGTCGATCGGAGTCGACCGGTGTAATGTGTTTGTTATTAGGAATTTCATTTCTTTGTGTTTTTTGTCTTCCGGCTGATGATTTGAGACGACTCCTGAGGACTTCGGACGACATCTGATGATTTAGGATTACTCCAGACAACTACGGATGACTCCGAATGACTACAGTCGACTGCTGATAACTTATGATTACTCCGGACAACTACGGACGACTCTGGACGTATCTGAACAACTCCGGACAACTCCGGAAGACTCCGACTCCAGACGACACCGGACGACTCCGGACAACTTCAGACGACTCCGAACGACTCCGTATAATGCTCGGCGAATCTAGCTTGCGAAGTCGGTTCGGAAATTGTCGGATTAGGATCGGAGTCGACTCCAGATTTTTGCCATCTTTACCCGTCACTAGTGCAAACTACATCGAGGGAGTTCTATCTCACCCTTAATTGTTAACATCCTTCTTCATCGGTTCGCCTTCGGGCGCTTCCCGACATTTGTTCATGCTGCCACAGTTCGCGTCGGAAATGGTTGTCCTTTGCAGGGCGGACGCGATCTGTCGCACCTTCACGTCGCCCGTCGGTGGCGGTGCTCCATTCGCTTCCTGCTGCAGCTTCGCCTCATCATTCGGCAGCAGTGACGATCGGGAGGATGCATTCCCGTCACTCATATCGGCATCGGTCGCACCACCATCGTCCACCGCCAGCGGAGGCGTTTCGTCCGAGTTGGACGGATTGAGGAGATTCTTCATGATGGCCGGATTGATCAGCGTGTCGATGTCGTGCGTTTGGAGCAACTCCTCCAGCTGCAGCTGCCGGTTCGAGCAGCCGGTTAGGCTACGTTCGGGACGCTCGCTTACACTCCGATCCGTAGCGCACATCGAGTAGGACGAGGTGTTAGTCGTTAGCGTTAGCGCACCGTTCGGATACTGGCTGTTGCGCTTCTGTTTCGACATATCCCCGAACTGATCGGCCCACAGTTCATCGTCCTCTTCCTCCTCCTCTGCCGCTTCCGTGTTGAGATCGCGCTCGAACTCATCGTCCGGATCGGCGTCCGCATCCCCATCATCATCATCCTCGTCATCGCCGGTCACGTCGAACAGTCGCGCCTTCAGCCGTTCGGTGATCTCTTCCAGCTCGGTAAACTTGCGCTTCAGGGCACGGCTGAGTGACGTGTTGCTGGCCGCCCCATCCAGCCCGACCCCACTGCAGTCCACGTCGATTGAGAGCGGTATTTGGAAGTTCATCTGCTCGTCGAGCGTTTTGTACACTAGCACGTTTTCCAGCGGTTGTACGTTCACCTAAAAGCAAAGGAGAGGATAATTTTATGTAACCATTTCGTGTCAATGTACTCTGGTCTCGCGATCGTACCTTAATCTGTCCGTTGCAGCGCCCGGAAAAGTCCATAATGTTGTACCAGCCGAGGATGTACGGCATGCCGGACAGCAGTACGCTCAGATCGATCGCACAGAACCCAATCACGGCGTCCTCCATCGGGGCGGGCAGCAGCCGGCATTTGGGCGCATCGCTCAGTGCCGCTTTGCGCCAAACTTTCAATATGAATCGTTTCTCATCCTAAAAAAATGGATTAAATAATTAATTCGAGCAACACACTTCCCCGTGGAAGGCGAGTAAACACTTACATTCATCATCAGATCAACCGGCAGCTGCACCTCGAACCGTTTCTGCCACCCGGGCGCACAGTTGCGCTCCAGCACGTGCGTCGTGTACACGATGCCCTCGTGCGATTTCACCGTGTTCGGCATGCCGGGCTTCAGATTGTAGCCCTCGAACGTGGCGTACGCGCTCGGCTCCAGCTCGAGCGTGTCGACGGGCACGTTGCGGTTCTTGTGCCGCTTCGCGTACTTCTTGCTGATGGTCAGCTTCGGCAGATTGACCGCCTGCTCGATCTCGATCGCGACGCGAAACACTTTACACTCATCGATCGGTGGCGCTGCAACGGTTTCACCGCTTGGCGACGCTTTACTCTCGGAGCAGGAGGAAGAGCTTTCCGTTGAGTCGGTTGGCTGGTCTTCCGAAGACATGGCTGTCGGAGGATGGTCATCCTCCTGCTTCGTCACCGGAATCGTCGTAGCATCGTGAGGCTGTCCGCTGGCCGTGCCGGCACCCGCTGCCGGTGGCGTTTGATCGGCCCGCGGTGCACCACCGGAAGCAGCGCCGAGCAGCGAAGCCATACCGCCCAACCCACCCAACCCTTCCAGGGCGGCGGCGGACGGTCGCTGTGAGAGTGCCTTCTGCAGATTGTCCAGCAGGTCGGCCGTTTTGCGCAGCTGAGGCCGATTCGCGTTCGAGTGCGGTGAGCCAACGTGCGTGCCGTCCATTGGCTGATCGGCCGCCGCGTTGCTGTGATCGTAGCTCGGCGCCGTGCTGCGCTCCGACGAAATGGGCAACCGTTGCGCAAGGTTTTCGATGAACGCGGACAGCATGTTCGCTACCTCGGACGTTTGCGGCTGCTTGGTGCCGCTGCTCATCGTCTGAATCGATTTGTGCTCCGGCCGCGGATAGATGCGGCGTGTCGGAGAGATTACCGTCGTTGCCGTTGGCATTGTGACGCGTGGTGCATGCGCCAGGGAGCGTGGAACATCCGCTGACACGTGCTGTAGATTGCGCATCGCCTTAAAGTGTTCAATCTGCTCCTCCGTCCCGATCGCCAGAATAGCCTGTATGTCACCGCACGGTTCACCCGCCAACGGTGATCCAATACCGCTCCAACCATCGATCGAAATGACCGGCAACTTCGCGTGCGACAAATGCTCGCTCAACTGCGCATCACGGAACGCGATGTAGAACTGGTGCAGGGGAAGGCGCGTCAGGCCGAGCAGCTTTTCCGGCTCGCCTCGCAGCTTCTGCCACAGCTCCACCACCATGTGCTGGTTGCGGACGCGCTCGATAAACGCCCCGTCGGCGAGCACGGGGAACGTGCGCAGGTAGTTAAAGTTGCCACCCTCGGGGCACAGTTCCGAAGTGAGCGTGGTCGTATCCTCCGTCCAGAAGGGATGGGACACGAGGAAGTAATCGCTTGCCGGTACCGATCGTAGCTGACCGAGATGAAGCAAGCCGTGGAGGAGTTTCACCCGCTCGGCGGGGGCACTTGTTTCCGTTTCCATTGCGTTCGGGCCCGCTTGTTGACGATTCGGTGCGCCATTTCGTTCGTTCGTTGACGCTTCGTTGGCCTGCTGTTGTTGCTTGCCAGCGGCGGAATGTGATTGTTGACCTTCCGAAGCGTTCGATGATTGGCGTTGCTGCTCCGAGGGACACCCGGTGTGTCCGGTACACGTCCAGCTAGCGCTTGGAAACAGTCCATGAGAGCGAAGGTGGTGTGTTCCCCTAGCGGCCTGAAGCCCGCAAGAGCGTGGTCTGTTGTGAGCGTGTGAGCAATGCAGTGGCCGGCGGCTATGTAGCGGTTCCGTTGCAGGACCATCCCACGAGTCTTCGCTCGAATCGCTCGAGTCACTTTCCAGCGTAACATTGTCTTCGTTGCCCGTTACAGCGTCGATCAGCTCCGATCCAAAGTGAAGCCCCCGTCGACCGAGCTGCATGCGGATCGTCAGCGTGCCGAGCAGAATGTCATCCGCGGCCAGCCGAACGGGGCAACGCTTGTGACAGCCCAACCGACCGTCCAACAGCTCGCGCAGCGTCACCGTAGCCGATCCGAGGTGGAACAGTCGCGCCTTGGCAATCGTGCTGCCCACGTTCAGATGCAGCCCGAACTCGAACGTTGCTCCCTCATCGCCACCCGTCCCAGGCAGCACAAGCCGGGTCGTTTTCGGCTGGCTGTCGAACGACACCTCTACCTCATCGAACGCCACCGGGCTGGAGATGAACTTGAGCAGCGTTGTGGTGGGATTGCGTGAAAACTTCAGCTTCACAATGAACCCGGTCGGGGCGGTCGGGGCATGCCACTGGTGCTTCGTCCGGTGCTGAAGCTCTTTCTGCCCCGCCCGGGTAAGCCGCAGCCCTTCGACCAACACCCATACGCAATCGACGGCCTGCAGGAGGTTGTGCTTGTTCCGCTCCGGCGCTGCGTCGTATCGGGCCAACGCTTCCAGCATACTTTCCGCCGGCGAGATGGAACAGATTTCGCTCAGCGTTGACCGCTCGGAGGACGGCCGGGAGTGGTCATCCTCGTCGAACGGTTTGCCGGTAAGGTAGTCCAACACTTTGCGCCTCGAGTCGTGATCGAGCGTGGTGAACTTTTTCTTCGCTGCGGTCAGATAGTACGCTGTTCCGGTCAGTGGGCGTTGCTTTGTTTCGTGTAGTGGCGCCGGCTTGCCTTCCACGGCCAGGGAGGCGTTTGATGGTGCCGCCGCCGCCAATGGGAAGCTTTTCATCAGTGGTTGCTCAACGCACATCATTTTCCGATTTTCTTTTCCTTTCTGTGATGCAGTGGGAACGAGCGCTTTGGGAGGGTTTGCTGTTTGCACTTGCTCCTTGGGGTCGAGCTTGAGCGCAAATTCCAAGCACAGCTCGCCGAGCCGAAAGCCCCGCACGCTCAGTATCTCTCCGGAAGCTTGTGCCGCAATGGGTTGCCCGCAGTCGGTGAAATTGATGATTTTCCCCGGCACCTCTACCTTTGCCGTGCCGATGAGGGTTTCGGTTCGTCTCGAGTACAGCCGCAGTCGAATCGGTTCACAGCTTTTCAGGTAGCGACGGAAAAGCTCGCCGCTGGTGCGCACCTCGTACTGGACGCTGGCACAGTCCTTCCTTCCCTGCGCCCAGTGAAGCGTTCCGACGGGGGTGGATGCCTTCTGGCCCCACCAAACCAGCTGCAAATCGACCGCTACGTACACCTTCGTACCGTTCCACCGGATGCCAACGGTGGTGGCGGAACTGCCCGGTGCTGCCGGCGCCACACGGGGAGATTCTAGGAAGTTGCCAAACCCGATCGTCAGCCTACCGCGAGCACGACCCTCCACATTGGGTGGCAAAGCGCCTCCGATGGATTTTCGCTCCCGAGCCCGATGCTGATGCTCCTCCTCGCCGCTGTGCGCTTCTCCGGCCGGGGGACGGTGCGCGGAGGTGGATGCTGGTGCCGCCGCCGTTCCTCCGTATCTTACCTTTGGATTGCGCACGCTTCCGGACGCCCCTTTCAAGCCAGCACCGTACATAGTCCACGCATTTGCATTTTCGGTAGCACAATTTGCTGCGGGACGGTTTTCAGCGTGGAAAAATGCCTGTGAAATGCGGATCAACTTTTTGCTTTGTTTTTTTCCGATGCCAAAATCGCGCAAAGAGCGGGAGGGAAAAAAAGGAACGCACAACACTGACTGTCACCTTGGGCACACACACACACATGAACAGTTTTTGAAATGGCAACTGTCAAACGGCGTTCCGGCGCGGGGCGGTTTATTTCGGTTTTTGTCGGCACAAAGTACTTTATGGTTAGAAAAACAGAATAAAAAATTGCGGTATTTAGTTTATGAGCAATTTTGTTTTGTTTTAAATTTTATTTATGAAGGCTTTTTGCTAAAAAAATTAAAAAAAAAAAACAAAAATTTTCAACGAAAATGACACATCGGCAACGGTGCAAGAATTGAACCGCGGCGTATATCCTCGAGCATCTTTCACAACAAAACAAACAGCCCCTTTGTTCCCGGCTTTCTCCCTTCCATCCAGCACCTGTTTATTTGAAGCAGCTACCAAGCTAGATAAAATAAAAAAAAGCGGGCAGCTATAAATAAACACTGAATCCTGCTAAAATGCTTACTACTTCTGGTGAAAATTGCCGCATTACGAACGACAACCGCTAAGTACGGCCGTTGGCCACGTCAGTGATCTTGAAACGGAACCGAACACACCTGCGGCGGAAGGGATAGCGACCCACCGTTAACGACAAAACGACAAACGCAGTGACGCAAATCAGTCCCATTTTTTCTGCCAAGACCGACGACGATACTGGAAGTTGGAGGCAACCTAAGAACGGAAGCAAAGCCCACCCGCCGGACAAAATGCAAATTCCCTACATGAAGGTGGCGATCTATTCGCTGACCTTCCTGACGTACGCGTACACCGGCTACGGTTCGAACATGATAGCGAACCTGCGGGATGCCATCATCGCGGCGGAAGCCGTCTTCGGGGACGTGATGAAGAATGTGCTCCATGTGGCGAAAAAGTTCAAAGTCGTGCACGAAGTGTTTGATGCAGCGGTGGAGGAAAACTGTGTGTACAAATGTCCCGGCGGTAAGTGCTCTACGATTGCAGCTGATTTCCTGTCCTTACAACAGTCTTAGTATGTTACTTTCACTTTTTCTTGTAGACATAACACCCACGCGCAATAAATTCTACGTCCCCCAGTCGGACGGGTGCGGCTCGTTGGGGATGAAAATTAGCACGGAATATCTGCCGGCCGTCGAGATGGAGCAGTGCTGCAATGCGCACGATATCTGCTACGACACGTGCAACAGCGATAAGGAGCTGTGCGATTTGGATTTTAAACGCTGCCTCTATCGGTACTGCGACGATTATGAGAAGAACGTGGTGGGCGATATCGTAGTGAAGGGTAAGACAGAATTCACTAGAATGCAGCTTTCAGCTCGCCTTGCTAAAATTGCTTACTTATTCGGCGCTGCAACCGCAAAGCCTCTTGGCCTGCCGCAGAAGTGTCCAAAATCGCTTACGGTCTCGCACCTTCGTCTACCAAATCGTTATGCCGGCCTTAATGGCGGACGTCTCCACGCCATCCTGCCACCTCAATTTCGGCCTACCACGCCTCCTCTGTCCTTGTAGACGACCTAACAAGACTTTACGGGTTGGGTCGTTCGTTTCCATGCGTACAACAGGAGCCTGACGAGCTTGATACGCTGCACGACTGTGAGGTCGCCGTACATCTCGTATAGTTCGTCATTATAACGGCACCTCCATTGTCCTTCCACACATACGGGGCCAAGTGCATCCTTCTGAGCATCTTCCTCTCGAACGTGGTTAAGAGGATTTCGTCAGATTTGGACAGCGTCCATGTCTCAGAGGCTGTCGCTTCATCTGATCCAGCCATTGAGTTCGCTTTACTCCCCTGCGCCTTATGCCAAACTGAACACCTTCTTGATATGAGTACTGGTACTATATAAGTGCTATTTAGTTCCAGATTCGTCGGTCGGGACGGTTTCTTTGATTTCAACTGATTTCTCACGCTGCAGAATGACCGGTTGGCAGGCAGCATCCTTGCACGAAACTCAGCTACCATGATGAATCCTTTGACCTTTGGATTTTTTGGGTAGGGCAGCTCTTGTTGCCACCATCAGTTTGGTCTTTGCCTCGTTTATCTGCCATGCGAGGTTCTCTGCCGCCTGCTCGATCCCTTTAGTAGGCTTCAGCTACATGGGAGAGCCATAGACCAATGATGTCTATATCATTAGCATATGCCAGGATCTGGATTGACTTATAGAATATCGTTCCCAAAGTCTCTATCCCCGAGTCGCGATATGGGGGATAGACTAGTCCATCCCCCTGGCGCAGACCTTTGGTGATATCAAAAGGCCCTGGAAAACTTTCCACCTTCACCTGGCAAGTGACATTGGTCATAGTCATTCTAACGAGCCTTATCAGTTTGCCATGGATTCCAGTCATTCCGCTTATAGCGTCGTATAGTTTTACCCTGGCTATGCCATCACATCATTGAAACGGTCTAGTGGTACAGTCGTCAACTCGTACGACTCAAACAACATGTACCCGTCTTGGGTTCAAGCTCCGAAAGGACCGGGCGCCGCTCCATATGTCCCGACAATCCTGCTATGTGTAATCAGTAAGTCACTGAAAGCCAAGTCCACTAGTGGGGTACAGAGGCAGGCAGGCCTTGGCCGACAACGGTTGTAGTGCAAAAAAAAAAGAAGAAGAAGAAGATGCTATCATATGCAGATTTGAAGTCAATGAAGTGACATGATACGTGTGTCGTGTCTGTATTCTACCATCTTCTCCAATAGCTGCCGCATGGTGAAGATCAGTGGTTTATTTTCCCCGGAATTCCGTTTCGGAAATGGACAAGACGATCCTGATGGGGATTACATCATGCCGAGATTCCAATCACAAGGCATCGCTTCGCTATCCCTTTTCTATCCTTTCTAAAATATCCATTCCCTAATTCCGCAGGTTGTAAAGCGGCCGCCAAGATGCTGTTTACCGGCACGCTCACGCTCGGCTGCAAATCGTACCTAGACTCGCAGCAACGGTGCTGTTACTGTCCACCGGAGAAGACGGAAGGATCACCTCCACCACCACCGCCCAGACAGGAGCAGGGAAAGTATGCCGACTCGAAAGGGTCAAAGGATTACGGCAAGGACTCCCGGGACAAGGGAAAGGACAAGAATAAATATGGCTGGAAGGAGCTGTAGATGCAGCGCAGGGAGAACTACAGATGGAAAAGAACATAATTTACTGTACTGTGATTAGAATAGTGAAGCTTTCGTATCTACACACTTCCCGTGTAGAGCAAACAGGCAGGCCATGGCAGGTTACCATCCTTCTTGGGGAAAAATAAAGACTTTTCAAAGACACTTTTCATTCGTTAAGGTATTTTAAAACATTTCGTTTTATTATATCTTTCAGTAGTAGCTTAAGAATAGTCATTACAAGTTATAGCTTTCAGTTGTTGCCCGTTTCTCTGCACTCTGTTCGTGATCTCTTTGCTCATCATTCGGTCTCAGCACGAGACTGCTGACCTTGTAAATCCTCCGCAAGGACGTCAAGATTTCAATGTCAAATGATCATACATGAACACATAAAAAAGGAATCATATCCCGCCCCTTGTTAATCCTCTCTCTCCCTCTCCATCTAGCGCGTTAAGAACTTTACAATATTTACGGCTGTACTGTAATGTAGCAACGATTAAACATATAAAAGCGACAAAACAGAAAAAGTACAAAGAAAAGTCCAAATGAGGATGAGTAACGCTGATAAAATAGTTCATACGAACTACTGGGTGAAAATACTTCACAATGTGTAAACTAAAATATGGATGAAGAAATGTTTTGCAGAGGAAATGCACTCTCGCCACGATTGGTGAGAATTTGTTATTCCTTTCTAGGACGTTTTCTCGGTAAACCCGGGCACTATAGCTGCAATAGTGTACCACCCCCTCCCCTCTCTTTACAGATAACAACGGAGAATTGTAATATGCCTTGTTTTCCTCTCTGTTTTCTTCGTTTTACAGTTTCTAAACAGCTGTAAGTACAACCTTGCAGCATCATTGCGTCCAACCAGAGCATGGTATAGGGACCGCCACACATCGGGAGCCGCCACGTGTGGCACTGGCTCCACAATCAATCTTTACATCCCCCTTTTCCATCCCTTTTGCAGTAGAGTGTGTGCAATACACAAACATTTGAGTGTGTTTTGTTGCAGTTGTTGCGCGATTTTACACGAATATCCCTCCCCTACTAAATTCCATCGGCTGTGAGCAACATTCGATATCATGTCCATCGAATTTGTCGGAAATTCTCCCCCCTTTTTCCCACCACAATGGCGGCGGAGTGGCCCGCCGCCCTAATTCCATCCGTCTCAGTACGGTGCATATCGATGGGTGGGCGACGGTCCGCGCAGCCCACGCCGATCGTCGAACGAGTCGCGGCTAAAATCTTCGTACACGCCGAACCGGCTGATGCTGCTCGTACCGTTCCGGCTGGCCGGTGGTGGCGTCCGGCGGCTAAAGATCGCCTCGTAGCTGCTGCTGCTGGCCCGGCTGCTTTCCGTGACGCTGCGCCGCATCAGCGGCGGTATCGGTGGCATCGGTTCCCGCCTCATGGGGGGAAAATCACGTCCCCGGATGCCGTACCGGCGTTCGAACAGGTCGCGCGGATCCTCATACCGGTCGTAGTAGTCAAAGGTGTCCTATAGGAAGGCCGGAGGAGGTCGTTAGGACGAATTATTAAGCATCGAGATAGCGCCAAAAGGTAAGCAGACACGTGTGGAGTTTTTTTGGTGGAAGCGAATACATGGGGAAAGGCAAGAAATAGGGCTTGTTGAAAGGGGAACGCTTCGCACAGCACTACTTTAGAGGAATTTTGTTTTTCGCCATGTGTGTGTTTGTGTTTGATGTCATTTTAATGGCAGAAATGCAATCCAAATCGTGTCGTGCTATAGCAAAATGTTTCGCTTTTTTTTTAAGGGAAACTCTACTGGAAGATAGAAAGCAAAAAGGAACTAACGGAAACGTACGGAACGTGCGGATTGTGACAAAAAAGAAGGATAGCAGAAAGAGAGCAAGAGAGCGAGCAGGGGGGATGGCGGAGAGTGTGTGAGAGTGGTGAGCGTTCGATTTTTACCCGAAATCCGTCCATTATACGATCGCGAAGGAAGGGCGGCGGCGGCGGCGGCGGATACGGATCCCGCGCGTACATGCTGCGCTCGCGGAAGCCCCGCTCGGCCCAGATCAGGCGCGGGCACTCCTTCGACCAGTGGCCGGCCCGGCCGCACCGGTAGCACTGTTCCGGGTCGCCCATGCCCGGCTTCGGCCGGACCCGGCTGGTGGACACCTGCACCTTCATCGGCTGGCCGTCCACCATCATGCCGTTCAGCTCGCGGATCGCTTCGTTCACGTCGCCGGTCGGGTCGAGGTGCACGAAGCCGTAGTTGCGCACGATGTCGCACTCCACGACGGAGCCGAACTTCTGAAACAGCTCGCGGACCTGCGGCGCGCGCGTCTTGTCCGTCAGGTTGCCGACGAAGATCTTAGTCGTGTTGGCGTTCGGGGCCCGGCGGCTCCGGGCCGCCTCCACCTTGATCGGCTGCCCGCCGATCACGTACCCGTTCAGGTGCTGGATCGCTTCCCGCCCCTGGTCCTCGTTCTCCATGTGCACGAACCCGAAGTTCTTCACCACGTCGCACTCGACGACCGTGCCATACTTTTCGAACAGTGGCCGCAGCTCGGACGGTTGCGTCTTCTCGTCCACATTGCCGATGAAGAGCTTGAACGTACCGGGCGGCAGCTCCCGCCCGCTTTCGCTAGTCGAATCTATCTTGACCGCTTTGCTCATGCCCCGGGGCCGGGGCACGCGGAGGATGCAATGGATACGGGGGGGAGTTATACGCGTAATATGGTTTGCTCGCGGGCCTAACACGCGCGGTTAGAAGGACGGAACCGGCGGAGGGTCGTGGTAATAAAATAGTCGCGCGCTGTCCGATGCACTCGAAACCGGAACCGGAACACGGATTTTCACGACGACGACGACGACGGCGACTTCTTCCGAGGGACGACGATTACGATCGCTTCGACGGCTAATAACCCGGCGGCGGTAGACGGAAACTTGGAATAATCTTCAAGTATAGCAAGGATAATAATAAGAAACGAAGCGAAACAAGTTTCGATTAAGAGACTTTTTTGTGTGTGTGTTTCATTTGGCGACGAAATATTACAAGCAAGTTTGTGTGTGTGTGCGCGATTTCCAAATGCGACTTTCAGGGAAAGGAAGGTGTTGTAGGCGGATGTGTATGTGTGTGCGTGTTGGTGTATAAAAGGGAAACTCGGTTGGGAGGTGTACATTACAAGAAATATTTAAAAAAAAGTTTAGCCAATACAAAAGAAATGTTATTTTGGTTTTCCTGACAGACGGTTTCCGGGCACAAGACGGATTCCATCAACGTAGCCAACACGATCAAACATGGCCGAATGTGTGCGGGATGCATCGATGCGTTTCGCGATGCTTCCATCCCACCGTGGTGGAGGAACTTTTGATTTATTTTGCGGGATTTTTGTCCCCTTTTTCCTTCCCAGTGTTAGTGAAAATTGTACCACTTACCTTGCCGTACCAGCCGGGCGACAAATCGGAGGCACGTGAATGTAATTTACACGTGAAAAAGGGGCCCACAAATTTAAGCCCTTTTCCGAGATCGGCTTTTCACACGGAATTGCCTTTTTCACCACCACTGTTTGCGATTGGTTCGAGAACTGTCATTAGACTGACAGCCAGTGTGACCAGATTATTTTGGCAGTTCTCGCTGGGAGCACTAAAATTTTATCGATAATTTTTGGTAGGTTTTAACACTTGAAACTCAGTTAGAAAGAAGTGTTGAGCAAAGGGTTTGGAGGGGAAAGAAGGGGGGAGGGGTTTAATCTGCAAAACGAAAATTCCATAACAAAATGCATCATGCATAAATTTCAAGGCGATGGATTAGATTTGATTCAGCGGCCACACGTATGCAGGTCCTTCTGAAGTGTCAATCTGAAAATTGTACCGGGCAATTTATGTCAAAGAAGGATTGAGACGTACATTTTCTATTAAGCCGTAACGAGTTCCTTTTCTCGGGGCTCCATGCGGCCCGCTTAGAGCCGTGGCAGTACTCCATCGGATGCGATTTTATCGGTGCTATCGTGAACTATTTCGATTGGCGATTTTGATAGAAATTGCGATTATTTGGATAAGGTATTTAATTAAATGATAAAAAAAACAGATTCCTACAAATCTTAAATAATTACACTGACAGATCAAATCTGTTTTTTTATATTCCGTTGTATGACGAAATCATACGTCCTATCGAACGTCTGGAAAATTGAATATCCATAGAAAAAAAAATGAAAGCTCCACACCTTCATTGCTTTGATCAATAGATGCCGTATTACAACTCATCATTATATTGCTATCCTTTTCTTGCAATGGGTTTCGACAAGTTTCATCTAATCATTACCTATATAGCCTTCTAACTTTCCGAGCAAAAATCTATATGAATGGTCGTGTGGTTAGATATGTGGGTATCAACACCTACGACCATTACTCAAATCTCACTTGCTTCAGTGGTGGTGGTTTCCTATGGAGTTTAGTATTTAAACAATTGTATCGCCGTTCTAGTTCTAGCGATGCATAACTTCAATGCGAAACCATACAACAGTACAGAGGAAATGAGAAAGCTCTCCTCCAAGCGATGAAGCTCAACTGGTTGGGGTATCCCACCAACAGAGAGCGCCACCAGCTTTTTCGCTATTTTTAGAATGCATGAGTCGTTTGCCGTCTGCCAAACGAAGTCTTTCTATATTCCGTTTAGGTAGAGAACTTGAGTCGTTTAGAAGCCGTTTAGTGGTCGTTTAGTGGATTTGTGGCACTTTTGTTCGTGGCTGCTTAGGAATGAAACAAGAATTCCAAAAACAAATTGCGATGGAAGGATGAGGCAAGATTTTGTAAGAATAATTGGACAAATCATTTTATATGTTTCCAAATAACAACAAAAGAAGCGAGAAATGGATAAAAAAAATGCGCGTTGGAATTTGGGGAGGAAAACATAACGCACCACCAGCAGTTTTTCGCTAATGTCAAAGTAGTAAGCGAATCATTTAAGAGATGGCGTTAATGTTTAAGAGCGTTTCTACATACACCGAGACTGCAGCTGAGAAAAAAGCTGACAGCTTGCTTTGACAGCGACTGGCAGCATTTTCGGTGAGAGAAATCTCATCAGCATGCAAAGAACGATGGAGCTGAGAAAAAATTAAATTGGCAGTTTATAGCGAACGATCAATTATAGTTTGCATTTTTGCAGTCTAATAATCGTAAAAATATTACTAAAAAGTAAAAGAATTTTTTACTTCATTTTAGCGATTCAAATGGATTTTTACAACATAATTTTAAAAGTCTCATCTCGGCGCTTTCCGGAACTTCTACACACACCGTCGTGAGAAACCGGTTGTCAATTCTCTCACAGCCATCTCTCAGCTGCTTTCTCGGTGTATGTAGAAACGCTCTAAAGCATTTTCATTCGAAATAAAGATTCAAATTTTGAAGCTCATTTTGTTCAATCGGTATTTCTGGTCACTCTGTTGACAGCTGCTGGGACGGGGTGAGGTGAGTGTCAAGTTGAGGTCGGAGCATATATTCACCACAAATGCAATTTTTGAAAATGTTTCCTTTTGTGAAATTGGCACATTTTGTAATTAAATCCATATAAAGGAACAGTTTCAGATTAAAATCACTGAAATGCATTCATATCATGTAAATAAGCAATACGTTGGATTGATTTTTTTAAATCTTTTCTTCCCCCATTCTTCCTTGTACCGGGTTGTTCTGAAACCACTGTAAACTGTCACCCACAGTCAGGCTCTCCCCCGTTCCAGCGATTACGCCAGGAGGTGAAAGTCACCAAAGAGTTTAACAACACAAAACGCAGCCGCAGTTCGTTTTATGGGTTCATTGGTTAGCCGAAGCGTTCCAGCAAACATGAGCGGTCCCGTGGCGGAATTTGTGAAGAGCGCTATCGCGAAGGATAAGGTGGTTATCTTCTCCAAGACCTACTGCCCTTACTGTACCATGGCAAAGGAGGTAAGATGAAGCTCGGAGTCGGCTGACTCAAAACACGGGGAAAACCCGTGTTGCCTAACGGAATTGACGTGGCTTTGAGGTGTGATTTCCGGTGTTTAATGTCCCTTCACAGCCCTTCAAGAAGCTGAACCAGGAGTATGCCTGCTACGAGCTGGACAAGCGCAACGATGGTGACGAGATTCAGTCCGTCCTCGGCGAGCTGACCGGTGCCCGCACGGTAAGTGGTCAACAATGACATCATTTGCACTGCTGATTATGGCCCGTCAGCCTTCATGAATCATGCCTTTATCTGATTTTAATGTCTCTCTCTCGCGTGTCTTCTCGTCTCCCAAAAACAGGTGCCGCGCGTGTTTATTGGCGGCAACTTTGTCGGTGGCGGTACCGACATCAAGAAGATGTACGACGACGGTCGGTTACAGAAAATGTTGGCCTAAACCCCCATCATCCGCTCGAAGCCGCTTTCTATTCTTCCATCCTTCCAGCCGTGTAAGCGTGTAAAGTGTAAAGACAAACCGCGTTTTATTAAGACTCTCTGTTGCAAAGGAATCGTTCTGTTCGTGGGGCCGAAGCACAATAAAACTAACTGATAGTTGGCTAGATAAGCGAAACCGCACTTGTCGTCACACCCTTGATTACGGTGCGTTCAGTATTTGCTGGATCTTTCCAATAGCCTGCACTGATAGCAAGTGGACGGTGTCGCAGAGAGCGATTGCGTA
The DNA here is from genome assembly GCF_016920715.1 of Anopheles arabiensis. NCBI lineage: Eukaryota > Metazoa > Arthropoda > Insecta > Diptera > Culicidae > Anopheles > Anopheles arabiensis. Next base: position 70,969,623 of record NC_053518.1, on the reverse strand, counting down.
CTGGCGGTTGCTTTCCGGAAACCGCAACAGCGCGCTAGCGGTGCGCTGAAGAATCGTGTCACGCGCCGCATCCGTCTCACCGTTATCGCCTTCGTCGTCCTCTTCGTCCGCAAAGTCCCTGACGATGGCTAACCGTTCCAGATCGAGAGCGGCCAGCACACGTTGACCGACGTACGGTTGCACGATCATGCGGTACTTGAGCAGGTTGCCCTCCAGATAGCGCCGCTGGCTGTGCATCACGTGTATCAGCGGGTAGGAATCGGACTGGATGCGCTGCAACACATCCAGCGCAGCCTCGGTCGTCACTTCCAGCGCACTAATGCTTGCCCGTTCCTCGTGCGACTGGCGTAACGTACGCTCGACCAGCGAGGTAACCGAGGTCACGGGGGTCGGTGGTCGGTTGCGGCACTTTTTCAGCGAAAAGCTTTCCGTCTCGTACTGTTCCACGATCGCTACCGGGCCCATCGACACGCGGGACTGATTGCGGTCGCCGGGCCGGGCCAGAAAGGAGGGCAGCTTCGGGATGCTGCCCTGGCTCGAGAGCGAAGAGCGCACCGTCTGCTCTTCATGGTGGAGGGATTCGATCTTTTTAACCGCCACTTGCTCTATTAGTTCGCGCGCTTCCTGCACGGAGCGTTCCACGATCTCGTTCATCGCTTCACGCAGCTTACACACGACGTAAGCCGTTATGAGCTGATCCTGCGGCAAGGGATCGACCGGAATGTCGCGCAGATCAAGCACGAACTGGCTGGCGGTATCGATAATCTGGGTGCTGCTGGTTGTCGGACTGATGGCCGTGTGAATGGCGTATGCCGCATCGATTGCTCGCTCTATGCGCTCCTGCTGCGCCATCGCGGCCGCCCTACCGGGCCCGCCGCCCGCCTTTGCTAGCACACTCTTCTTGCACTCCCGCTGGAGCGCTTGCACCAGTGCGGCTTTGCTGCGCCGTCGGTACTTGCTCGTTAGATTTCTCGCTTTGCGGCGCACCAGCTCTTCGGCCAGCTTTTTGTGCTTGCGCTCGTACATCTCCTTCCGGTCCTGCACCTTGTGCTGCATCTGCGTGAGGAAGGATTCCAAACACTGGCGGCTTTCGTGGCGCTCTTTCAGGTACGCTACGTAGTGCATGCGAAAGTGCTCGATTTGCTGAAAAGAGAGGCGCCCGTTTACAGTGGTGGAGTTGACGGTTTGAACACTAGCGCACTAAGTGTACAAACCATTCGGGCTTTTATCTCCTGCCTTCTTCTTTGGTTGCTGAGGAGTCGTCTTTGGAGGGAGGTGTCTCGTTCCCGCAATCGTCGCTTGAGTATTAGGAGTTTTCTACAATAATTTAAGAGATTTAAGGGGGGACATTGTACGCAAAACTGATTTGAGCTAACCTTTTGCGAAGATCCAAAAGTTCGTAGTAACGATGCATGTTCTTCAAATCACGCTGGTGACCTTCGGCGAGATTTTGTTGCTTTTTCAGCTCATTATTCCTCACAATGTTTGTGATCTGCTGTTTGTACTTTTCAACTGTTTGCTTCCAGCTTTAGGGAAATGTATAAAAAGCGGTCTTGAATAAATTGGATACAAAATGGAAATGCTCTACCTACCCGTCCATTTTCTTGCTATAGATACCAGCGGCTCGATTACGTCTGATGAACAACTTTTCCTCAAAGCCTGGGATAGTTTCCATGTGCGTTTGTACCTTAGCGGTGTGGTCATCCATTGCCTTATCGCTTCCCTGCAAAAACGAGGTTATTTTTAGTTAAATAAGCTTAAAAAGCATCTGATTCCCCAAGCAAACATTTACCAGCTTTTGCAGAAGTCGCTTCAACTGCAATCGATAATTCTGGAAAAGAAAGCTTCGATATTGGTTGAGCTGCCTCAGCGTGCACATAACTCTCTCTTCATTGTTGATGAGCCCACGGCGCTTCAAGTTCTGAAAGAGATTAATGTAAAAATAACTGAAAATTCGTTTATTGTCCTACAACTCCAACCATTTTTTTTACCTTTTTAAGCGCTTCCGTCCAGAATTCACGCAAATGCTTATCGTGCAGCTCAAGATAGCTCCGGCGAACCACCCGCAGCTCCGGATCCTGCAGATCAAACCCATGCTCGGGTGGCAATTCCCACACCGGCTGCCCTAGTGCTCCTCGGGAAAGGTCCTTAGCGTGCACTGGGCAGCAACGGTCGGGCAGCTTCGCCGACGGCAGCAGATCGGCCCATTGTGGAACGATTTCCCGCGGCAGTGCATCCGGATGCTGTGGAACGAAAGGGGCCAATTTGGATATGGTCGTCGGGCGACGAAGAGAAAGAAATTTGGACATGTTTGCCACGGTGCACTGTATCTCGTGCGCGCACACACACACACTGTTCAATGATGGCTTCGATGGGAAGGAGTTACGAAAAGGATGCGATGAATTCGATGGTTGATTGATTGGAATTCGAGAAAAGTAGGAAGTTGTATCGCCATGTGGTCGCCTTTTGGCTGGTCACTCTATTTGAATTTAAAATTTTGCATAATGGGATGCGTTTTTTTGAAACGGTATTTTCGCTATTTATTTTTTTATTTTTTTATAATTTAACTCTTTTTAACCTGTGTTATTGACTTTTAGTAGTAAAAAGTAAAAAAAATAAAAAAATGTCCACTAGCACTCCCACGATGCAACCGTTTTGACAGGGCTGTCACAAGTGTACACAAAAGCCGCGCGGCAGCTGCAAAAATACGAGCACGCCTGTATGTGTGCGCGTGTGTGTTGGTGTGATTCTGCGTAATTTTCTGCCTCTGTTTTCGGCACCCGCACATACAAAGGGAAAATCAGCAGCTCGTTCGCCCGAAGTGGCAAATTTGGTGGTGCAAATTCGGTCAGTGCAAAAACATCATCGACACCGGCAAGCCGGCCGAACGCTAGAGCGGACCGCGTGGAAATTTCCACCTGATGTTACTTAACAACGTTCTGTGCCGGAGTGCTTCTGCTGCTGCTGCTGCTACGACGACAAGACGGTTTTGTGTGACCGGGAACCGCTCTGCATCACCCTGCCAAAGGACTGTTTTCCTCTGTCTGCCAAACGTCCAGCGTCAGCACAATCTACAACAGTATTTAGCCAAAGGTAAATAGGGCAGGTGTAAGCGTAAGACCTAAATTCTCTTCTGCTCCTTTCCGGACGAAAGCAAAACCCGGAAGTGCTGCGGGAAGGCACGTCACATTCCCACACATGCGGTTTCGAATGGCATGGTGACCGGGAGAGCTTGCTTTTGTTTAAGTCTATAACGCGAGACCCATACAACCACACACGGAGTGTAACCTTGTGCCAAAATAGGAAGCATAAAAAAACCGCAAAACGGTTCTACCTCGCAGCAAACGGCCTTTCGGTGTCGCGGTTCCATTACTATCACCCGTAGCTAAATTGTACATTTAAGCCAATTTGTAAGCGTTGTAAGCGTCCGGTGCATACATTAACACTGAGAGAGGAGGGAACACAGTGGCAACAGGCAATCATTACGGCGGCTGTGTGAGTTTAGAAGCGCTAAGCTTAACGTTAGGAATCGCACGACTAATCATCCAGCAGCAACATTCCTGACCTGTTGTGACTAACCCAACCTTGTGTGCTGCATCATCACCTGGCCTAATACTCCTTCAACATGCTTACACTAACCGTCTTGATTGCAAGGGGTGAGTAATGTCCTTGCAAACAAACCCCTTTCCGTAGCCCTTCGAACCACTCTGCTCGCCTAAATGGAATGCCTCTAGTCGTTGTTTTAGTTAGTCGCATATTAAACTTATGATTTGCTTTTTTGCAGAAACACGCACTGTAGAACATGCCAGAAGCGCACTCACTCACTCACTCTTCTTCCATCGCAATCCCGATGCGCGCACAACACGCCATGTGGCCCTAATAGTAGTTTGTCGAAGGAAGGGAAGGTTCAGATCCTTCTTCACTTGGTCTGTTGCAAAGAAAAGCGTACAAAAACAATCCACCCTCTGAGGGGATGTGTGCGAAACAATGAACAATGCAAACGCGGCTGCTTCTGCTGCTGCAGTCTGGGAGAGAGAAAGCCGACCCTACCAAAACATGAACCTTGATTTTAGTCACTCGCTGCTGGCGAGCGAATTTCTTCCATTGGCAAAGCATCACGCCGGCTCCCACACGCCCTTCCCCGGTTCCCTTCCCTCCTGGCCGAACTGGTCGTGTGTGCCGTATAAAGAAACATGGGTGCGTTCTTGTTTTAATAACTGCGAATAGTCGCGATGTGCGTACTATTAATAGATGCGTGTACGTTGCCAACAGCGCTCTGGTTTCGCGAATTGCGGGCAAAATATATGAGACGTACAGTGCGAGGATGGGCCAGATCTGTCTCGGGTGTGAAGGTAACGAAGCCAATTGAACGATGGAAACCTTAACCGCTCCATGATGAATCTGATTCTAAATGCAAATGCGGGGCGTTTCTGCCTTCATTCCTAAAATACTATCTTAGGTGTAGGTCTAAAAATGCATCAGTGCGCTTCAGGACCAACCAAAAAAGCCCATTTAAATTTAACATTTGTGTACGATGTTGTAATTAGCAGTGGGTCGAATTTACGTTCGTTTGATGTTGGAACGATGACGTCTAGCAGCGCGGTCTGCCGTCATTAAGGGTGCCACTACTGGTTGGCCTATATGCGATGCGAATCGAATCGTACACACAAACTCCGACCGGGGCTAATAATACAGAACCCGAATCCCCTTTTGCCGTTGGCGCAAGATGTCGTAGCTCGGTTGGCTTAGCTAGTTTTCCGCCATTTCCTCACCACGTGATGATTAATATTCCCTTTTAGATGTGCATGAGGATGCCACATACACAACCAAACCAAGCCGCCTGCTGAGAAAGGAAATTGACGGTCCCCTTAGCAACCGGAGAGTAGCGAGCAAAGCAAAAATCTGGTAGCCGAGTAAAAGTCTGTTTTTGTGCGAAAGATGGCAGCGGAAAGATCGACGATCCTCTTGCGCGACTGTTGCGCCTGCGCCCCATGCCACAGTGCCGAACGGGAACGGTATACCCCCTTTGCGCATGGGCAGAATCCGTTGGGCGAAAAACCCCTGAACCGAAGTAGCGCCCCGAACGTCCCCCGATTGCCAGGGAATGGGGTTTGAATGAGAATATCTTCTCGTACCCGAACCGTCCCGAACTCAGTCCATATCCATACGCTGCTGGATCAAGAACCCGGGAGGACCGGAGAGCGTATCTACTGCGCCATTTGCAACACTGTACACGCGGTCGCGGACACGTCGACCTTGTCAGCCGGACGACGACGACGACGACGACGGTGATTGTGTAAAAATTCCTTAAACGGAGACTTTATTCGTATTAGCTTTCTTTTCCAACGGCTCCCTTCCTCAACCCCGCAACTGATTGCGCCGTCGTGGTAGTGGGTGCCGGAGAAGAAAAATAAGTATTTTTTGTGTGCTTCGCGGGTTGTTTTGCATTTGAGCGACAGAAGAGGATCACAAGGAAAATTGTGTGACTCACAGTTGTTTGCTCCTGAGTGGACCGGCCAGATCGCCATTGGTGATAGTAAATAAAGGTCGCGTTATAGTTCGAATTATTGCGTGTTGGAACGGATATCCCATTTCGGAGGGTTTAATTAGTGTGCGAAAGGAGGGTGAAGAAGAAGGAGTGCAGGAGTGCTGCGTGCTGGTAGGTAGGATGGTTTGATAGACATTCGCTTTCATTAGTTGCCAGCTTTTTTGTTGCATGATTGTTTGCTGTATCAATTAATAGTCGATTTGAAGGTGTGTGTTGGCACATTGAAGTGTTCGCGTAGACAAAGTATTTAAAGTAGTTTCCCGTGGGAGACTGCTGTAGTAGCTACTTGGACGTGTTATCGGAATCGTTTACTGTGCAGCATCTGAAACTAATCCATTTGTACGGTTTATTCTCTGGTACCGGCGATATTGAGCAGCATTTTCAAGCCTTAACGGAAAGATGGTAAAGCAAGGACCGCGTCCGCTCGTTATCTGTGGCCCGTCGGGCTCGGGCAAGAGCACACTGCTGAAGAAGCTGTTCAAGGAGTTCCCCGATACGTTCGGCTTCAGGTAAGTTAGAAAGCAAAGTCATGAGAAAAAATAAGCTTATCAACTTTTTGCACATTTTAGCGTCTCCCATACCACGCGTAAACCGCGCCCGGGCGAGGAAAATGGCGTACATTATCACTTCGTCTCGGTCGAGGAAATGCAGGGCGCCATCGAGAAGGGCGAGTTTATCGAGACGGCGGTATTTAGTGGCAATATGTACGGAACTAGGTAAGCAAAATTCTTCCCACCCCGCGTTTTATTACATCCAAGACACGTTGGTTTAACCTCAACATCGTCGGCTATTGCGCAGCAAAAAGGCGGTAGAGAACGTACAGCACCAGGGCAAGGTGTGCGTGCTGGACATTGAGATCGAGGGCGTGAAACAGATCCGCAACTCGGACCGGTTAAACCCGCTGCTGGTGTTTGTGAATCCGCCCTCGATCGAGGAGCTGGAGCGCCGATTGCGCGGCCGCCAGACGGAAACGGAGGAAAGCCTGCAGAAGCGGCTCAATACCGCGCGTAAAGAAATTGAGTATGGTAAGTTTGGACGGTGGCGTCACCGCACAAGAGCATCCCAGAAAGCAATATGTTTAATTGCTGGTTGGGTCGTTGATTTTTAGGCACGGAAGCGGGCAATTTCGATGTGGTGGTGCAGAACAACAACCTGAAGCAGGCGTACGAGGATCTGCGCAACTTTATCGTCCGCGAGCTGGAAACGCAGCAAGGCCAAGGTATCAATGTTAGCTTGAACCGTGTGTTTGACGAGTGAATTGTGTCTTGGGACACTGTTTCGTTCCGACGTTTCGTGTGCGCCCCTCTCCGATTCCGACAAAGCAACCCGATAATGACCAACCCCTCCTCGGAACATAACCAACTCCCCACCCATCCGTTGTGTGCTGACAACTGACTTGGTTTTTGATGCTTAATCACTACTAACACGCGTGAAATTCAACTTCTTTTTTGCAAAAAAGAAAGTGAACTTATAATTGTTTAGTATGGCCGCCATAGCGAAACCCAAACATGACCCCTTCCGACAAACCACACGGTATTGAAACCGGTGCTATGTGCTAGCAATTATCAATTTACAAACCTATCGGGCAAAAAACCCCAGATCACCTGTTACCAATGTGCATCTCTCTACAATTTTCCAATTCGCTTAAGAATCTAGTTACGTTAGAGTGCAAACGTCCAATAATTGGCAACTTTACAAACACTCCACTAAGAAACGGTACATTTATATACACACCACCCACCAATTACGATTACATACTGCAGGTGTCTGCCAAAGGTGCAGCATTTTCGAGTTGTTTTTTTTACACATTTAAACGCTTGAGTAAGAAGTTTTGAATCGAATCTTTGGTTCATTTTGGATGCATAATAGGTACGAAGGAGAAGGCTTTTTTTTCCTTTACAATCAACAAAATACTGGTACGAGTTGAAAATCAAAGAAATCGGTTATCAATCGATATGCCAAGCAGGTACACACCAAGTATAGAAACATAATTAATCAAAAACATAGTAAGGTTAAGGGCATATTGATACACACAGCAGTAAAATTAAGCACATTCCAGTGTCAAAGATATGTATTTTTTCCATAAGCAAGACGAAACATTTAAAAAGTGTTAGTTAGAGTGACTCTCCTTAGCGCGTAAAGAAAGTTGTGACAAACAAACAAAGATTGTGAAACACATGGAAACGCATTCAAAGCAATCAACAAAGAATCATATCCAAACGAAAAACAACTACGTTTTCCACTACCTTTCTCCAGGCGCCGTAAAGTAAAAGAAAAAAAAACGGTCAAATTATTGCAATGAACGTAAACAAAACATTCCCCGCGTAAAGATGACGGTTGTGTACTACTACGATAATTGGTTAAGGTTTACAGATTGGATTACACAGGAAAATTTAGAACTTAATTGAACCATTTTGCAACCGACACAATGAAGTTTGGCGATGGAAGTGTTTGTGTGTGTGTGTGCTAATACGCGATCCTCTTGTTACCCCACGTCCTTTTGCATGAGTGAATGATGATGTGTATGCAGCTGTGTGCAGTATGTTTGATAGTTTCAGACGAGCTCTACTAATGTTCGATCTATTAGGTGGAGTTCGATTCTCACCCGAATGATCGATGGCTGTGCATGTTGTGGCTAACCCGATTGGTTGACCGTGTTTGATAAAACTGCCTTTTTATTTCAAGAAAAAACAAACTTCACTAATGAAAATCGTTTTCTGTTTTTCTCCTTACTTCTTTTAGATGTATTTTTTGTCACGTCACTGGTTAGCAACTACAAACCTTTCGAGGTTTAATGCGGCACTTTTGAACACCTTTCGCCAGTGCCGGTGCCCTAATTCTCGACCCCAAGCGGTTTGGATGAGGGGTGAAAAGAAGATTCCTGAAAACAAGTTTTAACTTGTATTTTACTTTCAACCTTTCATTTTCATCTTTTTAATATACAAATGAGCCCATTTTTGTATCGATCTTTCCCCGAGCGGGGAGTAGATTGGGAACAATTAGGAGAAGCACTAGCCATGTGAGACGGACTGCATATAGAGCATAGAAAATGATTCCTTTCTCCCACAAACACACAAACAGTCGCGCATTGTAGCGTCGTACGCAATTCCAGCTTGTTGTGCAGTTGTGCTTTTTTCTGTCCCCGCGTGTCTGGTAGAGCGATCGTTGCTTTTTTTCATTAGGTAAACGGAAATGATGTTAGATTTTAAGAACGTAACGGCGCGTTTCTATCCCTTCCACCCGCTCGCTACCTGCCACAACAAGTACGCCCCATTTCATCCTAGCTGGATGGGAAAGAAAGGCTACCGACCCCATTTCTATCAACGCAAATGCGCAATGCTTTTTATGTGTAGAGTTTTTGTTTTTGTATGCTCCCGTCGCCTGTTAGCAATGTCCATTTTTTATATAAGCAAAGTATACCAACCACAACATATACCGGGTGTTAGACACGATTAATCCTCAATCAAGAAACAGAGTTAGTTTCCAGCGAGATTGGCGTCTGCGCAACTTTCTGTGTAGTTCATTCAACGTATTTGCCAAAAAAAAAAACAAAAAAGGGAAAATATTAAATTAGAATTCACAAGAGAAAACTACCAAAAACTAAACAATGTTAGAACCACGATGTTTATAAAACTTACAGCGCTTTAATAGAAGCAAAAGAAGGGAGGGAGAGTATATGAATTGGTTAAAAGAAAGCGTGCGTGCATCTGTTGTAGCGCAATTTGGTAGATGTATGATGTATACCTCTGTTGTTTAGAATGAGATTAATTGAAATATATAAACACACTAATTCACAAATAGCGCGTAGTGTATGAAATCGTAAGGTGTGGAAAAAGCACGATTCTTATTGAGAAAGAACAATTTGTTTATTTTTAAGATCTTTTCATTTTCGTTGTACGTTTGCGCCTACCTGCATTTACGAAAAAAGTCCATTTCTTTCAAACATTTGTTAATAAAAGACCTAGCAACACGTACATTAGTTCAGTTATATCATTTTTATTTTTGAACCGTTTAGAGAAAAACAAAATGTTTGTATAAATTATCATGTATAAGCGGGAAAATTTCGAGTTGATTTTAGCAATACTACATCTTTTTGAATCATTGGTGATAAGAGAAGAACGCCTAAAATATACATCTGTTGTCGTTGTTCAGTTGAAACGATTTGTAAACAAATTAATAAGAATTAGTCATCTCACGACAGCTCGAAGAGATATCGTAATTGATTTGCTCAACAGTTCGGTTTCTGTTTTATTATTATTAACGTTACGCTACGCACTGTCATGTTTCATTACAAGGACGTGCTGCACACGGAGCTACCTTAAACATTAAAATATGCTTTTCGTTGCGCACATTCCTTCATCAAATCTTTCGAATCGTCAACTCTTTCTGCTACTTAACACCCCTAGCTGGTTAGAGTTACGAAAAGCGAAAACAATCTTAATACGGCTGCATTTAAGTAAGGAACACGTTCACATTTTGCTTAGCTTTGGCGCAACTTGGTTGCATTCCCTAGTAGTTCCCGATGCCAGTTTTTTTTTGTTTTATTTAGTTTTGTTTTGCTATCTGATGCCAAAGAGCGATGAAATGAAGTTTTTTTTGAATGTATACGCAATCCTTTGGGCACCTGTGAGAGTTTGCTACAGCGGACGTCTGTCTAGCCTAGAGCTAGAGATGCCGAGCATTACCGGCTGTCCATATGGACGCGCTTCCATGACGATTATATGGCAACATTACATTAATTGCGTAAGGCATGTTCGTTTATTATTGTTAGGTCGATTTATCGGGCGTAAAGTAAAAGTCCTGTTTATAACTTAATGTATTTTCCAGAAGCAATGAAAGCCATTTACTGCCTTTTGGCTTTTTTTAAACTACTCTCCGAATATTTCTCACCACGAATACTCTTCTACAAAAAAAAAAGAAATACTTCGAGCTCTCCCTCCCTCTATCTCTATCGCTATCTTGGTGGACGGTTTATTTAACCCACCTTTACTAGTGCCCCCTTACCCATATCCTCGACGACGTTGACTGCTACTGCCCGGGATTGGGGTTGGTTTGTAGCAGAACGGTCGCATCGTGTTGTTCCACTGACCGTCGTTACAGCCGAAGAAGGTGGCCGGTTGCAGATGCGCCGGGACATGGAAGCCCTCATTACACGTCACCTGACAGGCGGTTCCGTTAGGCACGGACAGCTCATTGCTAGCGCCACCACCCTCGTTCTCTTTCAGATCGCAGGCAAAGCGCCCATTTTCCGGCGGAATATCAAGCTGACAGTCACCCGCCATGTTGGACGCATTACTATCGGCCGCATAATCGTCGGACACATCTGATTGGAGAAAAGAGACATGTGTTTATTTATGTTTAGAGAGACTGCTGGCTATATTCGCATCTTAAAATTTAGAGGATACAAAATATTGAGAAAGAAAGTTGGCTTCATTCGATCGAAATCCCTTACCATTAAATATACAGTACGGTTCCTCTCCTTCCCACAGTTCATTCTCGCCACATTCGACGTACGAGTTTGGCCGACTCAGGTAGCCCCCGCTGCGACAGTGGAACGTGCACCGCGAGCCCCAGATGTTTTCCAGGCTGCAGCTAACCTTGAGGTCACGGTTTTTCGGTTTGTACCGTTTGCACTGCTTCACGATTACGCGGTAGCGTAGATCGCATGTCAGTACGTGCTTTCCTTCGCCATGCTGTAGTTCATGCGGCCGAACAGTGTTTCCAGCTCGTACAGTTCTTTGGAAATTGGGCGCCCGTTGCAGGTGGACAGGCATGGTGGTTCAATCAGCACACCGTCCAGGCCTTTGCGGGCGATCGCCGTCCGTTCCGGCGGGCAGCTTATGCAAAGATCACCAACCGTTGTCGACTTTGGGTGCAGTGGTGAGCCGTGATTGCGTCTGTAGCCACCAGAGCCACCGCTACCACCTCCACCTGCACCACCACCACCACCTCCAGATACCAAGTGACCGGGAACCATAACGCGATGATGGTAACCCTGTGGTGGGCGTCCATTTTTTCGCTTCATTGAGGGAGCGCGATGTCGATTTACCTGGAAGAGATGTGATCGATACGGACGATAAATCAACTCCGCGTCCTTGAGAAGGTCTCACAGAACCACCTCACTTACCGTCGAGTCGGCTCTGTTCAGGTACGTTAACGTTCGGTTCTGATCCGGCGCCAGAAATGCATGTGATCCCATCTCGAGCGTTATGGAGCCTTGCTGGAGGTTCTTGTACACCATCGGCTGTTGCTGTCTAGTCGATGAAACTCTGCTAGAGGTGGAGGAGAAAGGCGAGATATGGTTAGTCAACCGGGACTAGTTAGTCAAGTGCACGAACAGAGTGTCCCCGTCCTTTCCCCCCACTATACACATTTATCTATAACATTGAAGGCACGCACATGTACAGGCAACAACGGGGCATGAAGGGCATAAACGATTCTACCGCGACAGCTGACTGCTTAGGCGGAATGATTGCGTGATAAGCGTTCGTTTGTACTGCAGATGCAAATCGATAAATCGATACAACTACCGCGCGAGCTTCTCCGTCTGGTGTGTCGCGTGTCTGACGACTTGTTGAATTTTGTAGTGTTTTTTAATTATTAACTTTGTACAACTTTTTACAGGGAAAATCCTGCCAAATGGGTGGGAGATGGAGATGAAAACTTGCTTACCGATCGATCGATTTGCTATGGTGTCTATGAGTGCTAGCGGCTACTACTTGATCGCCGGTTCCGCCGGTGTTACTGCGCCCGCTACGAACAACTCCCGTGTGGTGTATGCGACGCGGTCGTATGTTTCGCCGTCTCGACGTGGTGCTGCTGCTACTCCCTCTACCCGGTACGGATGTTGCTATTGGTGTCGGTCCACTCCATAGCGGCACCACCATACCGTTTGTTTGCGAACCGGCGGTGCGTTTGGTGAGCGTACTGGCGGTTCTGTTGAAGTGGAAATCGAGCAAGATACTTGGTACCGTCGGTGGGAGGGCTGAACGAGTATGTATGCGTGTGTGTGTGTATATGAAAAAAGGAATGGATCTTCTCATGTGTGTGTGTATATGTCGATCAAGCTTTCGAGAGGAACATCAAAGGATTCGTCACTAATAAATGGTGGGGAAGACGGCGGTCCGCCATGTGTCAAGTGGCACTATTGGCCATCATCTTAATCTTGTCTCGTTGAAATATGTTTTTAACAGGCGCGTGCATTAAAACTGCACAACTGTTAGATATTCTGCACACACACGGTCATATGTGCATATGCGCAATATGTGCGCAAGTAAACGCAGATTGAAGGAGTGAAACTGCGTCGCTGGGCGATATGTGGCACTGTGTGGCTTCCTCTTGAAGGAAGGGGTTTTGGATTAATAAGCATCGAGTTACTGTGTTCACGTTCACTTATCTAATCTCACCCGGCGAGGTGCCACAGCGAGTATTTATGTATCCGAGACGATCGTGTCCGGCCCTGGGAGCCTCATAACTCAGCCTGACGTGCAACACTAAACGCTTGCATTAAAGAGAGATGCGGGCAATAGCGCTGCAATAATGCTACTTAATGCATTACAAAAACACTGTACTGTATGAAGTAAACGGCTTGTATAATTAAGTTAATGACAGCTTTACATTGTAGCGTATAATAGCGATGATCAGTTGCACACATTGGTTATTGTTTGTTAGTACGCTTGTAAAAACGGGGATGATCCGATGATCTATTAGGTAGACGCACTAGCTTTTACAAAGGTAGACAAGTTTAATTCTTATTCGATGAAATTGTATAGTAGGAAATATTATGCCAAGAAGAAGAATGACTCAAAAAATGCTAAATTTTGATCGAGGCATCAGTCTGTCAGGTCCGTTTTCCAATTTGAAGATGCCCCATATTGGACATTACGAAAGCAATTCCATACCGTTCTCATCCCATCAAGGATCGGTATTTAAAAATAACAATCTCTGTCTGCCGCCAGAAACGATCTCGTTTCAGCTCGTTACCGATCATTCAGAGACGCTAATATCCATTCTTCATTGGTTTCAATTATGATATTAGCAATCTTTATCTCCCACCAAATGTTTTTTTTTATTAGCATGCAACTGTGTTAGACACGATCAGGCTGAACAAATAATTCGCTTGCAAATGATAGTAATTACACACCAGACACACCACGCACGCAGACGAAGCAACACTCGGAAACAGGTGGTGTGGTCTGGTTTTGCGATGAATCAGAAGATGGACCGCGATCCCCGATCTCGGGGCGCGTCTACAGCCGCGTACACAATGATCTCTAAATGCGCGCAGGACGTGAAGCAGGACGTCAAAACAAAAACAGAAACACGGATAATTGCACCCCTTCTTCCTTTGCACGGGTATGCGGGAGAAGTTGATCGGTTAATAATTCCCATGCTCCCTACTCTCATCCCCAAATCATGTTGATGCAGCTTCTGGGCAACTTCCGAAGAGGCGCGACGCGGTAGAAGTGCATAATTTGGTTTTATTTCCCGCATTTTCTTCGCATCATCATCACGAGGAGGGGAAAATCTTCGTTGGAGGTCCGTTTCCTGAGGGTTCTAGCGTTCTCGGGGTGTAACCAAGTGTATCCGGGCCGGTTTTTGTGGGTCAGCAATGTGGAAATACTATATCGTACGTCCAACGTCCTTACTTCCACCCAGTTTTGGCCGAATACCGCGGTTGTATCATCTGCTCAATGGCCAGGAGGGCTTGCAGGGAGACACTTGGGGATTTGCAACCGGTATGGGGAATTCTCTTCATCAATCATTCCACCCTTTGCCGACTGACTGGTCGGGGATGATTGACGTTGGCGAAGACTAAATGTTTGTTTACCGCTGGCGGACGGGGAATTAGCACGCAACAGCGCGCCACACACACACACACACACACAATGTGGAGGAGCAGAAGGAGTGCAAGTGCAACTGCAAGTCGTGTGCAGAGAATGTATGCATTTTGATGTGTTCGTGTGCGTGTGCATGTGTGGGTGGATTATTTGTCATCGGGCAGATAAATTGGTTTATTTAGCGATCAATGTCTAGGATTGATGACTATGCAAATTGAGATGCCGTGGCCTTACTCTGGTGGCTTTGGAGGAGAGTGAGAGTTATAGAGAGACGGCATGTGACTTGGCACGCCATCGTCGGTATTAAGTCTTGTAGTTTCGGATTGTCAATGTCGTTAGGACTTATCGTGTTATGACTGTCCAATTAGGGCAATCAGAGCTCAAGAAATGGCGAAAGTATGTAGTGTACACTTAAAAGCATCCGCTGAAACTGGCACTCCACGCCGGAAGTCGTTGATCGATTACGGTTAAAAGAGGCAAAACCCTATTTCAATCGATATGTCTGTGTGCCTGTAATCGGCACACTAATTGACATATCATCTGCTAATCTAATCGAAGTGCTTTTTTCCATCGCTTGTTCGTTTTTGCAGCGAATACATGAGCCCTACCTGCAGCGTAATAATACCTCGCGGGATGCATAAATTGAAAATGCACATTTATCTTGCACCGAGTTGGCTGCCCGCTGCTGCCCAGAAAGGCAAAAGCAACAAAGGTATGAAGGCATTTACATGTGCGTGTGAATTGAAAAATAGAAAAATGGATTTTTTGTGTGCCTGCCTCTTTTCCATTATTGCAGTTGACTACTGGTTCCTTTTCCAAGTCCGGTTGTCTGTGCTAAGGCATGCTAAAAGGTGGTACTATTCCACTGATTAGGGTCAGTCGATAAAGATGTTTTACTACCCATTATGTGATCGTTAGCGAGCACAGTAGTTTGCCCTTTCTTCCATTCCAGAGTTATTAACACCATGCCACCATGCATTCTTGTTACTAAAAGGGCTCTACGGCACCTTCGTTGCCACCTTCTGATGATTGGGAATTTCCACCCACCAGGGATTAGTACCTTTTGATTGAACTAATAACTCACGGTGGGTGAATTCGTTGCGGTTGCAGCAGCTGTAACGATCGACCCGCTCCATGTAGCTTATTTTATCCGGAAGGCTTAAATGGCAGCAAGTCTGCAAGGGAGTTGGGCTTAGCGTTCGGTTGGTGCAACCGGCTGCCAGCTCGGCCAGTTACAAATGAAACGGAATATAAACGGCTAGATAAATCCAATGGTCAATAGCAATGTCAATTAATTAATTTTTCACCTCTTGTTCCCTCGCGCAGGGTTTTACTTCTGTTCTGTGCTGGAACATGGTAGTGCCCCGCCGAACGCTTGAACACGCGTCAAGCCGTCGTCACACAACATTGGCGAATGGAACTCCCGCTAGACTGGACAGGGCAGCAGGCTACCCTTGGATCTTGGCACACACACAGGCATTGAGGGGTAAATGAATCAGAAAATTTACATACTCGCGCCGGTACACTTGTGCGCGCAAGCAAGTAACAGCTTTGATCGTTACGGAATGGAAGCGACCGCCTTCCCTCGACGGTAGCGAGATTGATCTGTTCTGTCGTTTGGTGTTGTTGTTGTTGCGGAAAGAGTTGCTCGAAGATCGCTGGAGCCACCGGGATGCAATAAGGGGTCGAATGACTTTCGGACGAATCGGTTTTTAAATTGCTAGCGCAGTTTTATTAGGTTATCGGAGGCCGCATTCGAATGTTGATTTGCTACAGCGAATGTAGTAAAGCATTCCTTTTAATTGCAATGCTAATACAGCTGTACTGTAGAGCGATCAATGTAATAAAGCCATATGTTAGTAGAAGCGATAACTTCATTAAGTCACCTTCTGGTCCTCGGAGAATGCCTTAAGGTCTCCACATTAAACCGCGCTTGGAAAATTGATACCTCTCGGCAAAGGCTCTCGGAGCACAGTTTTATTGGTTGAAATGTTTGAAATAACTCCCCCCGTTGTTTTTTTTGCTCAACTGCCATCTTTGGCACCCAATCGAAGCGACAGTTATGATCGCAGGCTTTATTAAAATATGCAACGCTTTATTCAAACGGCAATTCAAAATTTTGTTGCCGTTTTCTGTTTCGTCTACCTTCGCTTATCATGCCTGATTCGATTTTAGCACTTCAGCAAATGAGATTGGAAAGCAAACGCTGACCCTAGATTCGCACGGTGACTTCGTTAGCTATTCATTTGGAGTCAGCTTTATCCCTAGTTTTCCCACCAGAAAGGATGGGCTTTGAAAAATGTATTTTTAAATGGTTTGCATTTCATCGCCATACGGAGGAGAAAATAGAAACCTTCGCATCTTTTTATTTCTTCGGCACAGTAGGGAGCCTTCAGTTTTGGGCTAAATGAGTGGAACGAAACTGAATTCTGCAGCATCATTAGGCAGACAAATAGTGTTGGTGAATGGGGTTTTGCATGTGTGCAGGCGCTACCTGTGTCCTGCCGGAGCGCCGCTGAGTCGAGTGAGTCTTTAATCCTATTAGCAGCAGAGCAGATGCAAATTGACGTGGTCTATAGCAGTTTGGGTTTGTGGTGCTCCACTCTCTCAGCAGGTTATTATCACCCACAGTCAGAGACTCTCCCGCACCTTGTTTTTATCGATCGCGTTATGCACCATGGGGCGAGATTTTTCACCAACGCCAGTCTGTTTATTAATTAAGCAATCTTTAAAACTCGTCTTTAAAACTCGTCTGGAGGCGAGTGGACATTGCAACAAAAACGCAAATGTGCGGCTTGAAAAGACCCAATATGAAATTATTAATTCGGGGGAAAACAGGGGGAAAAGTGGCATATTATTAGCGTAGCACAACGGCCGAACAAACAAGAAAATGATCTCGTTCGGAAACTAATATGTAATAAAACCAAATTCTTCGGAGTTGATTCTACGCTGCGAGCAAAACTTGTGAAGAGTAGCGAGAGAGAGCGCGCACCCTCTGGACCTCCTGGGGCTGTACAACTTATGCATGCTTGTTCGAACATTCTGCCCCGCTGTGCCCGTTTAACCATTAGGTGGTTGGCAATAGCGTTAGTCGCTACCAAAACGCTCGATCGTTTGGATCTTACATATGGGACACCTCATTAAAAATTTGCTCCAAGGTTTTTCGGGTTTTGAGGAACGTAATATGATGCGGGTTGGAGCTGTGTTTCCGCCAAATACTGAGGTCTCCTAGTGTGCACTTGCTCGTCTATAAATCAAACAAAATAGTTGTGCGTTCTTGTGTTGAAACACAGGGATCGTAGCAACTGCATGCCATTCGCAAATCCTGTTCGATTCGGACGGTCGTCGTCGTAATACTGCACCCGTTTGCGAGCGTCATGATTAAAAGCGTTTGATAAGAGAGAAGGCATGCATACAGCTGCTATAAAAGATGCAGATCGACTAACGTTGAACACACACACTAACACACGCACAAGTTTGTATACAAGATGCAGCAGCAGAAGGAAGGAGAAAAAAACGCTAAAGCAAACCTGTTAGTTGTTCCATCGGATGCATTCGATGCAGTTGGCTCGATACTGTAACTTCTCTGGTGGCCCATTGCAGCAGGTAGCGAGGCTGTGCGAACATGAAAAGAAAGAGGGAGAGAAAGAAAGAAGGGAAATTATATAAAAACGTGACAAAATACTGACAAAATCCAAAATCCTATTACCCATGTTTTCGTTTACGGTGTAAAAAAACGGAGGAAAAATTAATCCCTTGATTGGGAATAGAAATTTCACACACCAGCGCCTCTCAGGTCACTTATTAATGACGCTACGGTTGTGTTATTTAGCTTATACGGTCAATTATTTATGATTTGTACACGCTTGCCGGTGCGCAAAGTTTGGCATTATAAATCAGACGCCAAAATTGCATTCCATTCGCCAACGAAAAGGAGCTCGGGAATGAACCGCAACGGCAACGGAGCGATCCTGTAAGACACTGTGGTGGCATCGTGAGGGCAAAAATCTTGACTAATGTGGCATAAGCGAACGAGAACAGATGTGATCATTAGCTTGCAAACATGTTTCCTACTTGTCATGGTGCTTTGGCGCTTTTGAATCATAATTAAAATTAAGTTTAACATGAACAGACAAGAGTTGGGGTTTGGAAGGCATTGAATGATTGCTAAAAGCCAGAATTACATTGTACCACTTCCAGAGACTACAAGAAACATAAATAATACGCCCCCAGGGTTCCAGGGTGTAAGTTTATTCAAATTGAGCGTTGTAATCGCATCGTAATTGAATGACGGTAACACTGTTGTAAGCAACAAACGGGCTCACAAGCCGCTTGCCAAACGTGATCATACCTCTAGAACGCAACCAATCGACCGATCCGATGCTTCTTACCGATAAGGTAGCAATCAGGCTAAGAAGCTGTCAACAAATTGAATAATTATCGGTGACATTAATCTTTTCGACCCGCCGGTGCTCGCGCACTGTTGCACGGTGCCCCTTCGGTGTGATCTTTTCATCTAATGGTAGATAGTTTCTTCACGCCGGCTAATGTCACACCTTCATAAATCAAGGTATGATTATCTGCGCTAGAGGATCGCTGGAGCATATTTATATGCATGAGGCATTTTTAAAGCGTCATAATGCTCCACAAAAAAACGTCTCTGATGGAGCAAAATCAAGAGTTTTTTTGCTGCACACCACAAAAAAGATAAAAGACACGCTCCGATTGTTTCGAGACAAGTTTCTGGGCGAAAAGAAAAGGATCAAAACGAAAGATAAGTAATGAAGTGCATTTTCTGCAACTGATGTGCAGTTTTGGACGCTCCAAGTTTCGGTTAATTAAGCTGATAGGAGTTTATTGAAAGGCTTGATCGCGATCGCTGCATCACGCTTCGGGTTTCTTTTGGAGCTACTGTTGTTCATTCAAGGGAAAAACGTTAGAAGAACCATCTCGTTAGCGCCATCGTTGCGAGAGAATCGATAATGGAAGCGGAGATTTAAGAGCTTTTAAGAGTTTTTGGAACAGGGATCCCAACGCTTAATGATCCGGCTTGTTATTCCCGTTCTGCTGTTGTGGAGAACAACAAGGGAAAGAGAATGTCCTGAAGGGGTTACGGCAAAGTACCATCCGAAAAAGGAAGGGCGATAAATAATACGCTTCCAAATGTAGCACATTGACCGATTTTAATGCAGAAAGCGGGACCGGTTCTTTGACCACTCTCTGGTAGGGATCCACTTGTTCTTGTCTGTGTATTTCAGGGGCCTTTCAGGGGCATTCATTGATCATTGGTTTTCTTTTTTGGATTCTAACGATCCTTATTGATCGATCATGCGAATTTCTTAGACGTAATCAAACATTTAAAATCTTTTACGATGATAATACGATCCTCACTGGCCTGGTAGGAGCTGGTGCATCTATCAACTAGATCACCTGATCCACCCCTCTCTTAAAGCATTGAACTCGTAAGTGTATCAATGAAACTAACCATGCAAATTCCATCATGGCAATGAACTATTTTTAGGTCTTCCTGTACCATGTGGAGGATCCGATTTCTTCCGGTGGAGAAATGATGCACGTCACCACACCCCGCTTCCTGACGTCAGCTCGGTCCGATAGTTTGAAGTGAAGCGGAAGCCGTGTGCGATCGTTCGCAAATTCTATTTGTTTATCAATCCCTCAGTGGGGAATTTGAAGAATGTGGAAAATGTAGAGGATATTTTATTTCGTTGCAGGAATTTGTAGGAATTTGCAAACCATTATTGAGGGGAGATATTGCACAGATGCAATGCTGTGACGAAAGCACATACAAATTCGAGATGTAGAACAAGATGATGACATCTACCAGAAAGTAACTGGTAGTAACAGCAATGCGGAATGTCCGAAACGCACACAGAATCTGTACGCTGTCGTCGCTAATTAATTCTTTCCCAAACGGTGACGATCCATTTCGGACGACGATCTCGGCCGCGAACCTTGAAGATCGTCTGTTGCTACCAGCAACTAATAGCACCGGGCAGTTATGAAGTGTTCACGCAGTATGGTCGACAGCCTGTAATCATCTGGTAGCTCCCCGGGCCACTAATTGGACGCTGCGTTCGAGACGGTGTCTGTTTTTGCCCGTTTGGTTCAGCAAAAAGTTCAACATGTCTGGTATGACTTGTCTATAAGGACACCGTCATTTTGAGGTACATCAGCTCCCAGTTGATACAACTTGATGTTGTGTGGTTTACCGATCCTGATGCACCACCTTCCCGCCAGGCGTAATGTACGCAGAATGACTTTGAGAGGGGAAAAACGGGCACCCGACTCAACTAGAGCGTCAAACCGTTTTTGGCAACCTGTCAAGACGTTCATTAGACGCACGTACCCAGCGTATCTGCATCTGCAACACAATATGTCATTTAATGTCCCGTTTTTTTTTGCTGTACCCCTTTCTGACCTCTAACGCATACTGCATTCTGTAACGATTTAGCCCTGTCATCACCACCATCAACTTCGTTCGGGGCGTCTCCTCCAAATAAGTGTGTGGCGCCCCTCCTGGAACACGGAACAGGGGGATGGTAATTGGGATCTTTTGTGGTGTGTAAAGGCTTACAATTTCTGCACTCAACTCTGCCCGCCTAATTGAGGCTGTTCCGATCTGCAGCGATAGTTTGCAGATAGTTTCTGCTAGTTACAGGGTATGCTAATACATCGCAGCCAGTGGTCAGTGACGTGGCACAATTGAATCCCGAAGGCGATGCGATGCGTGTGGGCTGTAAATACTGCGAAGGGTCCTCGTGGTTCAATCCAATCGAAGGTGGTTATGACCCGTTGGTGGTGATTGCGAGTATGCAGTGCAACGTGAACGGCTGCCCCATTTGACAGTTGACACGAGTTGACTTACGACGCCAATGAACTGCTCGACTCTTGATGCTCTTCAAGGGACGCAAGCCGCAGTATAACGAGAGCACTTTTCTCACTTTCCAGTGCCAATTGGAGGTCAAGATATCTTGGCGACGGCAATGCACGGCTTCATCACTACGTCCGCTGTTGACGGAGTGCACTTTTCACACTCCATTAAAACAGGACGTGAAGGATATTATGGATATTATGTTGTGGTTCCTGTGCAAAACCGCGCGCCGACAGAGCACACGCGCAGTTGGTTGTTTACTGAGCCGTTTTACATTTTATTGCTCTTCGTAGACTTACCTTTGCTCTACCTCTCTACATTCAATATTGGTTTTACGAGCCCCGGTATGTGTATGTGTGCCTGTGTTTGCGATACCGACGAAGGAATTGGCCTTCGGTGTATGATTTATGGGCCCCTTTTTCACACGGAGCGTTTGTTGTGCAAAAACTGTCTTGATGTTTGCGTTTGTTTTCCAGGGATCGGCGCAGCCCGGCTCGGTCGCGGGACCGTTTAATAGGTTTCGCTGGGTGGCGGTGGTGGTTTGCAGCTACCATTCGGGGACCGTATTCCCCCGAGTGCGCTGCATCTCGCCGCAAGCTCGCAGCGGGTGGTGAATTAGTTTTTCTACCTTTCGAGGCACATTATAACCTTTCGGGGTGTAAGTTTAAACAAATCCTCTTTAACGCTTCTTGGCGCTCAGGCGCTCAGGCTTTATCGATTCCAATGGAATTTGCAAGCGATAAGTCAAATGTGCTCCAACGGTAAAGGCATAAATATATTAGCAACCGATACCGGGGCAATCAAAACATTTCAACGGCTGAGACCCCGAGAGCACGCTGTGTGTGTGTGCAAAAGATTAAAAGCCAATTTTTCTTGATTTTTCACGGGTTTGAAAACTATTAAGAACAAAGAGCTAAAAAGCCTTTATCTTTATTGTTTTTCTGCGTTTTTTGGCATTTAGCTCTCCATGTGTGGTGGTGGTTGGTGCAGAGTTTTGTGTGGCGGCAATGTCTTTATTTATGATGCGGGGAACGCTATGGAAGTACTTGATTTATTGGCACAGTTTGTGCCAATGCCGCTCCGCTTGTGTGTTTTATTTGGCGGGGAACACATTTGCAAGAAAAATTGTGTTTTTTCAATTTGTTTTACACTCTATTTGTGTAATGGGGTTTTTTTGGAGCACAACATACGCGACTAAAAGCATTTCCTGGGATCGGGGAGGATATGGAACGATCATCGTGTCCCTATGCCGTCAGAACGGTGATCGTATCCTGCGTATGAAAGTAAATTTACGCTTGTTTATATAAAAATCTGATTTCAGAAGATTTCCGCCGGCCACTCGGTAATGAACGGCCTGTCTGGAAGCAGATGTCTGTCCACGCTTGTACAACATTCGTTTGACCAGAACACGCTTGAATGATCAGCCTGCCAATTCATGCCACACTGATGCCGATTTAGTAAATAAAACTTTCACCAAACCCATTAGCGATTAGTATTTTTAGCCGCATTGGCTGCGCGGGGAATTAATTGGTGCGGGTCTGCCGAATGATATGACATCTTGCGGTCACGTTAGGCACATCGCTCAGGGCAGGGCCCAGAAATCAGACATCAAAACCCACATGCACAACCCGGGAAACAAATGGTCCAACACCTTAAAAACTTCATCACGTCGCTATCGCATCGTTGTTAGACGCCGGGTTAGGCGAATGATGGATGGTATGTTTTGACGATTTGCGTTCGGCGGTTAATCTTACATATTGCCGCTACGATCGCTACGGAGGCGGAGGCTAGAGTGTAATGTTTCCCACCGCTTTGCAGTAGCTTGCAGCAGGGAAGGCAGATAAAATCTCCGTCAGTCTGTTAAGTGAGAGAACGAGAGAACGGTTTTGTTAGCAGACGTCACGGTGTCTCGGTCTGGGGCCGCGGGGATAGTAGCAAGAAGGACATTAATTCATCCGATGGATGAATTCACTCGAGCAGAGTTTCGTTTTGGTCGTCTCATCTCGCGTAAGCGTGAGAGAAATAAAGGAAAAGACAAAAAGAAGCGTGCGTATCGACAATCAGCCGCGCTAGTTTGACTGCGAAATGAGTTACACTTATTTATACGCTTGTTTTAAAGCGTTCACACTGTTTTTTGTGTGTGCAGCTTGTTGTACAGATCGTTAGGCGACAGAAATGACTCCAACATGGTGTTTTACGTCCTCAAAAATGCACCCCCAGAAAAACGCTTAACTAAATGTCAATCCCAACAGTTAGGAAGAAATAATGGAATTTGGTTTTTGGTCTTTGCGAGGACATCGAATGGCAATGGTCAGCGCGCGTTGTAAATCAATTGCAAGCCCGTGGAATGTTGTTTGTTTTCTACTTGCAGATATGTCATTCCGTGTGCATCAAAATTGCAGCTCAAAGTGAATTATTTCTTTGCCTGTTTGTTTGGCCTTTTGCTGTTGGCTTTGCAAATGATTAATATGCAATTCGCAGTGTGTGAAATGTGGATTTGCAATACCCGAAATGAGCTGCTCAGTTTACCGTAAAAATGTGATTAATGGCACTGAGCGGGTAGATACAGCCGTTTTGTTGGCAAAAGGTTCCCGTGTCATAGTGAAGAGTGAATTTGTAGCGAGTAAAATTTGCATCGCTTTTTATTGCTATTATATGGACCGAATGTCCGAATAGCCGTGCGCTTAAGTTTATTTATGAAGCGTTTCCACTATAAATAGATATTCCTTAAAACAGGCGAGTAGTACATTGCAGAATAGAAATGGAATGGAAGCGACGGCACAGCCACTAAACCGTTTGCAGTAAATATTTATCTATCAAAATGGTTCCATACCGTCACAAGTACCAGACGCGTCTGATGAGCGTTTGATTTGATCCATGTGATTAGTTTTGTTTTATTGCAAACCAAGCAGCAATGGGAAAGAACAGGGGGAAACAAGGGAAAGGAGAATAAATATTTGTTCTACTGCTGATCTCTTGCGGCGACCTTGGGCTCGGTATGTTTGCTGCGGTTCACTAGTGCACGAAAAATCTGCAAGCAATTGTGGACGATCGAACTCCCCCGGCTGTGCTGCAGATGTGTCTTCGATCGATCGCGCTTGAAGCCGTGTGGTTTTAGACGTTTGTGGTAGCAGCGCTTGTCGTAGCGCAAATTGTTTGATCGATGGACTGGATCGATCAAATTGCTCAATAAATTCGACACCATACTGTCACCGGATGTGATCGTGCAGGAGTCGATCGGGCTGTCCCCGTTCGTTGGGCGTACAAGCAAGAGAAGTTGAGGCTGTGGTTTTGCACGGCTGAAGATTGATGTAGATGCGTGCAGACATCGGAATTGGCATGTGTCACACGTGTCGTTTTTTCATAGTTTAATAGCATTACAGTTGGGAACGTTTTTTTGCGTTGTCTGATTAGATAAAACACCTCCCGATAAAGGTTGAAATGATGAGCAAACACGTGAATAAGTTTTATCTTGCTTCTCTCGCTCGCAGCAAACGTTTCACATTACGGAACACTATTCTCGCCATTCCCGAAGCCGTAATCCAAGATAAGTAGACACTCTATCGCTCTAGCACAAACATTGGCACCCACTGGTCGGTTGGTGCCTGCTCACTATCGGCAAGCAGCGGATAGAGGATCTTGTTAGAAAGGGGAAGAAATTTTTGCTAAATAAACACCATCACCCAGCGGGTGGAGACGGTGATGTGTGTTCTTGTTTGTTTGCATTCGTTTGCACCACACACACACTGAAAAAAAAGGGTTAGCAAAAGTACTTGAGGGTGGGTGAAATTTTCTCCCTTCCCGCATTCAGTTTTGATTGGCATTCCTCGCTCGCAGCAGAATAGTTTATTTGGTTTGCCTTTTGGGGTGGAAAGTTTGGGAAGAGGGAGCGTGGCTGGTTTTGTTTCACAGCTGGTACTTAAGCGATCTGCTGAATGCATCGTTAGCCACGATTGACGTAAGATCGAGACCGAGGACCGAGCGTTGGGATGATGGGGTGCGCTATTTAAAGCTCTGCTATCCCGGTGGACAACAAATGGCGTTCAATTACCGTGGGTATGGATGCTTTATCGTACTATCAACATGTACAACCCTCAGTTGGAGTGAGACCCGTACCAAATCTGCATACCAGGAAGGGTGTGGAATTGTGTGGAGTGCCAGAGTTCTTCAGACTTAAAGATTGAGTTCTCGCGCACACACCATTCCTAATGACAGCGCATTAAAAAGTCATCCATCTCCGTTTTCCAATTTCCGCTTCTGTGGGACGGGAGTCTATTGTACTTGCGCGCGCTCTCCACTAGGCAGCGACATTGATGCATCAATTCGTCCTGACCTGTAGGAAGAGCCACGTCAGAGCCTTTTGGAATAGAGACGTCCGTGTGCACTGTCAACTGTCAACTGGCCTCGAACTGGCTGGCCATGTGTAGAACAATCCAGCTAGTTGCTGCTGCTGCTGCTGCTGCAACTAACTAGCAGTACGTCTGTGCTGCTGCTGCAACCCGCTCTGCACACGCTGATGGTGATTGATGGCGGTCAGTTAAGTGAATCTAATTTCCTCGACCCGGGCGACAGCGTATCCGCGACACGTACTAATTAAACTACTAGGTCCTGTTTGTTTTGTACACACGACACGGGAAAAATCGTTTTGTGTGTCCGGTTTTGCTCTAACTCTATGCCGTCGAGAGTGTGCATCCAGACCGTTTGCTGGCCGTGATCTATCGTTGCACCATGATCGGTCCGGCGTATTGTACGATGACATCTTGATATGCTTAATAGATGATTAGGTCGACATGGGAACAATGTTTGCGGGCAATGTTGAATGGTTGACACGAGCTAAATGGGGCTGCACTTGAATCCGGGGGTAGTGTGTATGATTGACGAACGCCATGAAGGTATCTAACGATATGTGTGATTAGGTTCGAATGGGAATTGTAATGGATATTTATTCTAGTTGTAAAGCTTGTTGACGTGACGTGTGCGGAATTGCTGGCTGGCATTGGCGCACGTATCGTTGGGAGTGGAGTCCGAATGCAAACACGGGAAATGCATTTAATTTGTAGAACGACAACATTGGATTTTATTGTAAATTATTGGCTACGTTCTGTGAAACTGTCCAAAGGACCTGTTTTGAAAATACGCATATTTGCATTCAAATACGCAGCTCATTATACTGAGAAGAAACAAAAGATCCCCAACGATCGTGTGCAATAAACACCCAGCAGCGAATGCTAAGATAAGCTCGCCGAACGGGAAACCAACCAAACCATAGCCGATGCACATAAACAACTCATTCTACCCTGGTGTTCTGTGTGACTAAATTGCGACACAATACTGCTCAAACGCTACTCAGGCTCGCCTCGGTCTCGGCAGCGACCCTTTCTGGCGGCATTTTTTTACTCAGTTCTGTCGCGTGCGAAACCGGCAGACCAAAACGTACGTAGCGCCACACTTGTTTGTTGCAGCAACAGAGCCGGGGGACGATCAAGTAAGCCTTTGCTTCGCCGAGCCAGACACCCGCACCAACGAAACCGGGCGACGGGCGTAATGACGGGCGAAATTATGATTCAATCATGGGCGTAAATAAAATCGTTGCAATCGTTGAATTTTAATTGACTGTCATATCGGAACATGTCATCTTGAGAGGAGTGTGTACTAACCAGGGGGAAGCAGAGCAGCTTCGAAGAGGAGCAGTAGAGTAGTAAGAGTAGTGGTAGTAATTTAGTCACAGCAGGGTATCGAGTTGACCCACTACTACGGCGTCCCGTGTGTCCAGTGTCGTCGTCTACGAGTGAAGTGAGCCATTCTGTGCTGCATCCGGGACGTGCCACGGAGTTGCGTACAGCCGTACGGCGGCACACCTCTACTGTGCGAGGGACAGAGAAGATAGTGCAAATAAGATAGGGAAGATTTATTGAATCGAGGTTGTTTTGGTTTGGGGCGGGCTGTTAGTTAGACGCCGCAAGTGTTTGACGCCCTCACCCAGTATCCCCAGGCAGACTGGTCTCCGTCATGTCTGCTCGTCCGCCTGCGGGTCAGTGGAGGTTAATGGAGTGTGATTTTAGAGTTGACAGTTCCCAAAACTGTGTCCACCCACGCCAAGGATGCGGCTGGTCGGGCGAGCTATTGGGCATCGCGCACTCTGTTCAATGAGGTTAATTTGGTCAGCTTTCGGTAGTCGAGACGCCTATTGGGTCGGACAAGTGATGCTCAGATCAGCTAAACGGTAGACAAGGTAAACAGTTGTAAAGAAAAATGCACCTCGTTTTGCGTCCTTCCGGATTCAGTTCAGTTCTATTTATGAGCTAATATATTTAACACTCTTTACTGACACGGACAAGATCAATGGTCCTTCCGCGGGATAAGAAATGTTTGCTTATGCCTTTTGGCAATTTGTTCGCGTTTTATGCCTGCAAAAAATGGGCGAAAACAAGCACCAAGCGTTCTTCACGCGCGAATTCCAAATATTTTAAAAGGAAGCATTTGTTAAAAATAGCTCCTTCTTCTCACGTCGATCGCAAAAGTAAAACGCCCAAAAAAAGAAATGAGTAATTAGCTAACCCGGGATGTGTGTGTAGGTGAACTGATCTTCGAAGTGACGATCGGCAGTCTCTGTGTAGTTAGCCGGCCCGGCCGTCTATCAAAGTTGATGCGCATCTTCGCGTTGGCTAAAGCGAATTTTGCTGCCATCCCGGGTATTTACTCCTTTCCTGTGGTGTGTTGAAAGATTTCCCATGGCGGGAAGTTAATCATTCGGGATGCAAACGATTTCCCCTTCAAAACCTCATACACCAGCCCCCGTGGACGTGTACAAAGTGGCACTTCAAGCTTGAAGACCTTGGAACCTCCCAATAGTTGCAGCACGTGTTGCGAGCGCGGGTTTGTTATGACTTTCTTGCGTGGGACAACAACGGCAACGGTAACGAACTAGAGATTTTACGAGCTTTTTGGGCTATTTTAGAAACCTATCCTAACCATTCCACACCGGTACATCACACCACCACCGGTGAAACGGTTTACGTTACGAAGCGCAAAAGATGATGAGCGCGATCCGCCTCTTGGAAATATGGAGGTCTACCTTCCCATTGACACCTCATTTAAATGCGAGCGTCTTTTTCACGTTTGCGTTAGGTTGCTATGTTGGGACAGTAAAACACTGGACGATCATCATCGATCGGGGATCGGAGTTCGATCGACATTGGAGTGCGCGTCTGTCAGATATCAGTTTCAGTGGGTTCAGTGGTTCGCATCTAATCGCGTCCGTCTATCGAAACCCATTTTTTCGTTCCCCCCTGCGGACACAACCCGACATTGATCGAAATGAATTTGATTATGGTCGGTTGGAGGGCAAAAGCGATAGCGCACGTTAGTTAGCGTTTGCATAATAAAACGATTTAATTTAACCAAAGGCCATTGAGATGATAATTTAATTACACTTTTTTGTATCTCCGTACGGAACTTGCGGCGGCATTCGCGTGGCTTCACATTTATATAATTATTATAAATGTTTTCAGTCTTTTGTGTCCGGAATCGTTGTGGCGACTAATGAAGTTTACATCGCTTGTTTGGTGTCTTTCCGTTCGTCTAATGTTTTGGGATGTTTTCCAGCAATATTTATCCATACGCTGTGATGATGCTAGGCAAATATTTATAAAATAATTTAGCCGTTTGCTCGGTTCTATTCTTCATGTGTTTCCAATATCCGCACGTCGGTTGAAGCAAAGCGTTACCGCTGGACAACGTCGGGTACATTAGCACCGGCAATTTGCACCGTGAAAGTAGTTAGCTTTCTGAAGTAGGCGCTAAAATTAATACGCTGTTGACAAAGCCACTTGTAGACTTATGGCAGGGAGAGAGCTCTTGAATTGATGGCGTGAAATAGGCACTTTAGCGGTGTGAACAGTGTGGAATGTCCAGAAAGAAAGCAAAAAATGCTGTAAAAACGGCTACTTAATGGTACACATTATCGAGAGTGTCAATGTGAAACATCGAACTCGATCGTACGTGTTGTCGCACTTGTTTGTAAACGTGTATTTGCAATCCGCGAATACTTTGTAGTCTTGTTGAGGTATCGTTTTTAACGTATAAACTGTGAAGAAACTGTGAATATATAGTACAGGAAGAGGTAATAAAGCCGAGAAAAAAGCATCATAACATAAGGTCATCCTTCAACGAGGAACAAAAGAGCGGTTCGAATTTCTCCCTTAACTTCATTGTTATCAATCATGCTCGTTATGCGTGGAGGTACTGTACGAAAGCGTGACACAGGCATTGGGAGCACTTGGCACTTGTGCTAAATATTCTACTTGACCTGAAGCCCTGCCCTACCGTCCCAGAATGCAGCAAAAGGGACCCGGCTGACACCGGCAAAACAATATGTTCATCAAGAGCGAGCACATTATCGCATTTGGAGAAGCCTACAGGGGGGATATACCGGACGATCTACATCTACGTTCGCGTGATCGTGTACAAGCGTCCACATAGCCTGAAGAATGCAATTAAATTTCAATTTCTCTCCAACTTTCGCAAACTGCTTCGTCGTCGTGGTCTGAGGTTTCGCAGCTCTCGTCCAAAGTGCTGCCCCCAAGATACGGTGCGTTGGGCGGCTCATCATCAGGCCGGTAAATGCATGCGTGAGTAATGGTCAGTCATTTGTCAGAGCGCAGAGTTACTCACGGGAGTTGTACATCCAGTAGGATAGAGTAGAGTTGGGAGCAGGAAGGAAAAAATAAAGCCATCCATTTCTACAACCACCTTTCGTGCAATAAAACATGGTTAAATGATACACTCCCCACTCAAGCGCACGAGAAGAGTGTCTTTGGGACATATCTCACCCCGAAGCGTTCGTCACGTGCGGATCCTGATCATATTACGGTAATTTATGTGGTTGGCTTAAGAAGTGATTACTTCCATTAAACGCCCACCAGGTAATAACGGGTTTACAAATTAACGTGAAATAAATTAGAAATCCTTGCAAGCGAATAGATGGCTGCGAGCGATCGTGCTATAACGCATTCTATCCTCACGGTAGTGCTAGTACTACCCTACTACGGAAGATTGACAGTAAGCGTCAGCCGACAGATGGCGCGGGAGAATGTTTATCTTTCGGCAAAACCCTTGTCTCCATGTATTATGACTTACCTGTCAGAACGAACAGCACGGTCAGCGTCGAGAGCACGATCATTTGTCGCCCGGTTGACAAATGGTACCGTGGAGCGTGACGGCGACAGGCGGCAATCCGTCCGTCAGCAGCACCGCCGCCACCGTGTTCACTCCATCGCGGGCCCCATTTGTGCGGGGCGTTCGTTGACATTTTTTTTGTCCACCGCACAGCTATTTGAAGATTGCAACACACCGCTACACACTATTGCCTGGGAAAGATCCGATTTTCTCACCCACCGATTAGCACGTGCTCAATCTTGCGAGTGGAAGGAAACTGTCCGCCTTCCGGTTCTTCACTCAATTCGGTTATGTCGGGGCACACTTTACACGTTTACACTGAAAGGATTGAATTCTGAAGGAGAAGAAAAGAGAGATTCGTCTAGTGTTTGGCGCTTGAGGTTGGTAGGTGTTGATTGTTTGGTTCCGTTGAGAATTGTAATTTGCTGACACCGCACACAACACCGACAAAACGGAACAAAGCTGATTCCGGGTGCTGATGTCACTGAATTTTAGTTTGGCAGCACGCGTGTCACTGTTTTAGCGTTGGTGATCGTGATCTTCATAACACGGGAAGAGCGCGGTGCAGCGCCACTTTCTTTCACGCGTCTCTTGCTGTTGGGCGTTGTAACTCTTGCTCCTTATGCCCTTATGTGTACAGGAGCGGGGTGCTGCTGCTTTGTTAATTGTCATCCGGTATGATTTATGTCCGGCTTGTACGGTTTCGGCAGTTTGCAGTGGCGTTGTACCTCACGATCACGTCTTTGTGTCATTTGTTTTCAAACATGAAACCATTAGGCCACGCATCCAGACGAATAAAGCGACACTCATTAACTCTTGAGCGAGCGAGTGGAGTGGATTATTTTAATCCTGCCTGCCCCGTGGGGGAAACATCTTTTCCATCCCAAGCAAAACACAACGCAATCCCTAACCTAGCGAGAGACATACCAACAACAACAAAAAAGAAACAAATAGGCAAATAGTACAATCTTTCCCCGTTTCGCCACGCCAAATGACGAATGATGGGCCAACAGAATGGTCTGCGTGATCGTGTATGCAAATCATCTGCCGTGGCACGCATACGGTGATAAATTATGTTTACAAGCCACACTCACCACACACCACTGTATGTAAATCTCGATCGATCGGGTCGGTCGGTCGGTCGAGAATCGCGCGCCGGAGCTAAAGCTCCACCGAAAGGCGGCAGCCACGCATCCCTTACCTAATTATAACATTCCACGCAGCTAGCAGCGCGGCATCGGCAGTGAAAC
The DNA here is from genome assembly GCF_016920715.1 of Anopheles arabiensis. NCBI lineage: Eukaryota > Metazoa > Arthropoda > Insecta > Diptera > Culicidae > Anopheles > Anopheles arabiensis. The sequence goes on along the minus strand of NC_053518.1, from coordinate 70,937,916 downwards.
AATACGGCACCGCCGACTGGTCGGCCGGCGTGGTTTTGAGGCCGTGGCGTGGGAAAAGATGCCGCCGCACCGAAAACGGAAAGCGATTTTTTTTGGTCTGTGGTTTCGGGAGAGTAGTGTAGTTAGGCGCGTGTCTGCCAGTTGCCCTGGCCGGGCATGACAAATAGCGAAATAATCTAATCATCCCTACCCGGGCTGGCTAGCCCCGGATAGGTCCAGTGTGCTGAAAGTACTGAACATTTGTCAACATTTTCGGAAAACAGCTTTTACGGTGGCGGTGTCTTTTTTGTGCGTCTTGTCGCGAGGATCGTGTGCGTGTGCGAATACGTGCGATGTCCTAAAAATGGTTGTAAGCTTTGCGCATGACGGCTGCTTCCAATTTCTTTAATTTGTAAGTCGTGCAGAATTAATGTCTTTTTAATTCTTGACTACATCTAGAGCTAACACCAATTATTGACCATAAAAGAAGTATGGTGTTTGAGGGGTAAGAATTTCTAGCAAACAACAACTGGTAGAAAAGAATGCGCCATGCGCCATCTTTGCTTGCCGATCACGTCCAGAAGATCGTGCATTCTGTTATGACCCATCCATACTGAGTGTTGCATCGATATGAAGTGGATTAAATTGTACAATTGGCAACATTTATCAATCCTGGAAGCAACTCGTTGTCTTTATTTCTTATAAAACAACACCGGGAATTCTGTAGATGTTGGTAGATGTTGGTAGGTACATTGGAAGACATTATGCATTCATGCTAACACTCGGTGCTAAATGCTTACGCTCGATCGCTCACTGATGCATACGAAATGTTTTGCGGAGATCTCCTGGACACGATTCCAAACTCCAAACCAGGAAAACCCACTACAGAATGTAACATAATTGTTCGCCTTTGAATTATGAATAGCAGGCAGCATTTGGATGGATTTATTTAATTGGCCCCATCCTGGCGGAAGAACGCACGCGTCGCTGGTAATGGTTAGACCTGGCGCCACGGTCGCGTAATATATGCAATCCCGGTGGCGATTTATGAATTGTAGTTTCGGGGGTTGGTTTTGGTTGCTTTTTTAGACCTACTAAAAGTCTAAAGTGGGGGGTTCGGGTAAGGCAAGTGTGATCTTGGAGGCTTCTCGCTGGAGTGCTGCTAGTGAAATAGATACCATAAACAAGGGAAAGATTACGGATCTGCGTAGGTTTCGCCTTTCCCGGGGATTTGTTTTCACGCAAACACACAGCACCGTTCCGTTACCCGCGGGCGCGCGCGCACGCTCCCGCACGTTTGACGATGCATCATAAACCTCTGATCTGTGAGGTTGGCCGTTTTTATGGGGCTTTAATTAAATTGCTTCTCGTAAAACTACTCACCGTCACTAGCCGGAAGATCAGGGCAAAAGGTGAAACATCTTACGGCGGTTTTGTTTTATGAATGCTTCTTTTTTTGTTGTTGTCCGTATGGTAACGGTCGCGAGATATTTGGCGTTGTTGGGGCTGTTTGGAAGCGATAAGGCTAGGATATTCAGGAAAACTTCAGAAAAGCATTTGTACACAAAAAAGCTTGAAGCTGGAAGTATTTTAATTTACACATAATGTGTGAAAAATTAGGTCATTAATTTGACTAAACATGGGCCGGAGCTGGGAATTGGTCTCAAAAATTCCAATCCATTGAGACCGTTGAGGATATTCGTCCAACAATCAGAGAGAGAGAGAAAGAGACACACATCGGGAGGGAAGATGTTACGGGTGTTTCGTAAAGAATAATAACCAATTCTTCGATCCTGTTTTACGACCACGGCATTGGGGATGCATCTCGCTGCTGCTGCTGCTGCGCCGTGTGGAATGTGGAGCGACAGTTTTAATGGAGTATCGCCATCAAAATGAAATATGATGGACCATGTCAAGGTATGTACGGTGTGCTTTTTTTCTTTTCGTTTTCGAATCACATACAATATGCATATGAGCGTGCACCCGCATTTATCCGGTACAATCGATCTTTTTTAAAAAGGGAAAAAATCCAGAGCTTCAGATCTCATAAAAAGCCATATTATATGTGTGTGTGCGTTGCGTTCAACAAATTGACATGCAAGGCGAAAGAATATTTTCACAACAATAATGACCGTAAAAGTACACACGATGTGGTTGGCGTTGTAGCTTTAAGCTCCTGCTTGTGTTTACTTGTTGGCTCTGACACTTGTTCGTGTCACAACGAACACTGCAGTTTTTTGTTGGTGAGAGTTAATCCAATATTTATGGCATTCGAAATATTGAAGTCTAAGGAAGCAGAGTGTGGGAATAATTTTACGATTTAATACGTTGCTTTAATCGGATTAGGTTGAGATTTTGGTTGAATGTAGACTTTATGGTGTAGTTTCTCCTAATTTTTACTCCAAGTAGCAAGTTATCCAATTTAAAGTTGGAATAAGATCGACCCGGAACTGCTGCAGTTTCGGTTGATAATTGGCTCACTTTATCTGTGGACGTTTCTACAAAGCTCTTCATTCGTCAGGATGTATTTTGCCAGCCTGTGGGCCACAAAATCGAACACTTTATGTTCTCCCCGAAGGGACTACCTCACACCAAGCGTGCTTGAGTGGCACATAAACATAGATACATAATAGTCCGCTCGAACAAGCGGGGTCGGGGACAAACCTGGACCTTGTGATCTTTGGAGTTCGTTATCTTAATTTAGCCTTCTCCCCCCAGTGGGTGCCTAATGAGCCCCCGGGTGAGAAGTTAGCCGGCTTGGCTAACATTTTCAGAAGGAACCATTGCATTCGATTCTTACTTACACCCACCGACTCTGGCTCAGAGTTTGATACGGGTTGTTGGTCTAACCTTGAGAGGGTCGGCCAGTACGACATTTTTGCACGTAGTACTTCGCTGTAACTGCATTCTACAGTGCGGCGGCAGGCTCCATCGCCAGTGTGATGTTTTCTTCATTGGCTCTCGATTAAATCCGCACCTGATCGTGTGGCTGCTGCTGCTACCACGCATAAAGCAGGGCAAAAATAAACAAGCAAAAAACCCAACTAACACACACACACATAAAATCCACCAATATGCAAATATAACGTTCGAACCGATCGAGCGAGGTACACATATGTATTAATGTGTAGCTTTTGTGAGAGATCTTGTAAGCTTGTTCGGTTCGCTTTTTTGTTTGTTTTGTTTTTTGGGTGCTATTAACGCAAATGTAGAAAGTTTTTATCTCACAGCGCATTCCACCACGGGCGGACGAACATATAAAACAATAAAAAAAACAACAAAACCCACCAACTGCTGAATGCTTTTAGTAGCCGGCCCGGGTGTTGTAGAATTCAATCCGCCACAAGCTTCTTTGCATCTTCACGAACCGCACCGCATTGGTGGTCAATGTTTTAATAAACACGTTTTTGTTTGACCGGCAAGGGGAGGAGGGCACTGTCGGATCGATTTCGGCAGCCACCAAAGGCAGAGCACGAATCAAGCTCGGAATTGACAGCTTCCAACCAACATCCTGCGTCCATTTGACGATATGGTTTTATACTGCTTTTGGCAAGACACAAGGCACAAGCTGAGCTATTTGCATGTCCTATCACAACGAAGGTTTCTGGATCGGCGTCGATGGTGTTCCTCCGGCGTGTGTCAATGTGGTGACGTATTAGCAATGTTTACATACCAGAGCAAACAGATGCGTGCGTATATCGCAAAGACTGATCGGGAAATTTATGAGCTTTTATGGGCAGATTCGTTGTCCTTCGTTTGGTGTTTGGAGCATCCAACCGAGAGCTTGGCTCCGGTTGTTTGAAGCTCATGGTGTAATGGTGCCGAGTTGGAGGAGATAATTTTGTTATTAATTAGCATTTAACAATGCTTATCGGGGCGAATACAAGGGTTAAATTATGCGAAGAATTTGTTACTTCCGCAGAATTAAACTGAGAGTGAATTTTACATTCAATTTAGAATCGTCGTTTGACCTTCCCGAGTTTTGCTGAGTGGGTTTTACGTTCAAGAATTCGAAAGGCTTGGCGTTGTTCAAGAGGAAATAAATATCAGAATCAAGTCTTCCATCCAAGCTTATCCGCTAAGCTAATCCTGTTACAGAAGCAACGTTATTTATGTAAAATAAAAACAAAAAAGCTCGAAAGCTGAGCTTATTGGTAAACAGGTTTCGGTTTATTGCTTAATAGCTCCATTAGAATGGAACGCGGGTGAGAAGCGAGAACAATCCAACACCAAACGCCGGATGCACTTCAGATTGTTGCAATTTATTGTCCGAGAGTCACCTTAATTAATTGCCTACATTGCTGTGTTCCAGCGCCATGTCCAGATGTCGAGAAGCAAAAGGTCATATGGATTGCCACACCGAACACAATCCTGCAGATCGGTCGACCAAAGTCACACACACAAACCACCGCACTTCAGTCCCTATACCCAATAGATCCCGATATACCACACAGTTCGACGTGTCCCATTTGCACGTGCTGCTCGACGTCCGTCGTGGTGCGGGTTTAGATGCTGTGAGATAAAAAGGAAATGGACCGTACCTTTCGTGTTTAGGTCATACCAAAACCACAAAAACAAAAAAATGCGATACAAATCGTGTACACGTCCACCTAGCGTTCCACATGGTTGTATGGCGCCCGGGGTCGCGAATAGAAACCATAGTACTGCACTCTCACATTAGCGTGTAATTTATGTCGCAAGCGCACGGGATACTACAAGACACTACAGGTCCGCCAATGTGCGGGAATCACGGGAACCTCCGAATGGCATAATTTATTGCGTGAATGAGCTTCACAGCTTTCCGCGTTTTGCGGCTGAGTGAGACACGTACCCTCTGCCAATGCTTGTTTGAATTAACAGGATTGAGTCACTTGGGGGAGAATAAACCTTGCTGAAAACTGTTTGACAGTGCGGCCCGAACCTGAAGAGGCTCACACCTGAACCCTTGATGGAGCGACACTGATTTACGATTATTGGAGACACATTTACGCGAGCGGTTGGGGCTCCGTTTCGATTTCACAATCGGATCGCCAACGGTGTGTATGTTCCCTTTTGTCTGGTAGCGCGTACATTTACATATCTTTTGGTAGCACGAAACGGTTAGCACAGCATTATCACACTTTTCCACGCACCCATGTGGTAAGGGTGTTATCATTTTCGTTAAAGTTACGCACTTTTTCAACATCATTACCGATCATTAAATACGATTGATTGGCTCCTCACAATCGTTAAACGCCATGTACACAAGGAGCAGAGCCAGGCAGGCTAATTAACACGTTCAAATTATTAATAATTTCCCTTCGCGGATGAGCTCCAAAATGATCACAAACAAAAAAACTACACACGAGCCAGCACAACCGTTAACAAAACACCCAGCACAGCACGTACCACAATTATCCTGTTTCGTTGGCATCAAACCTGTAATTCGCTTCGTGCGCTTCATTTGCTAAAGCTACAAAATGTTACACCGTTTCGGAGCGAAGACACCACTCTACTGCGCCGTGTTTTAGCTTGGACACAAATTGGCAGAAATCAAGCATAAAAACCTCCTCCAAACACTTGTACCGTACCGCCAGGTTGTTCGCACAAGTTCTGTTGCGAGCCAGCTGTGAGAAACCGTTGGCTCCGTTTCCCCGTGCTGAAGGATCGCTCGAATGCGCGCTCGAGTACACCGAAAAGCAAGCGACGAGACAAACGCTCAAACGCACACACCAGGCCTACCGTACCGTTTGCTTGGACTACCAGCAACTGACTGACGAGCGGCAAACGAAGCGTTACTGTGAGCAAGAATCTCTGTGGCCGGCTCGTCCGTGTGCGCGAGCGTTTGCGGGAGGGGTTCGCTCGGCTGCTCCGCAGCGGTGTAACAGTGGAGTGGAGCGGCTGCGGCCGCGGTTTTGCGTGCGTCTTTTCGTCGCTGAGCATGAATGAATGTGAGCGAACGGTGTAGAGTACCGCGCTTCCGGTAGCGGAGAAAGGCGGAGAAAAGCGGCAATTCTGTGCGAGATGTGTGTGATGTGGGGTTGATGAGTGCAGGGTTTGCCTGGGTTGAAAGCGTGTGTGCGCGTTTGGAGCTGTCGATCGGTGAAGGGGTGTAATTAATGTCTTGTATACGAGAGTATATGATATTTTGGGAATGTTTAATGCATTTCCTAATTGATTAACCTAAATATGTGGAGAAAGGTTTGAAATATGTTGATTAACAATTCACCTGGGAACGGTAGAATCGGAGTTGAACTTGTATGAAAAGATACCAATTTCAAAAAAATGAGTACAATATTTACTCAAATATTAATTATATCTATAAAGTGTTTATAGAAAAGGAGATAGGGACATGTAATATCTTGGGCTAAGTTATCTAGAATTTATTGCATAATGATGTACTTTATTTAACTCTATTCTTGATAACTGGAGAAGCTTACCTCGTTGTTTGTTAAATGTAATAAATTTACAAATGGAAAAGAACTAACCAATGAAATCTTCACTAAGTTGATATCATATTGTAAAATATAGACTCAAATACTTAGAAGAGTCCTTAGAGTTAACAATTATCAACAGAGCTAACCAAAGGACAAAGAAGAGTTAATAGATGATAAAAAATTAACAAAAAGAGGGACAATATTACATCAATCTAAGACACGATAAGAGAGTAAATAAGCAAGAAATGCAAGAAAAAAATAAGCAGACAATCAATTATAAGCAACCAATTGTTAAGGAATGATTTTATCAAATCGTTACTGACGTATTAGAACAACAGAAACAATGAGTCAATACAGTAGTTGTGTGCAAGAACATGATTTTTATTATGACTCATCAAATACGCTTGCACTGGCATTAGAAGGACATTCATCACTTCTTTATCCAAGTAGTCAATTCTTCAACATCAAGAGATAACAATTCATTGGAAAAGATAGCTAAATCAAAGTATATCACGTTTATAAAACAAAACACGCGAAAGAATGTTCACGCCTCACTAACCCTGTGCACGATAAATAACCCAGACAAAGGGTAGATTAAATTACACGAAGATAACTGTGTGCTTATGAATCAAATCGCGTAAACCAGCGCGACTATGATTGGCGGCCCGAACTGCACTACAGTAGATAACTACTACTGTACGGGATTCCACTGTGCAAAACGATCGGATGGATGCACTATTTTGTGATAAACTGCAGAAACTGCACACGTTTGCCGGAGACGGAATGCAGATAAGGGATAAGGTGCAAGGTTTATTTTAAAACAGTTTTCCAGTGAGTCATCTTCGCGTTGGATTACATTACTCGTAGAAGCAATGTTTTTGTCTCTTGTCGAGGAAAAGTCTGAAGGTTATTTAATTAAGCTACTCATGAAATAGGTGACAGTAAATTATAGAGCACCATCTTTGTTTTTTTTATTTAAAAAGTATGTGAAGATCGTGACGTACTAATGCGTGTGATGCTCTGAACCACTTTGTCTTTGGAATTATTTATGATATCTGTAGATAGCTATGCTATTGAGTAAACATTGGACGTTTCTGATTGGGTTGTGTTAATATTAGACCACGAGTCCTTTGCCTTCACACTGGTTCGCGCGGGAACTAAATAGTGACGGTCGTGGTCGTTGCCGCCGTTTTCGTCGTCGCTGTGGTCATTAGTACCGTGGCATCACTAAATTCTAAATACAAAGGTTAAGCATTCTGTCGGGGTGTGTGTTTGTGTTTCGGACAGAATCGCAGGATCCGTTAGGTGGTAGCATTCATTCCGCCCAGCTTTGGCTGATAATAATTCCCATAAATTGTACCGAGGGCGCCACTGGGCCCTGTCGGCATCTCAAAGCCAATCACCTGGCGTTGTTATTTTTTGCTGTTTAGCAAATGGGACCGGCGAACAAAGTCCAACCGACAACACTGCGCAAAACAAATGTGTTCTTCTGCAAGAGGGACATAATGATCCCTAGCCCTGGGAGAGGAAAGATAGACCCTGGCGCGCTAACACTCGAACGGAAATCCAAATGATCTAATCAAATGTTCAGAATTATTCCCAAAAAAAAAAACTGTGTACTAACGAATGGCTGACATTGGATGGCGCGCAAATTTTGAGCAATCGGCACGTTTTGCCTCGACAGGCCGGCCATGTGGTTTTATCCGATGACTTATTGAGCGATGTCGGGGTAGTAGTTTTGAACAGAAACACAATTTAAACGGTTCTAGAACAGTATTCTGGGAAACGAAATCATCATCATCCTGCGTGTGGTTCCTGTGGTGCGTATGCGTTAATCCTTAACTACCATAAATGTGCGCTAAACCGGTGGTGCTTAAATCACGCATAATGGAATGTCAGACAAGGGTGACTATAACTTTCCCCACCACAAAAGCTATTTTTATTCGCTGCTTTCGGACAGCATAGCCACGAGGAACTTCCTCGTCATAACTTCCTTAACAGTGGCAGGGATTAACAGTGAAAAAAATTGTCAGCTTTTGAGCTATTTTTAATAAAATTATTAATAAAATCATAATCAATGACAATTTTACTCATTTTAAAAATAGTAAATCTCTTGTACTTCTTCACTCTGCTGCTCTGCTCTGTAAAATTGTCACCCAATTTGCAGTTAACAGCGCACAACAGAACAGTACTCGACCACCGCAGCTCTCGTTAGCCACGCTGGGAGACGTTAGCCCTAGGCGACACAAATTGTAATTTTATGACCGTAGCTCAGTAAGATTTATGTTTATTGGCTTGTTGTTAGGGAAACTTTTTCGGGCATGCTCCCTCGGACACACTATCGCGCGAGTATCAAGAACTTTTCTTCCCTGACCTGTGCCAATGTCGCCGCCGTTTTAACTTTTAATGGGTGCCATGGTTGGGTGAGATGAGTTCAATAAAACTATAAAACCCAGTACAAATGTACGTGCGTTATGGGGTGGGAAGATTGATTATTGTTTCTCTTATAGAAAAAAGGATTAGGGGGGTGTTTTGGGTTTAGCAGTACGCAAAACAAACGCATAACAGCAAATCAAGGGTGTGTAGACACACTGTTGGTGTAATTCAAGTACCACGCTCCCAGCGTAAAACAACTCACTTAAAGTTTTTAGTTTATGTAGACAGGATTCTTTGCTGTCAAATGGGATTACATAAAACAATTAGGGAAACATGACTCACTGCAGCCAATGGGGGGAAGATTTACCGACATTCTTCTGCTTCTCACCTACGCCCCATTGTTGTCGCTCTGCGCTTGTTGCGTTGATGAAAGTTTGACCCGAAATATCATTGAATGTGGTTGTGATTTATTGCGATCATGCATCGATCGATGAAGGGAATGATGAATGGGGCAATCGTCAACTGACGCAGAAAACGACCGGAGCACAATGAATAATAAATGAAATCAACTCCTCGGGACATCTCGGGGCGTAGTAATTCGAGCCCGACTCCTCCTCGATGGGGGTGATATAGATGGAGCTGCGATCGGGCAGAGCCATTCGTGCCTGTGCGTTTGCACGGTTTGCAAAGATTCTGTCACCGCTTTAAAGCCCGGGAAGACGAAAAGATTTATGAATCGTTAATAATCGCAAGAAATGCCTATCAAATCATTACGATCAACTGAATTTGCATACCCGTTCGGGGATGAAGCCATGCCAATGTATGCTGGAAATGAAACGCACAGAAAATGATCGCAAAAATGTCGCCAAAATGGATAGGATCAATCTAAAAGTTGAGTGATGAACGGTAGGGATCAAATACGGTTGGTCATCGCTTTTTTTTATTTGTATCTTTCCTCTTCATCATGTGTGCTTGAGGAAAAAACACCCACACACAAGAAGGCATAGAGTTCGCACACTGGCCAAACTGAGGCGAACTCTCCGTTTTGATGAAGAGATTCGCCCCCGAAACTGACGGCGCAATGATGGGTGCGTCGTAAATCGGTCTTAAAATGTTGATTATAATTTTGTGTTTTATTGAGTTATTAAAATACCGAGCCGAGCCTTGGGACGATCGGGGCGAAATGGAACAGACTGTTGTCGGTGGAAGAAAACAAAGTAAGAAGATTACTGTTTAAAGCCTGCGCTCTATCCGGCTTAAGAAACTTCAAGGAAATAGGAAGGAATAAAACGCGCTCCAGTGTATGCGTAAATATAGCAAGAATAATATAAATTATGTCAATTATAATCCCTTCTGGTTTTGTGATCTCATCGCGATCTTTTTGTAAAAATTGCTAGACACGATGACATGATCAGTATCCGCAACTCTGTTTCGCACTGGACGCGCATAGAACAGGGGACGACGTGTAAACAAAGGAGGCTGTGATCTATCACCACACACAGGAGATCACACATCGCAAATGTTAAGCAATTTACTGCTAAACGATCCAACTAGATCCAGTTTAACTGCGTTATATTTGTCTCGTGAAATTACTCATTCGAATTGGAAGTTATTTTGTTGCCCCTCAGGGGCCTCCCACCATTTAATGACTATTGAGCTTAGTTTTTGATCGTCGAGCTATCGCACGCTGTCATAAAGTGCAATCGAGTGTCCTAAAACAAACGGTGCGGATTATAGCGGCCGGAGTAGTTTACTCCGCCCGAGATAAGACTTGGGAGGTAGGAGATGGATGGACTTTTTGTTTTAATAGGCCGATAGTCTGGTGGACATAGACCACCGACCCGTCTGTCCGACGGGCGTTGGCGATGCGGTCAGTACTAAAGTAGCGCGCTTAATGTGTTGTTTTATGTGCTACGCCACGCGACGCGGCTAGATGGTTTCAAGTGCCTGCCGGTGAATGACACTGCTGCAAGCGCTCATAAAAAAAACGAAACTATAAAAAGGCGAAGTTTGGCCTCAGAATACGATTCCGATTACGGTAGGACGGTGGCGATGTAAGTAGAAGGTTTTTGTGTTTACGCAGTTCGTTCACGTACAGGTCAATTTATGTTAGCGTGAGTTATGGACTAAACGAAACAAGGCGAGCGAATTTGACGTTAGATTTAAAATAAACCCGATTCCTCCCGCTTTACCAAGGTATCCCAGCGAACACACCGAACTAGTCAGGTGCGTGGAAAAGCTGTTTAGCAGATTGTCATCATTATGCTCTCTTGCTTGGGGCATCTTGCTTCTATTGCTCCCGCCTAGTCGCTTAGTATCACCAAACACAATTAACAAATAGAAAACCTCCGACTCCCGAGGACGCCCAGTGTGGTTCAAAAATTTACACCCCTTAAACCCTCCTCCTACTCCTCCTGCTACCAAAAACCAAAGTTTTGGTCTCGTAAATTTGGGTGACAAACGGTGCGGTCACGTCGACCGTCTTCGTTTCAGCTTCAGGAAAATTGTCATCCCTCCCCCCCCATATGAAGTGTAGATAAGATTTACGTGCCTTCCTAATTGGTTTAGTTTTCTTCACTTTCGGCTTCGACAGCGGCTGATGCGCACACAAACATACACACACATGGGAAGGGCAAAACCCGTAAATCGGTCTAGTTAAGGGCGGCTGCGGTTACTGCTACTTCGAAGGTGTCGGATGATTTGTAGCTGGTTTGGCGGGAGGATGGTGAGAAGAGGAGCGAATCGTTAGTTTGGAATTAAGCCATATTCAAATGGGTGTGGCATACTCATGCCCTAGATATGTAGGTGGACATTTTGAATAGAATTTATAATTTAAAACGGCGAAAAAATCCGGTAACACAAACAAAGCGTACCATTTTTATGAGCGTTTTTTCATGTGACACTTTAATAATGACATCGAAAAGTTTGTCACTAGTGTTTGTCCTGTTTAGTATCGAAATTTGGCATTTTATGCCATCTAGTCCGCTTTGCTGGTCAAACAATCAAATGCTAATAAAAATGTTTGTCGATCGTATGTCGTGCTTGGTGTGGTGCGAAGAAGTTCCTCGGGACGAACTTTATCACTAACACTGAATCTGTCGCAGTATGTGTGTGTATTTGTGTGTTTGCATATGTATGTTTGGAATGTTGTTGCGAACAAGCGAAACATAATTTACGATCCTCGCGGTTGTGGTACCATTTGTCATGCGATTATTAAATATTGCAAACATTTTCGTGGGCTCGGTTTTCGGACTCATGTTGCTTTTGGTTGTTTCTGTATCTGCAGATTCAAACAGACGAGCGTTAACGATTTGCGAACATTAGGTTACTCGGTGTGTGTGTGAGTGTGTGGGTAACAGTGGGCACCTTTTCTTTCTTGCCCATTTCTCCTTCGATCCTTTGCTAAAAATATGCGATTCCTTTACCAAATCCCGAATTCCCGACCGATCTCCGAAACCGCGATATTGGGATATGTTAATTCGACCGCAAGCTCAAAACATCCCATTTTTCATTGGTCATGCTTTCGGCGGTGCCAACCCGATCCACAGAAGGATCTTCTCGCACCGTCCGCGCGCGCGCGTGTGTGTGTTTATGATCGCTCGCGATCATTAAGATAACATTAATCATTCTGCACTGTGATCATGTCGTGTCGGATGTGCAAACTCTTGAGTGGGTTGCAACAACCGACACGTGGTTGCAATTTGTGTCTCATTGCGCGTCCAGGAAGCAGCGTACAAGAAGCACAATAAGGGGGAAGAGGTATTGAAGCGTTAGATCACCAATTCTCCCCTCGTGGGGTTTACGATCCATTGTCTATTAGGGGGGAAGAGAGAGTAAAAAATAAAGAACTAGCGACCTAGAGAATGAGATATATCGATCGATGTGCGGTCCCTTGAGCCGTCCATGGACTAACGCTGAACACATCTAACGCTTTGTCGGTATCAATTTGGTGCGCCCGGCAAAGGATGGGTGCATCGTGTGTGTGTGTGCTGCACAAATTGCACCGCTAAATCGTGGTAATTGTTAGCGGCGTCACCGGCGCTGTGACACACACACACTGCGGATTACGGTGGCCGTGGAGCGGTCGTTAAGCTGCCGTTGGTTTAATGGGTGTTTAGGGGCGGCTTTATAGCCGCACATCGTTCAGGGCTCGTTCGGTGGGTGTCGGTTTTATGGTTCGTTGTAGTTTTCCCGGATGAATTTTAAAACCGGTGTGAGCGGTGTTTGCTCGTGTCCTGGTTTTGTTGCCAGTGGGGAATATCCATTCAATATTCATTGCATGACTTATTGAGTGAACTGTAGTGCAAAGGGAGAAACAGGGCGCTTCTGGTGACACGATCCAACGAGGTGATTAGCTCGTTGAAGGGAACACATTTTATAGTTCTTTAATATCGTTTTTATGAGTATGTGTTAGGTAATAATGTTGACAACAAACAGTAAAGTGAATAGTAACAATTTGGAGTCATGCTGTAGCGAAATACAGGGTGTTTAATGACATCTTAAGATCGTAAACAAACATCTCATACTGGCGCAATGGTAACTTGGATGATCTGAGCCTGGATGGTTTGTTGAAATTTAACACAACATTGCAGATGAATGGATTGGGCCTGATTGGAGAGAAACCCCCTTAAATGTTTGTTTAACTAACCTCTTTAAATGGTGTCTGATATCATGTTGAAAGGTCATTTGATGTAAAAACATACGATATGTATAGCTCGACATGCAACAGGTTCGCGTCACCAGGGAAGGGCGACACGCGACACGCCAAGGCACGATTTCTATATAGGCCACGGCCGTCTAGGATGCGTCCTCAGTCGAATCGCCGCGCTCTGCAATGAAACCACCGCTTGGGAAGATTGTACAAAACATTGCCCGGGAGTACTTTGCGTCGAGCACGTGCCATGGCATGGCTTACATCGTGCACCCGAAGCTATCCGTGGTGGAGCGGTAAGGAAGAAATCTATGCCCCATAGGACAATTGATAATTCCATTGTTTTCCACTTTTGCCCACCCAGTGTGTGCTGGTCGCTGGTGGTACTGCTTTCCCTGTGCACCTGCATCTCGGCCATCGTCATCGGGCACCAGAAGTGGATCGAAAAGCCAATGATTGTGAGCTTCTCGGCGAAACCCATCCCGGTGTGGAAGCTACCCTTCCCGGCCATCACAATCTGCCCCCAGTCGCGCATCGATGTGGAAAAGTTCAACATTACGGAGGTGTATCTGCGGGCCCGAGCGAACAAAACCCTCTCCCAAGACGAGTGGCGCAAAATGCGTGCCCTGTCACACGTTTGCTCTTCGGTGATGCGCTCCAAAACCGACTACTACGGCTCGAATGGGACGGCCGGTGGGCATAAGGAAGCGAATACATCAACACCAAACAGTGAGCGTGTGGTAGAGCAGCTGGTCCGGATGTCACAGTCGCTCGATAAGCTGTTCCAGACCTGCATGTGGAGCTTCAATTTCCGCCCGTGTGAGGCACTGTGGACACGCAAGGTGACGGAAAATGGAGTTTGCTACAGCTTTAACATGCTGTCCAGTGAGGAGCTGTACACGGCGGATCAGGCATTTCGGGAGCGGGAAGTTAATCCGGATGTTAGGAAGGGTGGATTGCATTCGCTGCATGCGTCCAGGTTACGCAGCTCCGGGTGGACGATGGAGAATGGGTACACGCTGAAGGAGGATCTGTTGGCATACCCGAGACGGACGGCTAGTGGAGGATTTAAGGGTGGTGCGATCGTATTGCTGAAGATGCATCAGCAGAATCGGGAGTACATCTGTTCTGTAAGTGTTGGAAAGGTGTTCTTGATGCGCTGGGGACCTTAGCTGTGAGATCTAACCCCATAACGGGCATACTTGAAGGCTCTTCCATGAATGTCTGCTTATATTCTAATTCAATCCTCTTTTAGGGTGCTCTCCAAGGCTACAAAGTTACCTTACATCCACCGGATGAGTTCCCACGGCTTAGCGAGTACCACATCCGTATTCCTCCAATGCAGGCCGTATCGCTCATTGTCAAACCACGGCTGCTGACCACGCAAAGGAATCTGCACCGATTCCCCTACAGCAAGTAAGTGCTCTCGGAACTCTGATGGCTTCATAGGACATTCAGGAATTTAATCATTATGTGTTTGAATCCCCACAGAAGACAGTGCTATTTCTCGGACGAACGTACGCTACGCTTCTTCCGCGTGTACAACGAGCAGAACTGTGAGTTTGAATGTCTGACCAACTTTACGCTAGCATCCTGCGGGTGCGTTACCTTCGCGATGCCCCGCGACAACAAGACCCGGGTGTGCGAGGCGCACGAAAAGCGTTGCTACAAACGAGCCGTCATCCGGTTGATGGAGCTGGACGAGCTTTCGGTGGATGCAGGCGAAGAGCTGTGCGATTGTTTGCCCGCCTGCACCACGATCAAGTACGATGTGGAGCTGTCGAACGATTGGCTCAACCTGGATGCAATGCTGGATGCTATGATTGGTGGGGAAAACGAAATGAAAGGGTAGGGAAGTGGGGGTTATTTTTGCTTTGCTGATAAGGAAGTTGTGTTTTATAATTGGAAATATGCTTTCTTTTGCAGCATGGAGCCGATGCTACTGTACGTGTACTTCAAGGACAACAAGTTCCTGTACATCGAGCGCGTGGAGTATATGAACTTTAACGGTGAGCTGGCTAATTTCGGTGGCATCCTCGCCCTGCTGTCTGGCATGAGCTTAACCAGCATCGCGGAGATACTGTACTATATCGTTGTGCGGCCGTTTGCACTGTGGCTGAAGGTACAGTACAGCAGAGCGGTTCGGCCCGTAACTCCACCGGAGGTGCAGCACACGGGCGATAACTCGCTGCATTTCGTACGTCCTTGGATCCCGTAGGCTGTGTGGCTGGTTTGGTGGGGGCAAAAACGAAGACATTTGTTACGATCGTTACGTGAGGTAGTAAGGAGATGCCGATCGATCGGATAATCGATCCCCGATCGGGTGCGTTTGTGGTAATGAATTTAAATGCGCCACAGAAATCAACGGCCACCGTTCATTCTGTGCTCTCCTTGCATGTCGTCTGTATTGGGACGGTTTTGTTTTTGTTTCTCTCATTGTCGTCGAGCTGTTCTCGCGCTAATCTATTCCCACTAGCTTGAGTTGGCGGATGACATTGGGGTAGCGTATGCTAATCGGGGCCGCACGATACGCTTGATCCTGCTTTGACGGCTAACTGTTTCTGTCGAGTAAAAGTGGTTGCGTGAGAGGAATGCTAATGTGCAGAGTGTGCCTGCTGTGCCGGTGGAGAAAGGTTATTTCGGTTGTGTTAGGTAATACGAGAGCAGCAAGTCTTTGTGCTGAACTGCAGCTCGTAATCGCCCCTATTCGGCAGTGCATGTAGGAAATAAACACATTTTCCCACACAGGATCACAGTGCAGTGTTTGTTTGAAGTATTTACGCCAAAACTTACGTGCCTTATTGCAGCATTTCTTTGGCAAGGGTAACACAAACAGAAATTGTTGAAAGAAAGGCGAACCGACGGGGAGGGCGTCTTGTGTAATGCGTGAACACCTGCCACGGACTGCAGCCTCTGTTTTGACCCGTTTACGGCACTGTGTATAAACAATTTACGCGAACCCGGAAAAGCGTTCTCGTCCCCCGTGCGTGTTTGTGTGTGTGTGTGTTTTGGAATTGGAAAATTATGAAAACAACCCGCACGTGCTGCCCCGTGTTCGATTTTTGGGGACTCTCGTGCCAGCTTGATTCACGGTCAGTAAAGCACAAAGCAAGAGGCAAGTGGGCCGTCGCAGGTGTTGGTTAGTTTTTCGTTTGATGAAAACGTTTCGTCCAGATGGGCGACGACGATGTACAGTGCGTGTGTGTGTGTGTTTTAGTTTCCTTTGTCCATAAATTAGCATCACCTTTGGGCGTCTTTGGCGTTGGCGCTGTAAACCCGCTCGGATGGGTAATTTATTTGTCCATGGGCGCTCGGTTTATGTGGGCTATTGTTTGATTTCGTCCAACAGAAAGGGCATTCAAATAAACAACGCGCCCGTCCGTTGAGGTGAGATGACGCTGACGTGCGGTCTGGGGAAGCGATTGCTATAAGACGCTTCTTGCGGGCGAATTAATTGGAATTCAGTTACGGGGATACTGTATACTATTTTCCAATCCATTAACTCGAGCGCATAAAGGCGGTTTGATTATTATTATTCGCGCCTTTAATGTGAACAATTAAAATGGAAATAAACAACGGAAAAACAAATGTGGAAAATGATGTTTGCTGGGACTAGTTTTTCTAAACATATCTCGCTCATTCTTTCTTTAATTAATATAGTTTTTACAACAATACATTTTAATCTCTTCTGTTTTTTATTTCCCTTTTTATTTTATTTTTATATTTCTGTATTTCTTTTTTAAGTCATGTCATACAGCTAGTGATTTTAATTTGTTTGGTTTTGACTTCTTTTTCTATTGTTTGTGTTTTTAGTTCTTATTTTGTTTATTTTTCTCATTTCATCCTCTGTTTCTTTTTCATTGATTGTGATTTAATTCATTTAATTCATTTATTTCATTCACAGTCTGCCTTTAAGGTTTAACTGAGTATTTTAGCTTAACTTAAATATAACTACAATATTTCAATGATGTGGAGAAGTAAAAAAAATTAAATTATAGAAAGAGAGAAAAAATCGTAAACTTAGAAAAACCAAGATAATGTAGAAGGAAGTATGAAGAGAAATTAAAAGGATGGTTGAAAGGAAAGGGCATGAGAGCGGAAAGCATTTACCAACATTTCATTTCAAGTCAAAGAGATCGTGATAGTAGTTAAACCATCTGGGACAGGACAGAAAAGGATCATTATAACAATACAGTGTATGTCGTGTTTCCACATCTAAAGGAGAACGGTGACGGAGGGCACGGCATGGTACAAATAGAGGCAAGCAAATCAGGAGCATCAATGGAAGAAGCAAGTAACCCGCCAATGAAACAAGCTCGACTCACATGACCTCGTTGGCTTAGTGATTGCAAATTAATGAATTGTAATCGCGTTTCATAAGGAGATGATATGTTAAGATTAGATGTATTTTTATCTTCTTTGTGTTTTAGTTCTCATTTCAATATTTCTTCTTAATTCGTTACTTCTTAGTTAAGGTCGCTTTTCACCTTGCGTGAAAGTGAACGTGAAATTTTGTTTTTTTTTTTGCTATATTGCATTGAATATTTATCGGAATTTGGCTCACTGTACACCAAAAGAAAGGATATTCAATTCCCCAACTATTGGGAAATTATTTTTCATAAGGAGATGATGAACAAAGCGGAGAATCACTAGGAAGTGCATTTAATTTATTAATTCAATATGTTTTACAGTCTGGTGAATTACAGAAAGCTGAGGAATTGAATATAATTTCTTTTGGTGTACGAAAAGCCATATTCTCGTTCAAAATTTATTCAAATACAGCAGGAAAACCCAAACGCGTGAGACTGATTATTTCAAATATAACGAAATGGAATTGAAAAATGATTATGTGATAATATTTTAAAACATTTGAAAAAAAAAATTACTAAGGCACATTGAATATTTTGCAAAAGATTGTTTTAGCGAAAAATTTAAAGCAAGTATTAAGCACAACCTTCTGTCAATTCTTCACAACGTAAATTAAAGAAAAGCTTGTCTAAAATCTCCAAAAACCCGCAAAATTCCAGCTTAAATCAGCTTTCAATTTGTTTTCCCCGCCTTGCCGTGTGCTGTGGTTTATTGTGGAGTTTCTTTCCTAAGCTCTAATCGCCCGTCGCGCTAATAGCGTCCGATAGTTTGTTCCGTTTAGTGTCCGGTGCCATGTTCCTGTCCCATCGTATGCAAATTTATGCGCATAGCACATTTGCCAAATGAAACAAAAAAAAAGAGAGGCTGCGTTGTGTTGTTGTGCCAACCCCGCTTAAAGGATCGATGCCTGTAGTTGTGAACACATAAACTAACCTAATAATTTTACGGATTAGCAACAGAAGGTCGGCGTTCTATGGGTCCAGAGACCATTGCAAAACCCATTAATTTTAATGATAATTTACACATGACTTTGTGTGCGAAAATTTGCATGCCTTTGCGCCTATGAGACTGCTGGATCGATTATGGAAGGTTGGCGATTAAGAGATTGGCATATTAGGCCTGCGTGTGTGTGTGTCTATTGTTGGTGCAAAAAATAGGAAGATTAATATGAAATTTGGGTTGCGATGAGTTTTAAATACACATCACATCGATCGTTTTGTTGCGATCGTGTATCTTCTTCGCCAAAAACCGCGTGTCGATGATAAATATCAGATTGATAAGCATCTTTGGCCAAAAGGGGTGGTGATTAACGAGGAGCAGCGAGTGGACGTACAAGTTGTTTGTACGAATTTCCATCGATAAGATATAAAGGAGATTGAGGGCATGCACTTGTAGATGGAAAGCTTTGTCTGTCTTCTGGCGTCTCTTGGATTGCCGACTAGAATAATCATGTCACATTATTCAAATGATTCTAAGCAACGCAGAAGGAAGCACCAGTTGTAATCAGATCGCGAGAGGGAGAGAGAGAGAGAAAACACTGGGAATTACTTAAAGCCGTTCTTCTCCTACAATGTTTTGCGATAAGCTTCTCAGGCTCACTCCTCCTCAGTTGCTTGACTAATGAACAAAACTGAAATGCGAGAGGAAGAGAAGATCCTTCATTCAAGCTCGTAAAAGAAATATGGATCGACTCCTTCGCCGATTCCCGAGCGATTCCCGAGCGCTTTCTCGATAGCGATCAGTTTCATTTTATCGCATCCGCAACCGCAGAGACACGGCACGAATTAATCGTATATGGGCTGGTGGTTTATGGGGGAGCTTTTTTTTTTGAGTGTGTCTAGGTAATTTGCAATTTCTTCACCACTTTGTGAGGGTGGAAAGGCCCCAACGGAGGGGTTGAAGGATCAAATCTTGTAGGAAAGAGATAAATTTAATTTTTATATGCAAACCCCCCGTTTTTGGGACAGGCGGAAGCTGTGAGCCAAAATCTTCTAGGCCGAGAGCCGCTATTTTAACGATCGATTTTAATCTGTAGCATCGAAAATTCAGTATCGCCAAATCAAAATCAGACCGACGCGTTCCGTTTGTGACGTGCCGACGCGAGCGGGTTGATCGTAGTGAGCCTTGCGATCACGTTTGCGCTCTTCCCGGCGTCACGCTCTTTGGTTTAGGTGTGTGTTGATAATTTAAACACAATTAAATTCCAGTCGGGATGGGGCAGTTAATAAAAAAACAGGGATGTCAATTTAATAGTAGGGAAATAAATTTAAATATAATTTAATGCGCTTCACGATCGCGACCACGGAGGATCAGCCGGCGGAGGACGCGACAACACCTTCGAACGATCGACTAACTAATAGCTGATTGTTTTCCGTTCCCTTTCGTTCCGGCTAATGGCACAAATCGATCGGCACGGCACGGGTGCGTAAAGGAAGGAAGCGTAACTTGTAGTAAACGTTACTAGTGAGTTAGATAAAAATAAGTTATTGCACATTCTTCTTTTCCCGTCGGCGACACTGGTCGGGCGCCACCGTGCGTGTTATTTCGTAGCATTGCGTGCTGCCCTTGTGACTGACACCCGTGTCCGTGGCTGTACTGTGGTTGTGGTAGCCCCCGATCATCACCAACATCTGAGAACTTACGAGACAAATCCCTTTGTTTATGGTTCCAGCTGGTGGTGGTGCTCCAAAACCGGCCTGAGCAAGATTAGCCAAGAATCGGACAAGTGTCGCCCGCAAATGACCCTGTTCCTGGCTGCAGTTTCTGAGCGCTGCGCAAATTGCACTTGCAGCTCGGCTCCGGACGGCTTCCGTTGTGGGATTGTGTTTTCTGTTTGCTTTTAATGTGTGTCAATCATAGAATGGGGGGGAGAAAATTAATAAAAATCTAATAACTTCATCAACTTCATTGCACGACAAACTACTTTCGACATGATCACCTCAGTATTTCTCACATGGAATTACGTTTGTGACGGTGCTTGTTCCCAACGCAGGTCGATTTACCCCCTCGTTTTACCGCATGACATTCAAACCTGATGGAATTGTTTAACGTCTAAATGTGTTTATTGAACGACGAACGTGGGTGCTGCGCACCAAGCCAGCTTACACACGCTGCCGCTGTGGCATCATTGTATTTTAAACCACCGAAAAAAGAAGGAACGCTCCCGGATAAACACGTAACGAACGGATTATTAAATCATTGTTGTACTATGATTTCAAAAATCCTGGTGACAGTTTGGACTGGCGTGTTTCGAATTGGATTCGAGACACACCAACGACCCACGCTGCAGGGGGAGACCCACAGTCGCCCGCTTGGGCGTTTGCTTTTCCTTTTCCTCGTTGAAGGGTCATTGTCAACAAAGCTGTCGCACGCATAATGCCGCATTCTGTTGCATTCTTTGGCCGGGGAGAGATGTTTTTTGTATATTTTCGCCTCTGTCCCATCACACGACGACGACCCGGGTGACATAATTTATGATTAGCCCGTGCCGGGGATCCGGGAACTGGGTTAGTGAGCATGTGCGTGCGTGAGTAATTCGGTTGCCAGCGCGGATGATGCCCGAAACGAGAGCGGCGTGTGCATGATGAGGGGGAAAAGGGTTTTGTTTGAAGAAATTTTCTGTTGACCTACGGCTTTGACGCCCACGTGGTTGATATATTGTAGCAAAGGGGAGGATTTAGAGCGGTAGGAAGGGTTATATTATTGCTGATGCACTCCAAATCACTCCCTGCTAAAGGATGGTGCATTCTAAACGGGGTCATTTGGGGCTTTTTGTTTATCAAGGCGCTTAACCGTAACTAAACAGTGGGGAATTTGTGAGGGAAAAGAAATAGATTTATAACATATGTTTTAGTGTGCTTGGGTGTACAGATTTGAGTTTGTTTTTGCTATCTTGTATTTAATCTATTTTAATCTATTTCTAATAAAATAGAAAATTATTTATTAGCTTCTGTTTCTTCTGTAGTTTTGTGTCTGACTGTCCATTGTGAACTGGTTTAATATTGCATTTCACGTGGATTAAACGGTCAAAATAAGTGTGATCTCGGTTGAATCATGAGTGTGAATTTTATTTTTGTTTTACGATAACGAACGATACAGATCTATTTGCTAACAAACAGCATTACGATCTTTTCAAAACGATAACGATCCAGTGCTACCAAACGTTACTGTCAATGTAATTCTGAAAAAAATTTGACTCCAACAAAATTCATGTCAGCGTCACTTACTCAATGGTGATAATCAAACGGGATGCTCAAACAGTTGGTGTGACCAATCACATGCTTGGTGATATTTTAGCAACCAACGCTTAATCAGTCACTTTGTCATGACTTTTTTTTTGTACTGTGATCAGTTCTGAAAAATGTCACTGACATAGTCATGACAAATTCCGACTGAAACAAAATCATGTCAGCGTCACAAGCTTATCTGTGATGATCAGAGGTGAGACTCAAACAGTTGAGGTGATCATCAAATGATTGGTGACATTTTGTACAACCAACTCTTTATCAGTCACTTGATCGCGACATTTTCTGACGGTGATCATTATGGGAGATATGTGGGGCGTGCGAGTATATCCCAAGAATGTCGTGATTATCACCGACAGATAATGCTGTGAGAGACCAAGAGTTGGGTGCTAAACAAAATGTCACCAAGCATGTGATTGGTCCACCGACTGTTTGAGGCTTACCTCTGATCATCTCAGTCGTGTGTGTGCGAGCTTCGTTTCAGTCATGAGTGCTGGTGACTGAAACAGTGGCATTTGACAGTACTGTTCACAGCCAGAACAAGCCATGATTATGCTTGCGCCGGCATTAAGCTCAGCATGGCAGTCAGAGTATCGCGTTGAATTCAAGCACTCGTATGTCGCGTTCGAGACGTCATGACGCTCTTTTATAGAGTATTAGCAATTGGGGCGGTCCCGTGGTACAGTCGTCAACTCGAACGACTCAATAACATGCCCGTCATGGGTTCAAGCCTATAATGGACCGTCCCCCGTAACAAGGATTGACTATCCGGCTGCGTGGTAATGATTTAAGTCTCAAAGGCTGGTATAAGCCGGCATGTCCGCGTAGGACGTTACGCCAAATAGAAGTAGCAATGAACATCAAGCTATCACGGATATGTTTATTATTTTCGGTTGTGATTATCACGTGATTCTCATGACATTTTGCGGTAGTGGTCATATCTGTCCATCTATCTGCTTCTCTAAGTTTACGAACCCTGCAAACACGCAATTCGTTCACTACTAGCTCCATCTTGTGGTCGGAGCAATGAACTTGAATTTTGAACTTCACTAGCCTCCACTAGATGTCGCATGTTTTAAAAACAACGTTGAAAAACATTCAAAAATTAAAATAACTTTACCAAAATTATACAAAACGTTTTAAAAATAAGATGATAAATGTATAAGTTCGTTGAATTTATTTTGTCATTATTTTTCAACCATTTTCGAAAATGATCCTTTCATTCACAGTCAATTCTTCCATGTTTGATCGAAGTAGGCACATTTTGAGTCACAACCGTCATGGCGTCACTATTGAAAATTACACGCTCTTTGCGTTTTGTACGAAAATTTCACTGTAAACCTGAGGTAAGAGGTCGTGTGTTCACCACACAACACTCACATTGCACCCACAAAAATCTCATTATTTAGGACACATACCCTTTGGATGCACCGAGACGGAACATGCCCAAAGTGAGCAAACCGGCAGAGTACGAACTGCTGCCCGGAATGTCGCCGAAAGTCTTCCGCGAGACGGAGTACGATAATGTAAGAAACAGTGACATCGACAGAAAGAATTAATAACAAAAAAAACTAATTCATTCTTTTTCTCTTCCCAGCAACTTGGTCCCATACCGATGACGGGCGATGCAGCGAAGAACTTTAGCTACAAAAATCCGGAATACTTCTCGTACCACAACTATTCGTTTTACGACATCGGGCGGGCGATTGGGTGTGCCTACCGTGTGCAGCCGAGCGCACTGCCCCACCGCGCCAAGCGGTTCCGGTTGCCATGGCAGAAGCAGCAGGCGGAGGAGGACTTGCTGTACGATGCCGCAATTCCGGTGACGCTCAGCTGTCTGTACTGCGAGATGGAGGAAAAGTCAGCTCCAAAGCAGGAGGAATTGAACAAAGCGGCGTCCTAGAGAAAAGAGGGGTAAGAGAGGAGTGTCGTGAATCATGAAGCAGTTTGTGGTTTATTAATCAATCATATTCATATGTACTTAACACAGGCTGCTTGCTGGTGGACCTTAATGAGTTCAATCTAACAAGATTTTGCCAAGAACAGAAGAAGGTCAGAAACAAACTTGGTTGTGGTTGTTCTATTGTATTTGCTATCACAACTTGAAGTATGCATGACACCGTTTTATGCCATGGGAACAGCTGACCACCAACGAAATGTCACCTTCAATGAAACCATCGCTTTGTCGGCGACCCTTTCCGGAACAAGATCAGTAACAAGACCTAAACCGCATGATGTTTGCTGTGTCTTGAAAAATTTGCATAACGCACTCGTATTCCCACCCGGGAAAGTCCCACATTTTGGCTACAAGATAAATATTGCCATACCGTGTAGGTGGTGGTGGTGGCTATTGCGGGTGCTAAACAGCACTGAAGTGACGGAGGAAAAAGTGAAACCACTCTGGGGAGGGGAGCAATTAACTACTCTATTTGCCAGGTAGGTAGGTGAGAATAATTGGAATCTAACAAAACGCTCGATTCATGGTGCTTTAGCAAGGGGTGCAGTGTACTGTCGGTACAATGGGGCACAGGTGACTCAGGTGTCATATGTTTTATGGAGGTCGAGGGACAAATGGTGATAAAAGTTACGCGTTGGACTACCACCGCCCCAAGCACAGATGTAGGTGAAAACCGCAAACATTATTTTAATGACAATTTCCATTATTTTAATAGAAATCGTACGTTGCATGTTGGAGAGTAATTTTTCTATGGATTTGTGTTTGTAAATTGCATTATTTTACACTTATTCTGAACAATTCTCCTGTAATTAGACGTAACTTACCAAAAAGTACTCATTCTTTGAAAATGAACGTTTACCGCTTCGACACCTTCGAATGCATTTTCTCACCGTTTTTCCCTATCGTTTGCAGAGCATATGTGGAACATGCGCCGGCCTCGCTGCGCCCTATCTATGTTGCCTATGCGCACGAAAGAAGACCTGCAATAAACTCTCGCATAACCACTGATAAGAGCCGGGCTTTATTGTTGTGTGTGTGTGTACTGGCCGTGTACCACCGCAAAACGGAAAGGAAAAGCCCGAAAGTCGACCATAAAATTCATCCAAAGTGGGATGGCACATCAAGCGGCGTCGTGCAAACATAATAAATGCGGCTCGGAGTGTTTTTTTTTTTGGTTTTCGGGACAACGGTATTGGTTGTGCATTCCGACGCATCATTCATTCATGTAGCGCAGGCATTAGGCGGGGGAGGGGGGAGGCCCCTGTATGTGCTGCACCCGTTACGGCTGAATGCGAATCCAACCAACGCCCTCTTTGGTCGGCGGGGCCGGGCATGTTTAGAGGAACTATTTTAATGGAGGTGCACTCACAAAAAACCCTTTTAAAAGCGAAGGAAAAGGGGGGAATGGTGAGCGGTGCATGTACGCGTCTTAGAAGAGCATTGTCTTTGGACGTTGTGCGCGCAAAAATGCACAAACACTCACACATATAGGTAATGTTTTGGGTTGTTAGTATGTGTCTCCCGGGGTTTGAGGAATGACTGAAACAATCTGACTAAGCTAAGAAGCGGTTGCCCTATCAAAAACATTAAAACGCATACACAGACACCCATACGTGCAGCGATGAATGCAATTTGTGTGCGTGTGCGGTGGTGGTGGTGGGGGTACGGTTGGGTGGGAAAAAGCATCACCCGCTCGTTTCGGAAAAGCCATTCGACGGTAGCCATTCGAACGGAGCGGTAGTAAGTCGGTGGCCTGTGCTGGGGATCTCGTCTCCGTGAAGTCGTGTGCGTCGAGTGAATGCAATCAGATAAAGAAAATTTGTTGAAGGATTTGGTTTCGTCAAGTAATCAGTTATTTACCAGTTTTATCAATAAAAAAATAAGGCCCTCACACGGGCCCAATCAAATCAACTCTTGCGAAACGAGCTGGTTGGAAAGATTTGAACGGTGCGTGAGACGGCGAACAACACAGCATGGTGTTCGAGTGCGAGCAGTAGCAGCAGCAGCAAGACATCGTTTTTAATCAATTGGCACACACACAGTAGGCGGGCAAGCAATTTGATTAATCGCGTTGCTAAGGGTGAAAGCTAGTAGTAGTACACTAGTTCCCGATTGTGTTGTGTTGTGGAGAGCGAAAAATGTTGTTAAGTGAAAAGTGTTGTACCTGGGCGTGTGATGAATTGGGATGAGCCAGCGTGCGCAGAGAGACTGGCCAAAACGAACGACGCAAATTGTGTGTGTGTGTGTGGGTGGTGCTACGTGAAGAATTAACAACAGGCAAATAGATTTCTAGCAATTTGGTGTATAAGTTGAAAGCAACATAAAAAAAGAAGAAGCATGGTGAAGCCAGCGGCAAGAATAGTGATAAAGTTTCTAGAATTAGTAAGTTCTGTGATGTGTTTGTGTGTTTCTATTGTAATTTCCACAATCTTTTCTCTCTCTCTCTCTTACCCATTTTTCCACCCTTTCCTCTCCAGCTCGGTTGTGTGGCGTGCGTTATTACGAAGATTATCACCGACCATGAGTCACGGCGTGTGTTTGTGCGAAACCAGAAGCTATCGCGGTAAGAATACTTCTGCCTGGAAGGGGTTGCTCGCTGCACTTCCGCAGGGATTGGAAGGTGTACGGTGTTGGTGACAACGTTTTTCGTGCAGTTAGGAGCAATTTGCATAACAATTAAAGTATTGGAGCACAAAATGAAGCGTGTTGGGAAGGCAAACGGGGAGAGGGTGGAAGACAAGCTAACCGAGAGCTACAGTAGCTAATAACTACAGTATTGGCAATAATGTAGAGCCAGTGAAGGGTCGTTAATGATGCTTTACTCAAGGACTGGTGGAGTTTGGAGTGAGTTTAGTAACATAATCCCGGAACAAAAATGAAGTGTGAAGGAATAATAGTGTTTGTAGAGAAACATTAACAGTGAAACTTTAATTGGAAGTTGAAAAAATGGGTAGTGAAGCATTTTAAACCAATATTTGGGCTAACTAGGCACTAATCTTTGTGTTGTAATTTTTAACTATGTAAAGATGTATAACAAAATACATAAATAAATACTAAACTCTTAACACAATCAAAAACATTAACTCAAATAAATGCTTTAAAAAGTACTCAAAACGCTAGTTCTTGAAATCAATTATCCTGAAATCATTTTTGCCTTTCTTTCTGTATAATAAAAAAAAAATTTTAAGAAGAACTAATAAACATGATAATGAAGATTAGATATTATGATACAATAAACCAGTTAATACAGGTTTAGACCTTCATTACATTTGATTTGGCTTTGCAAAGAGTATTCTTACTAATATCAAACCTAATAAAGATACTAAAACACCTGGCACCCGAATTTTCGCACGACTTCCATCGATTTAATTCAATAAAAAAGCGTTTCACTCTCTTCTTTTCCCGGCACGCTCGGCCATTTTCCAGCGAATGGAGCCTGATACACAACATCACCTGGAGCAGCGGTGGAAATGCATTTACCAACATCGTCTACGGCGGATACACGATAGTCATCGCACTAATGTTAATTACAAGGTCAGCGAGCGCTACGGGAGAGCCCAAAAACCGAACGAGGCGAGCGAGTCAATAGCGGGGGTCCCATTGGAAGTGTTTAAAAAGACCTTACCTGGCCGTGGTTGTTTCTCTGCCGTTTCGGTTGCCATGGTTTGTTGTTTTTAGTCGTGGCACAGTGCTGTTTGTCCATATTGTCCCCAGACTTATGGCGGAAGACAATTGGCGTGTGTTCGTGTGGGTTGCTGAACTCATGTGTGCATGGTCCCATGTGGGAAATCCTACGCGAGGCTGGCCGATCTGGCCAGAGATTCTCACAGCAGTACACAGCGTTGGTTTGGGGCGCGGAAAACATATAACCCTCCCCCTCACTTTTTTCCACTCCTTCCACATCCAACAACGGAACGGCTTTGTTTTTCTTCCGATAGTTCTAAGCGCCTTCGCTGTGACCTTCATCTTTTGCGCATGCGTGGCGTTCGAGTGGGGATATTGGGTCGAGCGGGGGTTATTTTTTCGCATATTCGTCATCACATGCCCATTATTCAGAGCCTGCTTGGTTGACTTTTCATTACCATGGTGCGGTGCTGAGTGCGACTCCCTTCTCTCCCCCGTTGTGGTGACAAACTTTTAACTCCTCAGCCTCCCGACCCTAAACCCCAGCGGCTAGGTCAGAGTCGAACCATTGACAAGTGCACTGTGTCTTGCGCAATGAGGTGGTAGGGTGGGGGACGGCACTAGAGGCACTGGGGGTAATTTTAGCATAATTCACATGTTCCTGCCCGCTGCTCCGAACAATGGCACTGCTCTGTGTATGGTATGGTGCGACGAATGTGATATCATTCAGCTTCAACTTCACGTACGCTCCGTTAAAAAAGCGACACAAACGCACTCAGTGTCTCGAAGCTGATCAGCTTCTCCAGTTGTATGTGGCCATATGCTTGAACGGACCATTTCATATCATTTCAGATGCGTCGATGCCAAATCACGTCCGACCTTGTTTGAGAAGATCGTCCTTTCGCTCGGGACGCTATTGTTTTTCGCTGCCGGTAAGTGTTATTGCTTCGGGCTAAAAGGAGAAACAATGGATTTTTGTTTTAAAAATGTGTACTGCCTTTTCCTCTCTCTCTCTCTAATACTCACACAGGTGGGCTGGTGTTTGCCTCGATCGATCAAGTCCATCCGGATCTGCACGACAATGCGATCATACTCGGCTGTCTGTCCTTCTTCGTGGCGATCCTGTTCGTTATCGATCTGGCCGATCCACTCGCCCGGATGACGGCGCACATGACGCAGACGGAGGTGTCGTCGACCGCGCACGATACACCCGACGCCCGGGCAGCAACGCTGAAGAAAGATGTCTCCACCGATACGACGGAGCCGACGGTGTTTGTTGTGTCCAAGCCGGAGCAACTCAACGGTCACCATCAGCATCAGCATCCACCATCCCAGCAGCATAATCATCACCATCACGATCATCAAGCGCCGCATGAGTATCGGGAGGATTCACCACTCAACCGAAGCGCCGAATCCATCGTCGAGCGGAAGGTGTACCCGTCGGCTCAGGTGCCCGTGTTTGCTCACGTCCGTGCGCCCGAAGAAAGCCGTCGAATTGCGGGGAAAGAAATACAGTACCTTCCGCGGAACGATTTTCGCGATCGACGGAACTATCGCGATGCAGGACCGGCGAGCTACGCGACGAACCGGCCGCCAACGAACCATTCGAACGGGCATCCGGCGCGCCATCACGCGACTGGTGCGTACCATGACAATGATTCGTTCGTGGAGGACATTCAACCGTCCCGCCGGAGCACCTACGTCCCGGCCGACAAGTTTGACCAGGAAGCGATGCAGATGAGCAGTGCACCAATGCCAGCGAACAACCACTATCGCACGAGACCGCCACCGCCTGCGAAACCGCTCAACATCATCCGAACACACTTTGGTTCGAATCACAGCTCGCCAACCGGATCGCAGCACAGTGCCGAATGTAGATGTTCGCAGCGCAGCACCAGCACGAGGAAACTGGACGACTCGGGGCGCGATGAGTTCGATTCGTCGTCTCCCATTCGGCCCGGGTTTGTCGCTAATGCGGCCAAAAAGTGGGACGATCGGGCGCGCAGCAAAAGTCAACCGATCGTCGGGCTAAACACGATGGTGTGACGAGGCGAACGGAAGCGCTCCCTATTTAAATAGATAAGTTCTCTTTAGCCGTAGAAAACTCTTCCAAACAGAGCCACTTCCCTCTCTCTATATTCTACATTCTACTTTCGAAGGGTAGAGAAATAAAGGCCAACAAGCGGAGAGAGTGTTTAGTTTGATTTCCGAATCGTTTTTACGCTTTTTATTCCACTGAACATATGTTCGGCGCTACTTTCAACAGTGTGCTGCTAGACGATTTTCTCGTGCGTTTGGAGGAGTATGGTGATAATGGGTGCCTATCGATGCGTTCTGCTCTCTCTTTCTACGGGAAGCATATGCACGATGCTTTGCTAACGATGGTGTGCGAGGCTGCCTCTCTATGTAACGTGTGATAAAATTTTCTTCAAACTCAACAGAGATATTTAAGGACAGGGAAGAATAGAAACAACACGAGTAATTTCTCTTCGAACGGAGTAGAAAGGTCGACGATATTCGTTCTTGCAGCCGTGGGCGTGTTCCTTTTCCTAATAACGATGGCGTAAAAAGAGAGACTAGGTCCTGGAGTTGGTTGGCACACTACTACATAACCAGGAATTGATGGGGGGCGAGTTGTGTTAGACACGGATGTGTATGCATACGGTTGTGAGAACCGCTCCTCACAGTTCTTAACATCCTAGCACGGTCCACAGGGTATGCAGCCATCACTGCAAGGGTCGCCTGTGTGGAGAGATAAGAGAAAATCTTTAATTCAACATTTTAGGTGGTAAAAAATAACAAAAGTAAGGTATTGTTCGATTGATCTCACCAATTTAGATAAACAAGTGGAGTTTATTTCACCTTTCAAACGCATCGCCCCCTAACAGGGACAACAAAACCGCTCCACATTGTAGCAGTGAGCTTTGCACGGTGCCCGGTAACGACAAGGCGCCGGTGGACGCCAGATCGTGTACCGGGGCGGACAGTACCAATTGGTTTTGGCCATCTTCGGCCGGGGCGTAGGCTGCCGTACAGCCGACCGGATGCGCTTCAGCGGATCTAAGGTGTTGTGATGATGTGAAGATCAATCAATCGAACAAAACCAGCTGTACGAGGGCTGTGTTGCTGCTGGATGGTAGTTACTTACAGTAAGGTACGCTGCAGGAAGGATCACACACTGGAGGATAGCTAGGATCACACACTGGTCCGCATGCAGGTGCGCAGCACGGGTCACAAGGTCCGCAGGGTCCGCAAGGTCCACACGGGTCACACGGACCACATGGTCCACAAGGTCCACACGGGTCACACGGACCACAAGGTCCACAAGGACCACAAGGACCACATGGTCCACACGGTTCACATGGTCCGCAAGGACCACATGGTCCACACGGTTCACATGGTGCACAGCAGGTCGGATCGATTGGGCAAGGATTGCATCCGCCACCACCGCAGGGCAGGCAGCAGTTCTTCGATGGACGCACCGGATTGCTTTTCTTGCCCATCGTCACGAACCGGTAGCGTCGGGCCCACTGCGATGGACAGCAGGATGCTTCCGGCTTCGTCAGACAGCATGGTTTTGCCTGGAAGGAATGTAGAACGATGTTCAAATTAGAGGTTTAGGATATGAAATTCTTCACTCAACCACTTTACCTGACACTCCGAACGTGGGCAGTCATGCTGGAGACCGTTGCGCTTAAGACACTCGCAGTTGGAGATGAGAATTCCGCCTCGGAGTTCGCGACTCTTGCATGGTTTAGGTGACTGTGTGTGAGGAAAAACGAAGGAAAGATTAATATACGACTGAAAGGTTGTGCAGGGGACATGAGAGACACGATGAGTAGGCAAGACACAAGGGTGGAATGGCGTTCACGTTCGTATATTCAAACAATTCCTTCCGATGGAATTGGAAGTCAAAATCTAACACGATAGTTACGCGGTCATACCACCATTCGTACACCTTTGTATACTTACCCATCAACGGAAGTGATGCGCGCTGTCCCTGTTCTTTCCCTGCTCCTAGCACCGTTTCGGAGCGCAGATCGGGCCCACGCTCGGCGGACAGCACCCATTGTTGTAGAACGTTGTTCCCGCCGGCACGCAGCAGTAGTCGCGGGCCGGTGGCACCTGCACCACCTGCGGCTTCGGCTGACACACCAGCGTGGTGCAGATCTCCTTCGGCTCCACGATGACGCGCGGCGTGCAGACCACCTTCGGGTCGGGCACGATGCGCTTGTAGTAGATGATCTTGGGCTCCGGCACCGTGCGCCGCTTGTAGATGACGCACGGCTCGCAGATAGTGCGCGGCTGGTAGATCAGCTTCGGCTCGACGATGGCACGCGTCTGCGGCACCACGTGCCGGTCGATCACGGTGCGCGACGTGTTGATCACCTTCTTCTGCGCCACTAGCCGGGGCGGCTGCTGCACCGTAATGAACCGCGGTCCGCAGCGTTGCGGGGGACAGATGGTGGGACACTGGGGCATGCAGTTAAGGTCGTGAGCCGTGCGGCAGGTCGGCTCGCAAGGATCGCACGGTCCACAGGGACCGCAGGGTGCACAGGGACCACAAGGACCGCACGGTCCACAAGGTCCGCACGGGCCACAGGGATCACAAGGTCCGCAGGGACCGCATGGGCCGCACGGTCCGCAAGGATCACACGGTCCACACGGTCCGCAAGGTCCACAAGGTCCGCACGGTCCAACGGGACCCTAAAAATGCCGAGGGGGCAATCAGGATGGGAAGAAGGACGGTGCAGAAAGATACAAAACAAAAGAATGGTGCAAATTGTAATGCAACAAAATCAAATGCAAGACACAGTTGCGTGTGTGTGTTTGTGTACAAGATGAGTATGAGTGGAAAGGAAACAAAATAGCATACCCCATCCAATTCCCCACTCCTCCTCTCTGTTAGCGTAGCGCTGGGGACACTCTTTTTAAAAGATTCTTCGCCCGCACCGGTCGTACATTTCCTCGTACCGAATATCCGGAATATTCGGTTCCTTGCGACGCAGATTCCAGGAGTAGTGTACCGTGTCGGTACCGTCGCACACGATCAATGGACGCTTCCACCAACACAGATAGGAGGGGGAACGGGGGGTCGACTGTTTGGTATTTGGAGAGAAAAGGAGGTGTGCCAGTGAAAAAAAAACGCAAGAAAAACGAACCTATGACACGCAAACTCTCGCTCTGTCAGGGGTGGTGATCTAAAAATGGGGGTCAGAGGATACTGCGACGTTTCTTCACTGTGGCGTGTTACAACTACGCCGTGAAGAGTGTCCTGTTTACTGATGTCCTTTATATACCTATTTGCGCAATGTTCCTATTATTTGATGTACCTAAATTGAGTGTGTAGGGGATTTAGTTCTAAACACAACTAAGAGACAACCTAAACACACATTGGAGTGGAGAAAATCAAACTATTCTCGTCCTGTCCACTAGGGCATCTATGATTGATCTGTACGGCGAATGGCACTGTTTTCACACTGCTGTGGAAACATGCTTCTCAGAACGATCAGACTCTACGATTTGGATCACAGTTATGAGCTTCAACAAATCTTGGATTTGAACAATATAATCTTGTACCATAACACTAAACATATCCGGCTGTAAAATGGAATGTACTTTAAATGGATTTTTGATATTGGGGGGTTTGATCTATACATTACAGGTGCTCTTGTGTGAGTTGTTTTATACACACGGGCGCGGATCCCACACACTCCCAGACATAATACACTAAACACACAACGATTTCAATCAAAGATATCTCTGCTCCTACTTTGCTATGCTGCTTCTTCTAGACTTACAACGAACTGAAACATCCTTCAAACAAACGGATAGGGTTATTAGCACAACACTCCAATATCTTTGCATTTGCTCGAAATCATTCTTGAACTTATACGTCATTCGTGAACATCGAAGTCACACGAAGTTCCTATCCATGGCCTACTACACTGTGCGCTGCTATGGGAAAGTTTTACTGGTTCGAGGCCAAGTCCCCAACAACCCCTTCTAGCCTGTGTGTGTCCTAACGTTATAGGAGCCTACTACTCCCCGCGCTATCGAAGGTTTACGAACTTTTACTCCTCTTTCTTCCCTCTCTCCCTGACATACACTCCCTAATTCTATAACTCTCCACCCCCTCTCCTACCATCGGAATGTGATTGGCCTTCCGGTTGGTTGCCATTGTTTTTGCTCATCATCGAAATAACGAGGATGCACGCAAACAAAAGGAAAAGAACAGGACAGGCGGGGAAGTTTATCGCCCATTGGAAGGCTTGGCGGCATTGATCCAAATTCAAATACTATTTCAAACACGCTGTTGTGTGTTGCCTTGTAACGCGACAGAGCGCGCGCCATGTTGGGGGCTCGCAAAATAGTATCGATTTGTAGCACACACACACGTGTAGCAAACACCCATTTGCTAACGACTCTATCCTAGTACACGTTGTGCGAGCAGAGTTTTAATGTCCCAAAGCCAATCAAGTTTGAGGGAGAACTACGGATCCGGTAGACAGATGCGTCTACGACCGGGTCTCCCCTTTTTGGGCCTTGCAGTGAGTAAGGACATGGGACAGGAAGAGAGCGAGTAGTAACAAACGTAATGTAACTAAGCGGGCAACAGTCCGCACCTTTTGTTGAGGCTGAGCGTTGGTACCGAAATCAACTAGAGCCTACTAAGATCCTACACCCAACGACACGATGAAAAGCAAAAGAAAGATGGCGGTGCCAAGGATGGAAGCGAAAGGGACACGCGAATTAACCAAAACTAATAAAAAAGAACCCTTAATAGTGATGGCGCAGGCAAAGGTAACAGAAATGGTAACGGTGCTTGGTGCAACAGGACAGGGTACAGCGGTCACATTTGTGGCAGGAAGAGCAGTGATGTCTTACGCAAGGATAGCAGGAGTAGCAGGGATCGCAGGGACCACAGCACGGATCGCACATTTTCGGTTTTTTTTTTTGTATGGATTGATTCTTCGAGAAATCACTGCACGCGGGGCAAGAATGAAAGAATGCGGGAGGAAATGAAGAATCAGAACTTGGGCTCAACTACACTTTAAGCGAAGGATATCAATGGCAGCAAAGACCACAAATTCCTATGATAGAACTAGGTCAAGGCTGCACAATCCGTAACGGAGGGAGCACTGGGCACTAATAAATCCACTCGTATAATACGTACAACAGTTGTGGCGCAGCAGCTGGATTGCTTCAAAGTTGGAGCTTCAAGAGCGTTCTGATGTTCTTGCTTTTACAAGTCCGGCGCAGGTGGTAATGCTTCAGTGGTTCTTCTAGTTGTAAAATTTCTTCCAAAAGATAGTTTCTAGCTTTAAAACACTTTGAAATTTCGACACTGATTTTTTTTCTAATAAAATTTTCTTCCCTTTAGGAGACCTTTCCGTTCGAAGGCAAAACGAATAATGAACCTCTGGACGAGCTCGCGCTCATAAGGTACTTTTCTGCTGCAGGCTGTTATTTTCCGTTGCTATAGAAATTCGCAACGTGCACTGCGAATGTTGGCGTGGAACCTACGTACCCACGGCTGCTACGATTGTGCGTTTCAATTTCCTTGCACGATGGATGGGGTGTTTTATGCACAGTGGTAAGGATGGACGTGTTTATATAAAATATGATTTAATTGAATTAAAATATTGTTTGTGAATAAAATGAAGCAACCGAAAGTTGGTGTTTTAATTAAAAAAGATCGAACGTCCCGTAGGTAAAAACTAAAACATGAATCATCAAATTCATTTGGTGCAAAAAAACTTCTTCAGTTTCTGGCAGTTTTTTTTTTTTCAAATTTAGTAGAACAGTTTTTTGATGACTCGCAACTTATCGCAACGGCGTACTGGGCCGTCGTGGGTTTACATTTTTAATTATGTATGATGACCGTATCACTTTCAACTAAAGTTATCATCAGTGGAAAATAAACTAGGACTTTTGTTACCTATGTACAGTTCGAAAATTGAACATCGAACTTTTGTGTACAGGTGTATCGTACAAATCCCCTTCCATCTTCCTAGCTGAACAAACGGTTGCCTCAGCTCATCGAAAAGGAGAAATGATTACGTGGAATAAATGGCTTTCTACGCTTGCCAAAAATCAAGCATAACTAATACATAATAAAATAACACTGATTATTACTCACTAACTTACCTCAGTATACTATTTTCAGGTTACAAAAGGCAAGAGCTACCAACGGATATCGTTCAAATGGTTCTTTTACCGATTTTGTGCGTCATCTGGCAAAGAAAAGCCGAATCCACCGCTGTGCGATGTTTTGAATAGCGCCCTCTAGTGTGCAGTAGTGCAATTTGTATTTGCGATGAAATTGAGGGAAGCATTTTGAGCATAACTGCATTTTGGTGCATCTCCACAGCGCAACATCGTCTAAGTTCGGCAGAAGTTATCGTTGTGGAGATTTAGGCAGTGGCACTTTTACCAGTTTGCCAACATCATGCACCTAAAAATGATTGTTTCTAATAATAGGGTAAATGTACCTATAGTAGTGGTAGTACCAATAGTGGTGGTTTTGCACTAAAATGCGGTCCATACGGTAAATTAATAGTAATTAAATTATTTATGTTAGTGTGAAATATTCTTTGGGTTTTTTAAAAGGATTTAAAAGATAAATGGGGCCATTCCATTACTTAGTGACCAAAAAATCCATTATTTTGTGAATTATGTCCACATTTTTCCAAAATCTTTAGGATTTCATAACCAAACTCATATTTCTGTTAACGTTCTAAATGACCACACAACCACGCAATTACTAATTTTTCAACATAACTGTTATGAAATGTTATTGTTTTACTAAAGTTATTTGCCTTTTGACTATATTTATGCATTTTTAAATGTTTTTTTTTACCATAGTGCCATTATAGGTACACAAAACAGACATGTTCGTATAGTGGTAATAGTTATAAAATCAATAAAACCAAGTCATTTTAGATTTTTTCGAGGATATTTTTGACATGTCGTAATGTTTTCACTAAAATAAGCAACAAAAATGAGTTTTCTGTAGGCAATTTGCCAAAAAAAGGCCAACATTCGCTTATTTGGCTGAATGAAAAATTGACTTCAAATCAAGCACACTCTTCCGAATGTGGGTTGACGACAGATGTGATGCAGTTTAGTCATTATTTTATGGCAGTAATCCTTGCTATTCATATGAAATCAGCCTCAAATCTAAGTTTTATTGATAGTATACACTGTTTACACGACGACTATAGGAACCATACCACCATTATAGGCAATTAATTTTGGTAAATTTGATGTGTTTCATGGTAAAAATGGTTGTGATTGCGAACTCACCTACAAATCTGGATCTATTTCGAGCTGATAACAGCATCAGCCTAAATCTGTGAGTTGAAATAAAACAAATGATTAATTATTGCATAAGGGCTCATGGATTATAGAAACATTTTCAGTATTATCAGACGAAGAAGCACAACATCAATAGCACGGCACATAGTGTAGTACCATTACCTAACGAACATTAAAATATCTGCCTAATTCCTACTTAAAATTTAGCCATCCCAACTAACATAACACACAGGAATTGCAGTCATTCGCTAGTCTTAGTAAAACAAATAAACCATCAAAACACAATGGCATGATAAGCTCGTCGGCAATGTTAATACATTTGCTGTGTAACTAGCTTTGACAGAGTACCACAAATAACATAAATGATAATCGTACCATAGTTTTACAAACAATAGTCCACACCGGCGATCGCCGGCGGTTGTAATCTCCGGTGTAAAGTGCCGCAGATACTGCCCATTTTGCCGGTGCTTCTGGATAGCCACCGCAGTAGACATGAAATATATTAAAAGCCTTGTCACCTAACACATTTGTAGAGCCATTTTTCCATCCCGAGCATTAACTGCTTCCATATTTCCTTCTCCCCTTATCGGTTGTTGTGAAAGAGAACAGATTGAATAAATAATGCATTTGGAAACGGCTTAACCACGGGAATTGGGAGGTCTGCTTTAGTACCGTACGGGCAACATCTCACCTCACCGCACCGAATCGTCTGTAGAGCGATTACTTCATCATTACTGAGTCACTCGCTGCATCCCTGCGGCCGTGTGCTCTGCTCTAATTCCCGCTACCAACTGTTTTCTTCGCCCTACCTTATCACACTAATTTACAAACCTAACTTTTCCACATTTGCATGTTTTGAATGCAAGCAGCAGAAGCAGCAGCGCGCGGGATCGTTACAATTGCTTCCCACTTTTTCCATTTTAAACCCGACCTGAGTTATGCTGTCCAACCTCTCCCCTCCTGCCCCATGGAAGGGGGGAAAGGTTTGTGGGTCGATGAAGTACTACTATGCATTGTTTGCACTTTGCACTCTCCTCTCCTTCTTCGCGTGCCCAAAGAACCCTCCAGCCCTTGGCAGCGGTGGCAAAGTAAGACACGAGCGGGACACAACAAAGTTGCGTAAAGTGGAAACAAATTCATCCTCAATTGTCACTGTGCTGTAGTTTGTAGGAGCCACAGAGCAGAGCGGAAAAATCCTGAATCATACGCCGGACACCGTTTTGCTTACATCACGGGGGATGGAAACAACAAACAACCCTTCTACAAAAAAAGGGATACCGCCCGGGTCGTGTGTCCCATTAAAAGGTAACAAATGCGAACGAGCTGGGTGGGATTGGATGCTAATTTTTGTCTCCTTTGTCTTGTCCCCATTATGACATCACCGGGCTACCGGTGTTGAGTTTACGTGCCGACATCATCCCCGGTCACCTAAAGCTCTCCCATCTCCGGTCGGATCTTTTTTGTGTGTCTTGTTGCTTTTGGGTGAAATAAATGGATGCAATTTAAAGTTGTGAAAGTATTGATTTTTGGAGAGCTTTTAATTTGATTAAAATACTACCAGTTTTATGATAAATGAAATGAAGCTGATTGAGTCATAAATTATCAAATGATGTAATTTAAGCGACACAAAGGTTTTGCCGATAGAAAGATGAAAATATTGTAGTAAAGTCGCCAATTTTCAAAGTTAATTTAAAAAATAAATCACCCTTTGGCTTTGGCCAGCAAACTATCTGGTTGGTTTTCCTCACCCACTGTGTGATATCCCCGGTCCGCTCCCTCCCATAAAGCAAGCATCACGTTCATATCGGTGTTACGTTAAATACACTTTTATGCATATACACAACAAGCTCCATCTCATTAGCAAATATTTCACCTTTATGCATCCCGGCACGGGGTAAGAAACCCTCCCAACGGGACACCTCTGGAAAAGCCGCGGCTCATGGGGGGAGTTTGTAGCGACACAGCGAACACAGAGAGCCGCTGAGCCACGGCGAAACACAAAGAAAATATGGTAACTAACAACCTTTTTCCACTTTCCACTTGGCGCATCTTAATAGCTCTCGAAACGTTGCCACCGCGTATGAAACGGCACACATCCCACCGTCCGCATTCAGCCCAGAAGAACTATGTCAATTAATTAGCAAACCACGGGGAATAATTCACGATTGAAAAGGGACTCATTCCGTGTGGCGGGGGCAAGGGTTAAATACTTCCACCCCTCCCCCGTGTACAGGTGATGATGTGATAGTGTGACGGAGGACCGTCGACTTTTGTCTTCGCAGGCGTCGCGTCAAAGAGGCTGCACGTTGGCTGGGACATGGGACAGGTTGGCTCAGGGCAGGGGGAGGCGAAAGCACCCACTCGTACTTATATATCTCTTCATTTGTTTTGCACCGTTATTATGATCGCCTTCCTGTTTCGTGGCCGTTTTGTTTTTCCGTCGCTCTTTTCTTTTCCTTCTCTCGAGCCACCACCGCCATGTGTGGATACAAACGTTGCCTTTGTTTTATCGGTGCTGCGCGCTCTTCGCGTCCCGTTTTCTTGGTGGTGGTGTTGGTGGTGAGGTTGCTGCCTGCTGCTGCTTCTCCGCTTTATGCCTTTCAACGGCCATCACACCCTCGACCCAGGTTGCAGCATGTTATTCGAGCATACGCTATGTTTTTGTCTGGACGGAGAGTTGCTGCTTCGGCGTTATGCTAACATCTTCCGTACCGCGACGTGTTACCCCTATTGCCAGCGTACGTTATCACCAGGCGTTGTTTCGCTGTGGTTCGCTTTCGTGGTAACGAAGGTAGCAAATCTCGGCGAGGAAGTACTGCAACAAAAAAAAAACACAAAAATCGGATAAAAATATGGATGATTAGATATTTGATTGAAATGGAATTTGTTTTGTGTGTTTTGTGGCTTGTTTCGCAGCCGCTAATCGGTGTGTTTTGTTACACGGTTAGGGCCCGATGCGCTACTGCTGCAAGGTACATTTGTTTGTTTTTACACGTTTTTATGTAATATGCTTTATCGATGTAAATCGACGCAAGATAATTGAAGTGATTAAGTTTTTTTCGATTAAGTGTGTGTAAATACATGAACGGCTTTTCTGATAAAACTCCGCTGTACAATGCTAAGCTTTAAATGATTCTTAATAGCTTATGTACGCACGAGATAGGATCATCTTAAAACATCTACTTTATATAAACACTAATCCTGTGTTACATCAAGGAAAGGATTACAACCACAGCAGCAGCTGATCAGACGTCTTTTGGGTTAAATCAGATTTCTTCGTTAATTGAAAGAGGCAGCTTAATGAGCGATTACTAAAAAAATACTGAACAACCCCATGTACACAACCAATACTATTCCTCTGGCATTTAATGTGTTCGATGTTTGGTGTGTTTTGTGTGTTTTGCCTCTACTTTTTTCGCCGTTAATCTTCACCTGTACCGGCGTCCGGCTCGTTTTGCTTGTTTTTTTCGCTTACACGTTACAAACTTCCTGCACCCATCATTATGCACTATCTCTATCCGTCCGTCTGCGTGTTTGTGCTTTGTGAGCGTATGTTTTTCTTTTCTTTGATTGAACGATTGAACTACTTCCTCCTGTTGTGGGGTGGTCTAGCGCTCTCGCACCTTTTACATTTAACATTTTCGTGCGCGCCACCGCGGGCAATGTTTTCCTCCGTCTCTGATGGTGACCTGGAACTGTTTTGAACAACGCGAGTTGAGCTTAGCTTAACCTCTCCCCCATGGCCTCCTCCTTTTGGTATCAGCAGCAGTCTGTTTGGACGGACGGAGAGTGCATCAAATAGCATTACTCAATCACTTTTGTTTAATTGCGGTACTCTCGCACGGCCGCGCTGTACTCTAAAATCGTCCAAACTGTCGGGGCCCACCACCGACTCGTCGCAGTTTAGCCTGGGCTGTCCCGGTGCGGTGCCGAAAACAGACAGCGGCCGAATGGCGGCGTTTTGATCGAGTCCATCAACAAGGAAATGATGCAACATTGAGGTGTCCGCGGAACCACGCGGTGACCCAGTGGCCCAGGCGATGCTGCCTACCACCAATGGACTGCTGCTACTAGGGGGAAATGGCGAGAAGAAATGGTATCACAAGTGCGCGTAACGTGCAACTTAAAATCTTTAACTGCAACCGTGCGCCCATGTTCCACGCGTAACGCGTTCGCGTGCAGCTCCGCAATCCCAAAATTGCCACCTACCTGGTTGGCAGAGCGTCGTGTGTGTGCGATTCTGCGGAAATTGGTGTATGGTGGGGGAGGGTGGTGCTGATGATGATTGTGGAACATATTAGATTATGAGTCGTCGAAATGATCGGCCTGCTCGTGTGGAGTACCTACCGCGGTGGAATGCTAGTGGTCCACGCAAATGTGATCCGCGCAAAATTCATCTCTCCGCCGTCGAGAGCACGCTTAATTACACTTTGAGCTGTGTTTTGGGTAGGGAACTCACTTGTACGATGCATATTTTTCGCAATTTATACAGAAAATACAATAAAGTGAGACAATTTGTACAATTTCTTGGTGTTTACTTTTTGTTGACAACGTCGCCACGTTGACAGTTGGTGGAACCAAGGTTTTTTTCACCGGGCAAATCTATTTGACAACCTGATTGCGACTCAGTTTTTGTGCAACATTTTCGAAGAATGTTCTGCAAGTGGCTCTAAAGATATTTTATTGTGGAATTTCTGGGAAAAAATAATGGTGACCAATGTGTTGCTTCGTCTTGTACGTGAATAATTCAACCAGAGCACCACAAGTAAGTAGTTTTGTTTACGTAAAGTGATGTAACCATGTCTCAGCATTGGAGCCGGAAAGACCCGAACATTACTCGGCTCTATAGGGTGAAGTGGATTGTCCTGTATCGCTAGGAACGTCGTCGTAGACCTTGTTTTCGGAACAATTTTGGCATTGTATTTCGGCTCCAAGTCTGCAGGGAACTGTCGAGAATTAATTCTTGATTTGTGCTGAACCCACTGCTTTGTATAAATAGAACTCTTGCTACTTCGAAGAGAGCTATTCCTCAGTCCAGCAACAGCTGGAACTCGTCTAGAATATGCAGAAATTGTTCGGTATTACGTCAACGGCAGATGGTGATGCCAGATTGTATCTGGAAATTAACGATAATGTTATCAAGAATGAACAAATGGCGCTGAGAAGGAATCGCAGAACACAGCCGACTAGCAACTGAAATTATACAAAGAGAGATGAAGCATAAGAACAGTTAGATAAGCGCATTATTTCTAGCCACTTTGCACAACACTGCTTAACGCGATGCATCTCTGTTTAATCGATCCTAATCCATAATGAAGGCGTATCAAACATTTCCGCCAAGCAGAAAATGCCGACGGATTGGACGAGTCGATCTACTTAGTGCTATAACAGAGCACATAGCCGGCCTCCGAAACGCTGAGGGATGTTGGGGATGATTAGGCTTGCGCAAAGCAGCAATCTCTTCGGAGTGGGAACGAAAAATTGCCAACTACACGTTACTTCATCTGCTTCATGTACCAGAGTGCGGCTGTCGAGCTGTCCAAAAACCGCGACGAACGGCAGCTCTGTTGCGCATGAGTATCTCAATGAGCAACCCGGTGGTACAATCGGGTTGATTGTTTGGAAGTGTGATTTGCACCCCTATCTGAGCGGTTCGATCGAGTCTCGGGGCCTCGTTATCGAACGTGTTCGGCCCACGATCAGCTTATCAGCGCGGCAGCGTGATTTTTCCGATTGCAGCGAACAGCAGTGATAATGGCAAACGTATTGCGAGGGTGGTTGATTATTCAACGGATGTATTTAGTTATTGAGAAATGCTTGGTGAGCGAGTTTGGGCTTTGGGCCGATAGATTAGGCATGATTAAGGGCCTCGTTAGAATTCGGATGTTATTCAATAATAATTTCGCATAGAGGAATGGTGTGATTTAATCAATTCGTTACTCATAGTTGAGCAATCTGATGTTGCAAACTCTCGATCTTTTCAAATGTTCACTTGAAATTAATGAAGATTTAGAAAGTAATCGGAAACAAAATTTCTGGAGCAAGTTAAATAATGTGATTCTTAAAGATGACTTCACGATTAGTCGTTTAAAATTCACTCACAGCATGTGCGGAACCGAAACATGACAAAAGAGGAGATAAAAAGCAAACACCATCATCATAATATATTCTGCAAATTACTGTTTAATAGCAGCTAAACATAGCAACGTGAATTGGTGATAGATTGGCTAATTGGATTTGCTCTACTACTCGCCTTGTCATCATTTCTATCGCTCACCGGCTCACAGACCGTCTCCCGCGGGTCCCACTTTCTTTGTGTCCTTTAAATGCAAACAAATAAATCTCCCCCAAAAAAAAAACAAACCACACGGCTCTGGCGGTTGCCCTTTCTGCGATGTAAAATGCTCCACATTCGCAGACCGCAGAAATCGTTTAAATTATATGGTCATGCAAATGATCACCGGCAGTGGCCTACATTTGGCTGAGCAAATCGGTCAAAGACAGCGCGGCTCTTGGCGGTGAACAAACAAATAGAAGAAGAAGAAAAAAAGAACATCTCAGAGGAAACTTGTACATTATCACCACCGGAACACGCCTAATGACAAAGCATGGCCGCAGCTACAAGGCAAACATTAATCACCATTTTGCGAGAGCTCTCCACCCCAAAAACATACCATCACATCATTACAATAACTGATGGGCTTTTAGGGTGGAAAATGTGAATAACTATGGTTTGGTGTTTTGCTCTTGCTTGCTACCCCTTCCTTGGAAAACCCAACAAAGCATCACTAATGTCACGCCAGTTTGTGAGGTGTCGGAAGTCACAGGCATCAGACGTGGTCTGTTTTTGGACAAGATTTTCGACTGTTTCGCCTCTAAAATTAACAAGACTCCCTCTGGAGAGGCGATATCATGTAATGTGCGGCAGTAATGAAAGAAGATGATAATGATTGCCTGGTGTGTGTCTCAAGCTTCCCTGTTTGATAGTGGTAGTAATAGTAGTGGAAGTAGTGGTACTCTTTCTCTCTCTCTATGTGTGTGACATGATGAGCAAAGGTAAGCAATTAGTGAAAAATTGATAGTGATTAGATAACGAAACTGCAACCATTAGGGATGTAGGCAGGAGGCTTTCACGCCGAACGGGGCCGCCGCCAGTCGGAACTTTGCTGACGTCAGTGGGTACGTACGGGGGAAGGTTCGCAAAATAAAAACCAAGTTAACTTGTAGAGCATAGCAAAGGGAATAAATTAAAAAGTCACCGCACGGAAAAAATATCCCAAGATATGAGATGCAATCACCGCGCCAACCTAATACGACCCAGGTGAGCAACGGAACTGTAGCGGCGCGAAGAAGCGCCAAGGTGTGCTCCACGGCAAATGACATAGTTTTTCGCGGTTGTCGCTTGTGTAAAGGCCGGGGGACACTGCCCGTACTCGCTAGTGTAATTTCGATTTTCACTAGCGCATCTGGCGGCGGCTGGTGGAAGCTTTTTTGGTCATAGAAGGAATGGTCACGCCGGATCTCAAAATTAAGTAGTTTTTCCATCGTTTTTTGTCACGAAAATGGAGGCAATGCGTGCAGGACATGTGCATCTACTTTTTACAAAACTTTTTTAGTCGGAATTAATTCAAAAATATGGAAAAATAACATATTTTCTGAAGCGGCTCCAAATTGTTTGGCAAAATGTTTCGGTCAGCCGCCGCCAGATGCGCTAGTGAAAAATGAAATTACACTACATAGTACGATCAATGTAGCCCGGCCTTAAGGTAGCGAGAAAAAATCACACAAAATCATACAGTCAGGTTTCTGTTGTGGCCCCGGCTCTGCGTCGGAGGTGGCCGACCCGGTTCGCCGCAAACCGGTTCCGTTGACTGGTCTGGGGCCCGAGGAATGGCGGAAGCTGATGGCCAATGACACA
Organism: Anopheles arabiensis; assembly: GCF_016920715.1. Taxonomy (NCBI): domain Eukaryota; kingdom Metazoa; phylum Arthropoda; class Insecta; order Diptera; family Culicidae; genus Anopheles; species Anopheles arabiensis. The sequence goes on along the minus strand of NC_053518.1, from coordinate 70,893,062 downwards.
CTGCCGACGGCTCAACATAATCTGATAAGTTCGAGGAAGGAGAGGGATCAATGGGGGTGCGAGAGGGTAAAGAAGGGTGAAATAAACTTAACGCCACTTGCCACGGAAAATCGGAAAATCGGGAACTCAGGGAACGTTAGTTGAGCTTGGTGGGTGTACCGTAGGCGAACGATGTAGCGGTAAATGAGAAAGTGCCGGGGTCCGCGAACACACTACACTCCGGGCACGAAAGGGTCCACAATATGGGGTCTGGATGCTGGCGCTGTTTGGATCGGGAGTCGGGAAGTGTGCGCACAAGAGGTGCATTCCAGCGTGAAGGAGTGTTGGCCTGTATGGCCCGGTGATGTGCTCGGGTGCCGCCGCCACATGCTGGTCAAACCGGTTGATCGGCACGTACCAGCGGCCACCGGAGATGCTCTTGTGTATGGCAGAAAAACACGTAAACAAACGTGACCAGCTGAGTATGTGTGGCGATCGAGAGTGAGAGGCTGAGTTGATGGATGGAGAAGAATTCGGCACTTTACCAGATCAAGGTCCTCGTGTAATTGCGTGAGATCTTCTTCGTGTATGAGGCTGTATGAGAATTGATAACTTCCGGTTTTGTTGGAGCTGGTGCGTTTAACTAATAGATAACAACGACACTGGCCAGTCTAGTCTGTTATAATGCTTTAAAAAGATTGAGATATCTCAATTACGAGCAGGCGAATGACAGACGAAGAACTGCTGGAGACCCTTACTGGAGAATTGAGGTAACTTCTCAAGTAATCCGAGGGCGTTTTTTAATGATCTAGGAACGAGTTTTTTGTAGATCTATTCCTGGTCAATTTATAACAAAGATCCCAGAGAAACTCCAGTCTACAGGTGTTAAGCAGGTTAAGAAGATCGTCTAAGAGAGTATTAAGACCAAGCAAGAATGACTTTGGGAGCTACTTCTTGAAGTACTGACGTTTGAAAAGCTTTCTTTCGGTTGGTTCAGCGTCTAGAGTCATCCAGATGTGAGCAGACCGGTAGAAAGTTCTCAAAACAATCACAACAGGCCCAGTCAGCACAGACCTCACCAAAAGATAAACAACAAATTGACAAGCCCTGACATACCCGATTCCGAGACGGTTGGGGCTCTCGCGCAGTTATGCACTATCTATGCGCTCTCCAATAAGGGTTGGTTTCTCTCTCGCTCTCTACCAACCCCCGTAAGCAGTTGCGGATAGTTTTGCGTACCGTTGGCTTACGCAGCTGTTTCTTCCCCCGAAAACGCTCTCAACCCTGCAGCATTCTCTCACCATAAGCATTACGGCGCAGCTGTGGCTCACTCGTCCAAGAGGGAGGGATGATGATTCTCCGCCTCAAACGACTCGAGTCGGCGCAAGAGCATACATTTTTCCATCGCGGTTTTTATTTCAAGGAAGGCAACGTGACCGAACGGACGCGCGAGCGCATCGAGTGCGCGTGTTTTTTTACGCTACGCAGCTCATTCGCATGAGCCCCACGTCATAAAGTTACCGCGTGTGTGTTTTTTGGCTTTTACCATCATTTCTTCGCCTTTCTATTGTTTATAGTTTGCGTGCGTGCGCCTCTGTGCCCGGTGTTCGGTGTTTGTGCGCGTGTATATTGGCCGCCGCGAAGAAGTCACCTCCGAGAAGAGTGATTGAGCGATCATTGAGCGCTGTCTGCGCACATGAATTGCACTACAGCGTAGTGCTGCTGCACCAGCGGCTTGAAGGAGGAAAAGCAAAGAAACACACAACACCTCCTGCCTCCTTCTGTATGTGTGTGTGAGGGGTTGGAAGTACCTTTCGGGTGTGCTTCCGAACTGTTTTCCCTCCGTGATCGTGCGTGATCTTCGTTTGCCGCGGATTGCCGTATCTTTCAGCGTTTTTTGGGCCGCACGCGAACCGCAACAATAAGATCTCGAGCCCCCCGTCTGTGTGTTTGTCAAACTGCGTGCGAACCCTAAGTTCATCAGTCGAATGCTGTGGCTTTGGTATAAGACGACGCCAGAAGCGTATTAATTTGCCCGATTTCTATCACCAAAGATCGTTGCACTTGTGAGTGTTGTTCCCATGCCACAGGTCGTTACCGTGCTGTGACGTGCCAACGTGCTGATGGGTGGTGCTTAATGGTGGAAAAATAGCAATCTCTAGCAGTCGCAAAATACGTCCAATTTTCACGACAGTGCAATTGTTGTCGCCCCAAAGCCACCTGCCCGGGCCGTTGTGTGCCGCCGCTACATCCGTGTGTGGCGTTTCGCAGGGGAAGAAGAAAGTTTCCAGCAGTTGATAAGAAAGCGCTACCACAAACAGTGCCCAATCGAGCACCTCTCGCGGTGGTAAATTTTCGGTGTGCAGCGAGTGTGTGCGTACGTTTGGTTGCCGATAAGTGGCGTTTCATGTCGTATAGACCGCGGCCCTCCGCGGGTTGTTTGTGGCGCACGGTGCGGCTCGCAGAGTGCGAAAACGTTTGTGTGTGAAGCACGGGGGGCGGTTGTCGATTTTCCCTTCCGAGACGAAACGCCGGCACCGCGTCGGGGTTAAGACGAAAGTGGCAAAAAAGGAAAACCCAAAGCGAAAATTAAAGCGTAACACGCCGAGGTCTAGGTCTTGCCCTTTTTGCGCCCTCGAAGTCGAAGCGAGCACGACGCGACCTTTCATTCTACCGTTCGTCCCCACGTTGAAGGACGAACCTGGTTCAGAAGAATAAGAAGAAGAAGAAGTGTGTCTGGTGTTTAGTCACACCAGGTGAAGTGGTGCAGTGGTGCGCGCGATAAACAAACAGTGTTTGTGCTGCTGCTGCTTCCCCCTAGAGGTGTTGTTGTGTGTGTGTGTACCGCCACGTGTACCAATATCATCCTGCAGCTTCCGGTGGCATCGCTATCCGATGGTGGATAGCGCAAGGTACAACCGTACGCACGGGGGCCAACGATTCTCGTTTGCGCACTAATCGTGGGTGAGAGAGTGAAGCAAATTGGAAGAAAGTGTTGTTTGGTTGTGTTGTTAGGGCAAACGATACTTTAGACTGTGTGTGGTGAGTCGAGTGAACAATATTTTATTTCTTTTGTTATGCTGCATCAGCGTTTGATGGGTAAGTAGAATCGTTTTTGGTGTTATATCAAGTATAAGAAAATTGTCTTTAATGTCCTCCATTTAAATTAAAAACGCTTTGCGTTTGGAATCCAATTGCGTCATGAACACATGACCTGTGTTGTGGTAGACTGAGGAGTCAGTCACTACACCATGGATTTGCTCCAGAACATACAATGATACCATGAATCAGAAGATACCATGAATCAAGCAAAAATTAAATTTGAATATTTCTACGTACATTTTGCATCACTTCATAAAAAAAGAAGCTTCAAAACCCTTCAACCTTCGCGGTGGGTATATGTTTCTCGGTCAGGAGCAAACTCAATTGATTTTTGGGCGCAAATGTCGTGTTTTTTTTCGCTCTTCCGTCGCAATGAAGCTAAGTAAAACTTCCCAACGACCTTCGAGGTATGACCGTTTGGGCACAAAATTGAAAAATGTAAATTTATCGTCCCCATTATCCCGCTCCGTACGGCGTCTAACCCGTTTCCCGGGTGTGTTAAACATCGTCCAGCGTTCTTTTTTTCTCTCCTCCCTGTACCAAAGTGCTTTGGTACCTATTCCTGGCTGCAACCGGGCCAAACGAGGGAACCGGGGACGGCGCAAAATAAGATGCGAAACCCTTGCGGCGTCCCACGTGGATAATACCGTTCAGATCAGATTAAGTTGAACGATGCAAAGTTTATTCTATTCGTTACTTGCACAATGGATTTCCGTCCCTTTGCTGGCAGGCATGAGAGTGCGCTTCTTCGGGCTTGTGTGGGTCCTTTAAACTGCTCCCCGCTCTCCCTTTTGAAAGCGGATGTGCTATTAACAAAAAAAAAAAAAAAAGCAGAAGCCAGAGCACCAACCGAGCCATCAAGCAAATGGACGGCTTATAGGTTGGAGTGTGGGGTTTATGGTGCAAACTCCCTGGTCGCCATTACTGGCCCCGCTTAGTATGAAAGAAGTCGGTGACAATGGAGTTACGTGGCGCTCCTGCATTTACGGTGTACGGTGATATTCTCTCTCTCTCTCTTTCTCTCTCTGGGTAATATTTAATATCCGGATGAAGTAGTACAATGTGTATGCGTACGATAAGCGCTCGATCCCACCGCGTGCCTTTTGAGGATGGGTAGAATCTTTTTCCGATCGATTTATGCTACCACACAGCAACACAAAAAAACGCACGAGATATTCCTTTAGGAAGAGATAGAATCCGGGCTTTTCTATAGCCGGCTAAAGAAGTGAATATGAGCACAAAGCGGCGTCAATGCAGTCGGGCACAATGGCACAATATGATGCCTTCCAGCGGGATGAGAGACTTTCCCGCGAGTCCATAGTTTGTGCTCGGTACACTTCCTGCCAACCGGAATATTGGTTGCATTTCGTCTCAAAAAGCTCTTTAATCTAATACCACCACCACCATTCTCATTCTCTTGCCAGGTGTTCGTGCACAAACATAATTCTCAACTGCAGAAACTTCCACCATCTTTCCACCACGCGAGGGAAAGCATGTTACGAAGAACGTTTTAAAGACCGGTAGCAAATTGAAATTATCAGAGCGTACACAGCTGTGAGTGCCGGCTGATGATGATCTCATGATTCGTTGTGCAATTGTATCAAATCAATCAAGCAAACTCATCGCCGATCACTTACAGTTACGGCGCACGGAACGGTTTCCTTAACCAGAGCCGCGTCTGGAGTTTGGAGTTTTTGGAGGAACATTTGTAACACTTCAGTTCCCGGAGCCACAACAAAAAATGCATCGAATCATTGCAACGTCCAAAGAATGCAGCTCAAAGTACCGGTCGAGCTATCGCGTGTAGAAACCCCGCGCTTCCAGCACGTACCAATAAGCGGTTACGGAATTGTGTGCCGTTCTGCAGCAGTGCAGTGGATGCATGACCAATACATTTTTTAACGACTGTTTTTTTCTCTTCTTTTTCTGCTCCAATCGCATTCCGAGAGGAATCTGTTGTTGTAGCAAGCAAACCCCAAGCTGAGTAATCGTATCTTGAGCTGTGGCGTGTCTTGCGATGAAGATATCTAGTGTTTGAATAGGGTCGAATGACTGAGGGGCGTGTGGGTAGCGAAGAAATAGCAAAAAGGAAAAATAGAGACATCTTCCGATCCAGCTCTCCGTGTCTGTAGGGAAGTGTTGGTCGTCTGGACAACTCTCTTGCAAGCGACATGATGAGCGTTCCGATGAGTGTTCGCCTGATTGTCGACGATATTCTCAATCATGACGGCGAAAGTAAACGAATGGATTGGAAGTCCGAGAACCCAAGTGGGCCCGAGATGCATCGTGGCATAAATTTAAGCAAGCCCGCATTCGAATCCCCGGCTGCATTTTAATGCACGGGCACGAAAGAGATCAAACCAATAAAGGCGAAGAAAGGAAACAGAATCTCAGCAATTCCGACTGTTTCGAGGCTGATGGTGGTTCTCCGGGGGATCAAATTTAATCTTTTGATAGTTTTATTTTCGCCCTCTTGTCGCTGGGGTCCAATATTGGAGTGCTGTGTAGTCAAATAAGCGGGGAATTAGTTACTTCCGTTTCTTTTTTGGTCGTTTGATTTGAATTTCTCTCTTGTGATACGCTTCGCCGACCATGCGGGTGCAAGGGTTGACAAAAACTAAGCAATGGGAGTGAGCACTTGTGATAAGAGAACGTAAAGATATGATTTTAACACAAAATTGTAAAAGCGAAAAGCATATCTGTTGAAGGAATCATATATAAAATGGAGACTTTTCATAGAAAGTCTAAAGAAAACAAACACGGTCCCTGACGCTGTGCATCTGTATTGTATGCAGCTCGTGAGGTTTGTTATGCCATTACACATAGTCATGATGTTGTGTCAGCTTGGGCTGTGGAGGAAAGCAATATATCACAACCGGATTGTTGATGTACGGCTGCCCAAACATTTAGAGCGGCATAAAATCCAAAAGCTAAATGCAGCAAATGCCGCTGAATCCACCGTTATGGTCAGCCCGAAGTTAGTTCGATGGAACTCCCGATTTTGGAGACTTGGGATTTGGGGGAAGCTACACGGGTCTGGTCAAAGCAAAGCCGATCGATTATATAAACAATGACGACTGAATCCTCTCTCTCTGATCGCTTATACAGTCACGAGGCAGTCGGGTGGGGTTTCTGTGGTTGCATTATTTTATGTTTCCAATGTTCCACAAACCTAGCGCTGAGAGAAGGTTGGCGTTGGAGCATGTCGAGGATTTCCTAGAAATAATGTTCGATGGAAGAGCCCAGATAAAAAAAAAACCCCAATTGCATGTTGCATATCGGACTGTTTACCCGAACGTTCTATTTGTGTAGAACCTGTCGCATATTGGAAAAGGATTATGAAGAACACATGTATCGGCATGTTCTTTTGGTAAATTCCAATCCGATAATGGTTATGCTGAATAAACAGAAATAAAAATTAATATCGAAAATGAAATGCACATTCGTGCCCCGGACTTTCGAGCGAGCAATATTGCAAAGCATCGGCAGCACTCAACTGATGAACAGGAGTGCTTAGAGCATTTGGATTCACCGTCGATCGATATTGCGCGTGGTAGGGACACCTACGCATGTCACGGACACTGCCGGAAACGAGTAACGGAAACGCAGCCTGTGAACCCTGAAAATTGCCCTCGGCCTAATCGACTGGAACGCTTCAATGGTTGAAGTGTCCTGTGTGTCTATGTGGTGGATACGATTTTCCACCCATTTTTTGCGATTTCTCATTTCCAGCTCAATCAGGATGACAGCCTTTTTCGTGTTTCCTATGTCATGTTTTTTTGTTGTTGTCTATACGCAAATGAACATGCAGCGGAAATGTATGTACACACGTACGCATATGTTGCTGTTCGCCACCGCCCAATGGCGCATCTGCAATCCGGAAAGTCTGAACCAACCTACACGCGGACATTGTTGCGTACTTGCGTTGGTTTACCCTTTTTTTATACCAGTAATTTGAAGTTTCGGCAAATGTGTTCAGCGCTATCTTTTCCCCAAGCGGTAGCCGTGCGATGGAGAGTTCGCTCAGTCCGCGGTTGATTACACACCGGACGCATGTTTGCGTCCGCTGTACTAAAACCAGGGTGGTGGAGGACGGGACAAAAACTAACGAATTGTAAATAAAATATCCCTAACTCAACATCTCATCGGCAGCCTGAGTGGGAAGCCTGAGCTTCCACATAGGCCTTCTATTGTGCGGAAACTGAAATTTATGAAAGCGGATCCGAAACATGTGTTACTGCATCGAATGTGTATGCAGTGGTCATGTTTTGTAAAGGAAATTGCAGAAAAAACTCCAATACGCAGGAGGACGCTATTGTTCCGAAATGGAGTGATATGGAATTTACTCATGCGGGGGTAGTGATTTTTCATTTCGAACATGTGGGTTTTACCGACGTGAAAAGGATGTTTGCAGTTTTAATAGAGCTTCGACTACATTTTGATACGAAGTGCAATCAATATTGGTAGTCTATGTTTTGTACATTACGCTTCCGGAAGCTTGTTCCTGGACCAAAGCTCTCATCTTCGTCTGTGCGTTTCTTACACTCCAACAGAAAGATCCAACAACCAAAGCCATCAAGTGCAAAGTCGATAAAAGAATTCGCAAAGGGTTTTGTCACATTGTGTTCCCTTCCAGATGCGAATATTTATGAAGTGTTAGCATCAAAAGCCAAAAAAAAGTCTTACTTTCCACATGATGACAGCATCGGTCTGAATTTTAGTTCCTCGAAGCGTCTTATATCTGCAACGAACGACAGCTTGAATATTTCACCATCCCATTACGGCGAAACCATTCAGCACATCAGCACATTAGACTGGGTAGATCTAGTGTCTAGTGTGACTTCTTGAGTCAATGAAAAGAATCAAAGTTTTTGCTTTCACTCGATTGAGCTCCTTTAGCGAACGGGAGCACAGTATGTTTGCATGTAGACACTAGTTAAAGGATTCAGTTTAAAGTTTCATTTCTTTGCGCACACATTGTCTGATAAAAAAGGGGTTGGAATATTACATTCAAAAGCTGCTGCATCATCAAAATTCTTCTCCGAAAAGATATTCGGCTGCCTTTAACGGTTCGCGCCAGTGGAGATGGTTGTGTCCTTTGGGATTTTGGGAATATGGTAGCACAATCAAGTTATGTGCATATGTATGACGTTGGGATGGGTATGAATTGAAGATGTTTGTCTACCCATTTACCAACGGGCTGGTGGTACCAGTTGCATTCGATGAAGTTTTCTGTCGGCAAACGGTGTGCAAATGATGGGAGTCGATAAGGCTTTCGGAATTCGGAGAGTGGATTACATGGTCGAATTTCGCTCAAGTGAAACGGCAAGCACAAACTATGCGATGTAGCTCGTTTGCATGGCGACACACCATACGTTGCAATCGATCAAATCGGGCGTGTTGAAGTGGATCCGGTCGTCTCGCGAGAGCAATATTTGACATGCAAATAGCTTAACACTGCTACACATGAGGCTGAGGAGGTCGCGTTCTAGACGCAGTGCTTCCGGTAGTGTGAACATTTTGAGCATCGTCAAACATTTGGATACATAAGGGGAATGAAATATGTTGCCCTCGTATGACACGGTTCTTTGCAATGTGCTACATAGTGTGTGATACATGATGGATTATTTATCCTCCTGCACGGGTCCTTGAGCGATGGAGACGTTGACTTAGGTTGCTTAGGAATAGATGCATTCAAGTGTTTATTTCCACGCGAGTCTCATCTGTTGGTTTATTTATTCTGCAATTAAAATAGCAAAGCAATTAATAATTAAAGCAACCTCACAAAAATAACTGGGTTAAGCTCTCGTGCAAACCCATGCCTGAAACGGGTCATTACGACACGTTTGTCTGTTTTTACCACTGCGGGGTGTTTTTTTTTGTTTGCCACCGATTATATCAGCTTTGGCACACGAGAAATTCAACTGGCACTTTTGGCGCAAGTATGTCGACCGATTGCGAAAAAAAACCCTCTTAAAACCCTTGCGGACATGTGCGATGTTTTCCGAATTTCCTGGAGTCGTGCCGGTTGGGTAACTAGACCGTCCGCGGACCTGACGCTGCCCATGAGCCACGAATCTCTGCCGGAGTGGATGCTCGTACCGGTTGCGTGAAAGTTGTTTGTGACTTTGTTCCGTAGCGTTCGCCCTCTTCAAATCAGGTGCACCTAAATCGTGGCTAGTGTGTTCCGTTTTTTTTGTTGGCTTCGGTTGCATGATGCGTGCTGTGCGACCTGGAGCAAAGTAAACTAGGTCTCTCCCGCTCTGTGTGCCACTGTGCTGACCGTTGCTCTGGTGGAGTTATTGGATTAGAGAGCGAAAAAAGGAAGAAATTCATTGTACAGAAAAATCTTCAAACGGGTAAAACCCATTGCGCGACGAAAAATGTTTGGAATGCATGTGATGCTCTGGCTAATGGGAATCCATTTTCACACATTTATGAGTATCGTCTGTGGGTTGTTGGTAAGAAAGCGTTCCAAAAGCCAAAAACCTATCGCACGCCAGTTCTCTCCACCATTAGTGTCGTTTAGATGAATGATAACAAATCGTAGCCAAGTATGGCGATACGTTTTTCAATCACCAGCCAAAGTTCAAAGCGTTCCTTTTTCTTAGGGAATGTGGATTTCATATATTCATGAAAAACGCTCGGTGAGAGTGTTGGAGTTGGTGTGAATTGGAAAGGTTTTTTTTCGAAGAGAATAAATATTCATGCAGAAGTGCGTCACTGCATGAAAGTAACAATCGAAACTGATAATCTTTTTTTAGTTTGCTGCGTGTGGTGGCAGATAAAAGCAAACTCTTGGTTCCTTGTTTGGTTGTAGACATAAATTCATTCCTTAACTTCTTCAATGTAATCGAAGGCATTGTATATTGTGCTCCTAAATCTGGCTCAAAGATCTTGTACTTTATTTTGTAAGACAGCTTTATTTCAATAGAATGAAGATCTGATTACATAGAATACAGCATAGCATAGCTGTCTATCTATGATACCGTTAGTTCCTCCTTCAGGTCATTCAGAGACATCTGTTCTTCGCGCGTTTCTGATTGACCTTCAGCACAGTAATTCTGAAGATAATTAATTATCGCTCAAAGTACCACCGAGCTAATTGAAATCATTGATTGGTCCCGTTGGGATAATCCAATTAACCATTTTGAAAAATACATCAGTAGCAACTAAGCTACAACGGGATGAACCGCTAACGAAATCAGTCGACCTTGACGGCAAACCTTGAGCGTATCATCGCTAGACTTAACGGACATTTTACCGCCAACAGGAACCGAACAGGAACGCTAGAGCGAAGTAAAAAAAGTATTTTAAACAGCTTTTGCTCCTCAACCATAGGATGTTGTGCAATTTCGTTATCGGATTCCCAACATCCGTTGCCCAGAGTTTGCCGTTTGATGTGGTAGAAAGTAGCCGAAGATGATCGTACGCGCCTCATTTGCTGCCCACGGTTTTACCCCCGTGAAGATGTCGCGCGGCTTTGGGAGATGTTTTTCTTGTTTTAAATTTATTCACTTCCCCTCGGCTGGCGGAAGATCGCAGTGGCTCACGGTGGTCTGATCGCGGAGCTGCCGGAGCTAAGTGTCACTTTCACGAAGCCACAACCCGAGCGAACCTCATCAGGAGAAGAAAGCTCATCAGTGAATTTAAATAAGACAATCAGATTCGACAAACGATCCCAATCTATTGGCTGTGGCGTGTGTGGTGCTGTCACGATCATCTCCGCCATTTGATTGTGGATTAATGACGCTTGGTGGCGCACATTTGCGCCGTGCCAAACCAAAATTCAATCTGTTTGGGACGCCGCTCTAATTCGATCGCCGGCGGGGGTCGATTTGAGAACCCCAGCAAATGCGCGGTTTGCGATCTTGGCGGATCTGTTGGGCTCCTGGGACGTAGCGGAGTGCTGCTTCAACACCAAAACCCGCGAGGAAATGATTTCATTTCGAATCACACTCGTGACGATTAGTTATGGAAGGATGCACGGGCGAAATGTGGCTCGATGTTTGAGGAAGTACGGCACCGGAAAGGTGTGTCCCCGGCCTGCACATGCGGTGCATACGTACATCGTCACAATTGAATGCGTCGCGACACATGCTCGTAGATCAAGAGTTAGAAAGAGAGGGAGAGGGCACACATCAGCTCTGTCCCTCCGCGATGGAAGTTCCTGGAGTCGGTGAGATGGAAAGTTTTCTCCGCTCTACACCGCCGGTACCGCTGCTGGGAGGTGATGGGCGGTGGGTAGGTTGATTGATTTTGCATACCATTTCACTTGGAAAACGTTTCCCCCTCGGCCAACCCATGCAATAGCGGCGCCTGGAGAGAATCAAGTGCCCACGGGCTTGACAACTCAACCGGCGCGGCGATCGATTGGATGACTTTCGGTTTAAATTGCAATTTTGCAACAAACGCTTCAGCTTTAGCACTGGGGGAAGCGGATAAAGTTTCCATTCTCGCCCGGTTATGTTCGTTCCTCGCGCTTCTTCCCTTCCCGACGTGTTCATCTATCGAGTGTGAAGAATTTCCGCCCATCGTGTCTCGTCGCCCACCCAATCGGAAATTGGGAAATAGGGTTTTCTGCAGTGCAGTAAATTTCGTCGCATTTTCGAAGCTTAACTGAAGCGTACGCAGCAGCGAAGGCAAGGGGTAGTGGATGTGTCGGATGCACTTGTGCCAGGGCTTCCGAAATTTATGTGTTTATTGAAATACGCGCTTACGGATGAGCTGTAAAAAGGCGGGAGGAGGGAAATGGTGATTTCATGGCACGTTATATTTATTGTACCGCGTTTTATGTGTCCAAAAATTTTCGGTGGGGGTTTGTGGAGCTACCACCGCTATGATCAATATGCGATGAAGTTACCGCAAAAGACTAAGATTAATAATGATTAAATTTATTGGTCAAATGATGGTTTAAGGTTTTATCTTTGCCTCGGGCAAACGGAAATTGTTGGTTTAAAATTAAGCGCAGATGAAATAGCAAGATAAAATAGCAACGCTTTTGCGCTTTGACTAGATTACATAAGCTCGGTGCTCGTTATGCTGCACAATAGCGTTTAGCGCTATCACAAAACAAAGCTAGATTTATTAGCCATCCAAAACTGGGCTACATGTATGTGGAGCTCCCTCTGTTGCCCTAATAAATCACAACAATCCCCGTTCGTTTCGCACGCGCAAAACTTAGTGAACTAAGTCAGTGAGCAAGCTATCATTCATTTCGTGTATTCGGTCAATTTTTGCACGAAATAATTTGCAATGATGAACCACGGAATGCACCACTCCCACCGCCTTCGCCACGTCGGCAGGTGCAACGGATTGAGCCCCACCGCGCGTGAGTCCACGCGCATCCATCCCCTCCGGCGCACCCACGCTAGATGTGGGTTGCAAATTTACAAATTTGCATAATTCATTTATGTAAATCGTTGGCGCGTGGACGGACGGGTCGGGCCGTCCCTCGGTTCGGGCGAAAGCGCAGTCAAATCGGGGCTCGGTTTGTGTTTTTTTCACCTCCCCGATTGTCGATTTCACTGTGGCCTTCTCGCCAGTGCCCCACCGGAAAGGGGAATTAAAGAGGGGTGGAGTGGGAAATAGAAAGGATTACTTTTGTTTACCTACCGTCGTGGCTCGTGAGACCGCGGCCAAAGGTGGCCTAGTAGTAGAAGAGTATCGGATGCCGGTTGTGCCGGTGGAAAGCTTAATTGAGATTTGCAAAAGGAAGAATAATAATCAATACAGCCCGGTGGGGTATTATTTTGACCGGTGCAGAGAAGATCTGCAGCTGCGTGGATGGATGGGATTTTTGTGATTTTCCGTTTCACAAGGAGGACGTATTATGGTGGCACCGAGAAGCTGATCAATATTTGGTTGCATGAGAAAATGGCAGTGAAATTTGCCACAGTGAAAGCCTGGGTTTTCATTTCACTGGGAGAATATACCCGCTGATTTACGATACGATTCACATTAAGTATCTTGTCATCTTGTGAAGGCCTTTGAAAAATAATTAATTGATGTCATGATAGGCAGATTGTCATTTTTGGGAATATTGGAGTTTATATGTAGTTGACGTTTTTGGGACCTCTTCTATCAGCAACTGGAGTTCATTGAATAAGAGAACACGAATGTAATACACACAGTGAATGCAATTCTCCTGCAAACTTGTCGAAGCTACCATGTCATGTCCACAACAACAAACACCTCCAAAAAACTCAAAACTGTCAATTCGACTGTCATGCATCCCCCAGTGCCTATCAATCGATCAATCAAGTGTGATGCGTGCCACGCCGGGGAGGAATTTGTTCTTGCCGCCCCGGGGGGTACTGCAAGCTATCGATGTCACCGTGGCCGTGAGTTTCCGTCCGAAACGTACCCCATCAATTCAGTCAATTCTTCCGGACATCCGAGTAGCGCGTAAACCGGCCGTTGGTATCATTTTCGGACGTCTGCCGGACAATGATTGATGCTATCGTGGAAAGAGCGATTGAGCCGCCTCTGATCTTTAGTTCCTCAGCAATTGCAGGCTGTCTAACCATTGCTTAGGTGCTCCAACTGGGTGGGTGGAGATTCGTCAACATTTAAGACGGTAAATAATGATTGGAAGATGAAGGGTCACATTGCGCGATCGTCTCCGTTGCTTGGAGCCGCGTTTGAAGCCAGGGTCAAGCAATTATTATTGTTGGAAATTGGAGCAGGATGGGAACGAATAAAATTGGGAATTGCTGTTGCGTTTTGTGCAGCAATGGGAGAGAAGCGAAGGTTGATGTCACGGAAATTGTCCAAATGTAGCTATTAACAGCTTTTTTAATGTTCTGCTACGAGCTCCAGTTTGGAAGAGTCATTCAAGATCTCATCCGTCAAAGTATTGACGTGTTTCTAATTTAGAAATAAATGTCTACCACAATGAAACATAATATCCCGAACCGGGATGTGCTCTAGTTTCTCATGGAACTGAGATCGTTCAGGTTTTCCCTCATCAAAACTAACTCGCAAACCCAAACACCGATTGCCCAAAAACTGGCTGTAAATGAGAGACGTAGTTACTTGCTCCACGGGACGAGGAATTGATGGATAGAAAACAAAAACAAACCAGAATTCACATTAGCGCCTGGGCGTGGCACTTCCGGAACGGTGACGAAATCGGGCTAAAATTAAGCCCCAAAAGTGAAGGAAAGCCTGCGAACCGCCAATCGGAAAGCCAAGGCCAATCGGACAGCCCGAAAACGACCAAAACCCACCACCGTCATCATCGGCCATGACATTGATGGAGGGAAAAAGTGAGTCAAATTCGGCGTACAAAAGTGTAAGATATTTTATTCATTGTGCCCGGGTACTCAATGGCAGCGTTTCCCAGCGCAGCAGACAGCGGGCAGCTTACCTTTTTCAGTTGTCTCCACAGAAAACGGAGAAAATGGGTTTTCTGTGTAAGGGTCGTTACGAATGAAGCGGAGGTCCACTTTTTGGACAGTGTCGGTGCGTTGTTGTTGTTGACTGCGAACACGAGTTTGCCACGGTTTTCCGATAATTTCCCTCTCAAATCTCACAGTCGTTAAGGGGCTATGGCGATGCATTTCATCTCTTCCGAGCTTACCGTGACCGTCATTCGGGCTGGGTCGCTGACCGCATGCTACCAATGCAGCTCGCTGAGAAAGCGTTGACATTGATTCCAGTGCCGCGATGTTTGTTTCATTTTGTGTCAAATTGGCTCATTACGAGCCCACATTACCGGGGCTACTGTGCAGCCGCTGTTCCGGTGGCTGAGTCACAGTCTTCTGTGCCACTATTGCTAGTAGCTGTCATTTAGCTTATGTTGCGTTTGTTCGTTTGTTTTGTTTTCTAGCACGTCCGTGTGCTGTCGCCGAGCCCTGGTAGCATGGGTCGCTGGAGTGCAGCAGCGAGAACTGACATCGGAGTGACCTTGTACGGGGGAGCAGTCTACGGCCGGGCAGCTGACAGCAGTGGGAGGAGGAGTCGTTGAAGAAGAGTCAAAAGGTGACAGCGTAAACAGTGTTTTTGACGTCTAGTACGTCAACGACGTGTAACGGAGTAACAATTTTAAAGGTAAGTGTATTTTTGGAGATAAGTAGTTTGCGTCTGACATAAATGCAAGAAACAATTCTTACTGTAGTAATGGCAGGGCAACAACCTGCAACCTGAACTCGGCATGCGAAAGCCAATGTTGATCGATCAAAAGATTTCTCCGCTGCTTTACAACGCACATAAATTGCTTTTTCCAGGGAGTGTAAACATTATTTTTATACCGAATTAAACACGTTCGGCTCGTAGCTAATGATGCACATTGGACCTTACGCGCCTCGTGTAGAAGCAACGGCCATGATCATTAATCGAATCAAAAAGGGCACGAAGACGAAGAATAGGAGCCTGTTCCGCTGTAGATCATCATGCGGGAACGCAAGAAAATAAAATAAATCAACAGTAGGCACGCCGCTGGTAGCCGAAAAGCTTTCTGCGGGCGCCGCCACCGTTGTGGTATCATTAGATATCTTCAGCTAGATATGTGGGAAAGCACAGAGTGTTCTAGCGGCATGTCAGAAGAAATCATGCAAATGATTGCGATTCTACCTGCTTCGCGAGGTACTTATTCTGAAACTGTACTTTCCACACAGAGAGCACGATGTATGCAGATATGGCGGGTCTGCTGTATGGTAGCCTGGCATGGATCACCGGTTGAGCCATGCCATAAGCGCAAGAACATCCAAGTCGGTTCCAGCCATGCCCCTGGTGCTGTGGCAATTAGGCAGATGAGCTGCTAACTTCCCAGACCACGCTGGTTGTGCTGTACTAACGAACACGGGCATAACGGAACTGCACGGTAACGTGGTTCTAGCAGCTCTAGACGGGCCCGTTCGGCTGCGCTAACTTGATTAAAATCTTGTGCGCTTTTACACGCAAGATTTACCCCCGTGCTGCTATTTCGCTTCCGTTGGATCTAACGTTGTGTCTAGCTCGCTTGCCTGCTTATCGTCAGCGAGTATTTCTAGCGGTAATGTCTTACTTCTATTGCCGGTAAGTTCAGTGACATTGGGTAAGTGCAAAAAGCCTCCTCACGAAAAAAACACCTGAACTCTCACTGCTTGATTCTCCCGAATCTTGATAGAAACCGCGACAGATTGCGTTGTACCGGTACGACTAGTGAGCTTACAATTAGGATGCTTTAATTAAGCGATGCTTGTTATCAAGCACTTCAGAAGTCAGTTAATGGGGAGTAGCAAGAGGCTTGTTTGTGACTTTTGGACCCTTCTCCGTCATCTCAGCCACCGCGCGTGAGGCGCCATATCCACCGGTACTTGTGCGGAAAGCTCTCCTGACCGTTAGTGAGCTGGCGGGCTGACGGCACACACGTGCCTACCAAGCGTAACAGTTAAGAAAAAAACAACAACAAAAGGCACTCACACACACACACACGATTCCTCGCTGAGTTGGCTTTCTAGGTTACGGCAGCTCCCTTCCTGCGGGTGCTCCTCTTCCGAGTAACCATCTCATCTTTCTCTCTGTGGCAGCAGGGCTCGTGTTGATCGCGTTGATAGATGCTGCTGCTCAGTCAAAATCGCCCAGCATATCGGCCCTGCGTTGACGATGAAAGATGGATTGTGTATGATGGATGCGTGCATCGTTGAATGAAGAAGAGGAGAACCCTCTTTGCTGGAACAATTATCACCAGCCCGACGGCACTATGCCGGTGAGACTGCGTGCGGCGTAAGGGTTGTTGTTGTGGATGGTTTAATGCTGTTGGTCGTTGCATTGCGTTTTTAATAGCCATTTGTAGCTTCTCTACATCCTCTCCCACTCTCTGTATGTTTCTTTCCTTCTTACCCAAAACGGTGGTATGCAACGGTGAGCACGGAAGGCGTACGAAATCGATGCGTACGAAATTGGCCCAATTATTCGCGTCCGATCATCTGCGCGTACTCATCTTATTAACACCGATACTGCGCCGGTTGTGCGAGTTTGCAAAGCGCCAAGATCTTCAAGATCTTGCGAGGCTGACCCTCTTCTACGAATCACCAGCTCCAGAGTTGTGTGAGAGCAAACAAAAACCTATCGGATTGAGCTGGTTAAAGAGCGTAGAAATTCATCCACGGTGCAGTGTTGTGCATCTTTCATCGCCCGAAAAAAAAAAACGAGGCAGTGGCTCATTGACTGACCACGAAGGGCTTGACCGTGGAGAGAAAGTTCCCTTACACGCCCGGGGGTGCCCCGGGTGGCTTGCTTTCGGAAGTGGAGATTTCCCCACTCCGATGTTTCGCTTCTTTGCGGCTTTCTCGGCTTGGGACTTTTCGATACACCCTTGGCCTGGCCGCACGGTGTTAAGTGGTCTGTCAACTGTAAAGTTTAGCGTCTACGTGACCCTTCGACGGAATAATTAATCCGTAGCCTATTAGCTAGATGTTGTTATTGTTGGCCGGGTGCGAGAAGGCTTTCACTCCAGCCGGCCGATGGGCTGTTCCGCTAGTGCTGCACCGCAACGTGCAGTACGTGTCCGGTGAGAGTTGAGGGTGGAAGGGCTTTTTTAATCGAGTTGTGGGTTTTCTTCATCTTTTGTTCTGATCTTATTCAATCTTGTAGACATTCTAACCATTGTAAGGGTGTAAGCTGGCTATCGGCTTTTGAGCGTACGTGTCGCAAGAGACATTAAAATGTTTCGTTAATTTACATTCACCTGTACTCTAGGTTGTCCAGCCCTGTTTAATTATGCAATGTTGCTGCGTGGATGGATCACAATCGGGTTGTTTTACAAAGCGCCGTTGTTATCACGTAATTAGTGTAAAGCTAAAATAAATTACTGTTGCTGCAAACTAAAATAAAGGTTCGGTAATTCATACCCGCTCGTGTGTACGTGCCGAGCGCCTTGCGACGTGCTGCCATGGGTTTGTGTAATGGTAAATTTATGTTTTATTCGACCCGAATCTGTTCTGTTCTTGTTGATAATGCTTCATACTTGGGCGCAGATCCGAGACCGAGGCTAAGAAATAGAGACGAATTTTATTCCAGACAATAACTTTTACGCTCTCCCTCAGTAGTAAATCTGCACTTCAGTTCCCTCACTTTCGTTTTTAGTGAAATTTAATCCGAAAATGATAAACTATCGCAGGCGCGCGACGTAGATTAATGATTTAAATTTTCCTATCACAGCGGCCTAAGTTTTCGGGCCCCCGTCGCGGTGGAAGTGGTTTAAGTTTCACCCAGCTACAATGCGCTCCACCGGTGTGTCCCGAGGCGATGTACTTTCAGGGTTGGGGGAAGGTCGGAAAAGTCGTGTCTGCCTGGCGTGGAATCATTTTCATAACGAAAACGAAGGCGATTGCGTAAAGATCAATAGCGACTCATCATCAAAATTAAACAAATAATTTCGGCAAACCATTCACGCGATCGCGAAGATGAAATGCTACCGATCAGGGCGGGAGAGCGCCTTTGCGGCGTGGTAGGCGCTACCAAGTTTGGCGCCGACACGCCAAGGATGATGAATGGGTAGGGGAAAAACGCCCAGACAGCATTAATAAATGTAACACACGGGGCCGGTATCTTACCGCCTTTTTGCATCGGATATTTCACGCCAATTGCGCTCAGCTTCTCTCGGCACCTTGGTGATTGCGAATGCGTTTGATGGCAGGTGCGGAAAAGCGAGCTAGGTGTGTTTGTGAGTGTGTCGAAAAGGAAATTAGTGGGTATTTTAGCATCATTTAGAGAAACTTGATCATTTTTCTTCACGTAATCAATCGTTGAACGTGTAAAGAGAGACACAAGAGAGCCTTATTGAAAGGACTGATTCCCTTATTGTGGCATAAATAATTACATTAAACGGAAAACTCAATATTTGGTAGATCTTCATGTGTTCATAAGCGTAGATTTGAGATCTTCTTGATCATAAAGTTAAATAAAAACATTGTTATTTGTTCTAATTGTCCTAATTGTAAATTAAAGTGGAAGGCGCTGGAGCAAAGTCCTCCAATTAAAGTAAAATTGAATCAATCAAAGTCACTGGCCGCTATTCGAAGCAGTGGCCGGAAAATGCAACGCCCGGTTTAATTACTAAATCAATCATAATCCATGTATATCGAGGTGGTTTAGCTGCAGGCATTGAATGCCTTCAAAACATAGGCATTTAAGAACAATCCGAACTATTTACACATCCAACATCCAAGCCGCCCAAGGGGCCATTTTTCGTTTGCTCGTGCCTGCCTTTTTCCATGTCCAATAACGCCTCCGATCGTGCCGCTGAAAGGCGAGCGAGTTGTACTTCAACAACACCGTACACACTCACACACTCAATCGATCAATCAATTAGCGGTGGGTAAAAATGTTACCGCCCTGCATCGTTGCACCAAAGGAATATCGATGCACTACCACCGCGTGTTTGATAAAGCCTCTTCCACCGGAGTGCGCCGAGCGGGAGCAATTAATTAACGAAAAATATGATTTCTCTTTTTTGGTTCGCGTACCTCGGACCTTTGTTTCCGTATATATTGCATTTTAATTAAGCTTTTCCGTGCGTCCCTCACCACTGCCTGTACTCGTTAGTTTACAAGCAAAAAAAGTCCGATCAGGTAGGATAAAAAATCACATCGTGTGCCAATTGACGTCAGTGTCGTCGTCAGTTCAACCTTTTGGCATACAATCGCACAAAATCCACGCAATTCAAACGTTCACTGGCGTGTGGGTGAGGGGGGGGGGAAGGGGTGGAAGGATTCGACCGGGTCGGGAAAGTGTTTGCAGTGAGCGAATGCTTACATCAACGAGGTCAGTGATAGGGAAATTGAAAGTGGAAAAGTGTAGAGTGCGCATTGTGCAGATAGCGGAGGAGGGAAAACACCGCTCCGTGCTTCACCTACAGTGGGGCGGAAAATTTGCGAACCATTTTTTTTGGTTGCTGTTGCAATCGTGCTTAAAGCAACATTGATGAACCATTTTGTGCATCTCGTGAAAAAATGCAAAGCATCTTTTTTTAGTCCACGTGCAAATTGAGTTAGAGCCGCCGGCAGGAACAATTTTGATTGAAAGTAAGCGAACAGAAAGCCTCTGACTGATGAGCGAAAATTAATTGATTGAATTTGATTACCCAGGGTATCATGGCTTTCGGTGTAATGATGCTTAAAAAAGCCGGACAATGTTGGTAGAATGTTGGAGCGTAGAGTGTGCGTGGCAGGAAATAATTGTAAAAGGAAATTGATGGCGCTTATTGTTGAACAAGCTGAAATGTGAAACGCTTTGCGTATGTTTGTAATTGAAGAGACATTATTATCCCAGAGCGGCTGGTTTTGGGGCGAGCAAGCGGCATGAAAATACAACTGGATTCTAGGAACTAATTTGGAACCAAAACTCATTAAAAATGGCACCAAGCAGTTTCGTCGTCACAGCACGCGGATGATGAGCCGCAGCCATGACGAATTTTCCGATTGACATCCAAATCCTTTCTCTTTATCATTTCACGGAGTAAAAGGGGGAAACGAGCATAATGAGGCAAAGTAATGCTGCTGTGAGAGGGAAGCACCGAAAAAATAAAATAAAATGAAGAGTAAAACAAAATAAAATATGATACTCATTTCCCCCAGCGTCTGGTATCATCAGGCCAAAGCTTTCTCCCTTCGTTAATTTTGTCAAAATTTCAATCATATCAGCTTCGTTCCGGTAATCGTCCGCGGCGCATATATGAAACTGTCTGGCTGTTTCTTTTTTTTCGGGGGATTCCCCATGCCCCATCCTAAAACCTGATTTATGGTATTTGCAATGGGAAAAGGAAGCGAACTTTGCACACACACACACACAAACAGAAAAAAAACCCATCGCTAAGCTAAGGAGCACAACAAAGATTTGGTTTGCATTTCAGCTTTTCTTCTCGCCGTTGGTGAGCATTTCTTTTTCTTTCTCTCTTTTTTTTCGGGGCGCAGTGCAGAAACAACCGAAAGCGAAATAAAACGGTTTCGGGACAGAGACATAATTATAATACCATTAGGTGGGCTAATTTTCACAAATTACTCCATCAATCTCGCAGCGCGGACTGGGCGCGGATTTTGCTCGTGCCCGTGCTTTTTTGAGAGCCGGGCTGGAGATGAGCGTAAAAGAATAAATAAACTAGCCGCGGCTGGCCGTGCAAGCTATTTGTTAGCGTTTGTTTGGATGTCTGTTGAATGTACGTTCTTTTGGGAGATTGGTTCGTCATAGGGATAAAACGTTTCTTCTTGCACCCGAGGAAGGAAAGAATATTAGGAAGAACAGGTTTTTGTTGCATTTGGCAGACAATTAATGATGAACCATTCATTTGGGGGGAAATGAGTCCCTCGTGATTGTTCGCTGTTAGCTAAGAATACCGAACAATAAGCGAGGTGGAGAAATTAAGCCATATACTCCTAGGATTATGCCTGTGCGACCTCAATACACCTTTTACGGCGCAACACAATGATCCAAAATCTGCAACACACTAATCAATCATGGAAATGAATAGAATACATCCTGCTGATTGATTGTAAACAACGGTAATCTGGGTATGTATGCACAAGAGCGATTAGAAATCCCCACACACTTTCCTGGGCCACCAACAACACCACCTCGGGGCAAATCGATTGGTGGGCATCGGCATCCGGAGATATAGCGAACGTTCGTGCGCGCGTTTTTCGATTAATCGATCGCGTGCGATAAAAGGCCTTCGATTGGCCCAATTGGCCAAATCCGATAAGGGTCGTCCGGGTCGACGGCTGCAACGATGAAGCCCTCCAATAAACAATTGCCTGTGTACGTGTGTGTGTGTAGCGCTTTGTGGTGGGCTTAAAAGGTGCCGCAGCAAACATTGATGGACAGTGATTCTGCCCGAAAGAAAAGACAGCCACATTGCGGACACCCAGCGCATGGAGGGTCAGATGTGAAGCCACGATTCGCTATGTACGATGAGGCTCCGACAACGTTGGCACAGAATCGGCTGTCGAAGGATCGATGGTTAGGGAGGATGATTGTTTTTTTTTATGGAGGAACAAAAACGGAGCTTCGCGCCATATCTTCCAGAGACACCGTTACACCGTTGGGATTGCACTGACGTGTACTGACCGCGGTTGCAGCACCGTGTACCGTCAGTCAGTGCCCACGCCGGGGCAAAAGAGGGACGCACAAATGAACGGTTTCGGCGCTGAAGTTTGAGCTTTATTTTATTCCTTCTTTACGTGCTGCGCTACCGTTTTGCCCGGCAGGGTACGGTAACTGAGAAATTGAAGCATTGAGCAAATAAAAAAAAAAAAACACCACGATCTTTAACAGGTTCACTGTGGTTGGTTCTTTTGACGGAGGGTGTTTGTTTTGTAGATGTGTGTGTGTGAGGGTAAATAATAATAATAATCTCATCAGCACCTCTGATTCAGGGCGATCAACGCTAATCAGTGCGTGGTTTTGGGCTTTTCGAGGGTAGGGTTTTTATTGCATTTTTATTTCTACTGCAATGCATCCGCGTTCGTTTGTAAGTAAAAATAAAGAGTGTGTGTGAGAGAAAGAGAGGGAGAAAGAGATAGAGAAAGAGATAGAGAAAGAGATAGAGAAAGAGTGAGAAATAGTTTGAGGAAAAGTGTGATAGAGTGGTTTCTTATGCTTTCACTAAACTCAAATTTAATTTAAATCTATTTGTTATGTTAAATGCGTCATTTTAAATGGCAATTTAACGTTATTACTCGCTACTGCCCTCGTAGCTCAGCCGCGAGCTCATCGTGCCTTGTACACACGCTCTCTCAGTTCAAGTCTCATAGAGATTCCGGCTCTGGTCGATGTGTGATGTGTAGTTCGAGTTGTGGATTTTTATTCTTAATTTGTTGAAATTATCTCAATCAGATCCTGGATAAAATATAATAGAAAACAAATTTCTTAAATAATAGAGAATATTTTGTGGATATATCAACTCCGATGTTTAACAATACTATACTTTGCTCTCAACTTCCGCTTTTTTGCTCGCTTATCTGTAGATTGTAGAAACGTGCAGAACGGTGCGGCGGCGGTGTATTGTTTAATTTGTGTCATCATTGTGTAGAGCAATAAAATTTCCAATATCATCGCATACACACACATACACACACACATACTCAACCATCTACTTGACTGACCATATCACACATGGCTCGAATGACAAGAAAATGAACCTTCTCCTCTCTGGTGTGTTGTGGTGTTCGCGCTCACACATGAAGGTGATAGCAAATCGTTCGATCGTATCGAGCTCTCTAGCGCGGGTGGTGGTGGTGGTCGGGAGAAGCAGGAAATCCGATAGCAATTTTGGACGTTTCGCGTCCCGTTGTGTGTCCGTGTTCAGTCAGAAAAGCAACGGTAGAAGGGTATGGCACACACAGAAAGAGAGGAGATAGATGATGCCGCGTATGGTCCAGTGACGACGACGTCGGAGTGTAAGATACGTTTTGTAGCTGGTTGTAGCGGCGGCCGCTTAAAGTCACCAACGAGGTCACTCCGATGAGTCAGTTCAAGTGCGTTGAAGTGCATGCACACGATACGAGAGTTCCGCCGTGCCGCGAGAGAAGAAGGTGTAGAGTGTTTGAAGATTCGAAGGGCCGCGCGCGATTAGAAGCAGTGTTAGGAGTGTGGGAGAGACACGGGGTGGCGTGGCACAGCACCGCACCGGGAAACCGGGGGAATCTCGCTCCACGCAGTCGCGCGCTACTGCCAGTGCATGAACGCGGAGAGTTGATGTGATTTTTATGAAAATAAGCGTGCGCATTTTTTGGACGTAGCATGAAATTGGGCAGATGAGGACTTTTCGGGTCTTCAGTGTGTGTGCGCTGTGTGAATCCCTGACACTTTGGGTGTGTGCGTGTTGTGAAAGTAATGTGTGTAAGCCTTTCTAAAACGGAAAAAAGCGAACGGTTGTCTATCTGCGGCCACCTGAAGATGACAAGTAATTCGATTCCCTTTCGAACGTCAAACAGGCAAGAAAATGCGTCCGTTTTGAGCCCTTTTTGAGCCTGCCATTTTGCAGCCCTTAAAATGACGGCTTGAAGCAATCAATCTGCTTATCACGCCAACGGCAACGCGAGTGAGAAACAATCCACGGCGCGAGATAAACCGTTTGCCATTCACGCCAGCAGTTACAATACGAAATAGGCCCTATTGGCAAAGAGGAGAAGGCAGTCGACGTGTGTGTGTCAGTGTACAAACGCAAAGATAGTACGTGATCGACCCCCGGGGTGTATTTTATATTAGCAGCATTTCAGCACCATCCATTGTACAGTACAGCCTGCCCCCCCATCATAAAACAGTTAATTGTTTATTTTTCGCGACGTGCAACATGGTAGGAAAATCCGGCACACAGTGTGCGAGTGCGCTAAAGCGTGTGTTCGATTTTCTAATGCCTCACGTGTACCGAAGGCGTTAATATGCAAACAACAAGCAAACAACCATCATCACCACCCACCCTCCCATAGAGGGAGGCTTTTCGGCATGACCGGTGGCGTACCAGCGTATGAGGCTTTGATTTTGCGTTCGCGTACGTGATGGAACGTTTAAAAATGAGTTTGATTAATTGGTGATTAGTGCTTAAATTAAATTAACATCATCGGCGAGCAGGGAAGGGACCGATGCTTAGGTGAGAAAGGTGGTGTACGAGATTGAGTGTTTATAATTTGACACCACCACTGCCCAACACCCTCGAACCGGGGCAGACAGAGAATGTACTAGGCCTGCAATGAACTTTGTGGCTCACTTCAACCAGGTGGTGGAAAACAACTAAAAAGAAAAAAAATGTTGTAACGATAAAATTGTGTTACACATTATGTAGTGTACAAGCGGCTCTATCTTCAGTTTCAACCTCGGCATGTGTTTGTTTGTAAAATTACTCAATCTTGTAACAGTGTAGAGTTAAAAGCGGGGCAAAAAACTACTCGCGACACGCCAACTCGAGTTATGCTTTTATTTAGTAGAGCTGCAAAATGCAAAAAAATAAACAAAAACATACAGCCACTCAAAGTCCATCAACACGTGCGTGACCGTTTGTGAATGAGTTCAAGCATGATTCGTTCACCCTGCGCGGCTGCTCCGTTAGAACGCTTTTTGGATAGCGGCGACGGCGGCGGTTGGGGTCACAGCTCCGGTCACAGCAGCAAACTGTCCGGCATAAGCTTTCCGTTCTAATAATCATGGCACAACGCCGGTGTGACAACAAGGCACAGCAAAAAAAAAAGAAGCGAGATCGCAACCGCGAGGTGGTTATTTTAAATGCAGCGCTTAATGTACGCAGCAAACACGCAACGCGCGCGTACTCCCATTGACAGGATGATTAGCATATTTTCACTTTTGATTGCAGCGTAGAACGGTGACCGGTGGTATGGTGCAATCAGACCCCGGTGGTGAAGGTGAAATTAAAGTACCGCCACGGGTATTGCCAAATGTGTCGCGTTCTAAAGTGGATGCGATGGCAGGTGTTGCAACGCTGGCAATAATCAGCTAGCCGAGGTTGACTCTCACACGAATGGTTTGAAGCTGGAGATTGGCGTTTTACAGCTTATCTGATTGAGAAAGTGTTGCCTGAATAAAAGGGAAAGGGCTGAACGTAGGCTTAAGGGATTAAAGTATTTCTGAAGGATTAGGTTAGGTAACATTCCGCTGCTGATCTAATCAATCAAATTAACCGCTTTCAGCGGAAGCCTATTGACGTTTGGTACGACGGGCTGTCATAGAAATTTGATCTCCAATGCAGAGATGTAACAAAGTACGCATACTGCAGCCCTTTGACTGATTAGAAGGTTCCCGGGGTTTCCTAATTAATGGCCCTTTCCAGTGAATGTTGCATCCCCAAAATGTCAAACGCATAACAAAGTGGAAAGAAAAACCACAACGCCCGTGTTTTGAGTTTAGTGAAAGCATCAAGCAAGTGAAATGAAAGTGTAAAAAACCGGGACACTAGGGACCGGTCACTGGCACCTAGCAGGGATACTCCGTGAACGCCTAGTTTGTAGTGAAATCCCGGTTCAGATTTAACAAGAAACACTGCTCTGGAGGTGATTGTGTTAGGTGATTTGTTTTCGGTTTGATTTTTTCCCCATTCCCATTCTTCCCGTTGCCGTCCTGCGTGTTGCTTCTGATGCTGTTGCATATGGTGCGTTTTTGTGGTTGGAGATAACACGCATATCGAAAGTGCTACCGGGTCCGTGCGCTACGCTGGTGGAGTGTGCGTTTCCATGAGCGGCAATGGGACGAACGTACGCGGAAGGCGAGATCGTTCCAGCAACCTGTACAAGACGACGGGCGGAGGCGACCCGCTGCGAATAATTCAAAACAAGCTGGAACTGTCACCTCGCAACTGGTAAGTGGTCTAGAAGGGATTCCACACACCGAATCGAACCGTTAGATATCTATGCTCGGTAATGCGATCCTTTGAGGTTTTTGTATGCTTTTATCGGTCATAAAACTGGGGCCGCTCGGGAGTTCCATTGCGCACGGTCACACCAACTTCTCCGACACGGCATGTCGACTTGTCAGGTTTTATCTTGTCGAAAAATAAGTTGAATAACGAGATGTTCCCGCGGTTGGATTATCTAGGTTGCTTTCGGGCGTGTTAATCCGAGTGTGGCTGCAAACGTAACGAGCTTGATTGAGCACGGATGGATGTTTGTTTTGTTCCAACACCGAAAAAGTCATGCATGATGATATAAAATTTCATTTTGACTCACTTCTCGGAACCAATTTCCATTGACGCAGGAAAGTGGATACACAGTTGATACAGGACAAAGCATGGCCAAACACCTCCGAGAACGTGTGGATTCTTGCGCTTCCTTTCGCGCGAATAAACACCCAGACACACACTTTCTATAAATCATCGCCAATGTCATCGCCCGTTTGTATTTGCATATCTAACGAATGTGCTACCACGGGTAGCTTTGCCCGGGTACTCCCGATCGAAAACGCTCCGTGTGCGAAATGCGATTTTAAACTGTTCGTCTCAGTTTCTCGTCCCCGTCCCGGCCAGAAAAAAAGATGAAGACTTTTTATCGCGTGATTGCGAGTCATTCTTTCTCCATTCCCCATGCGCACTCGCTTCCCCTCGGCAGCGACGTGGCGACAATTGGTGCTTTGTCGTCACCTTGCGCGATGGCGCCGGCGGAGTTGTTTCGAGATTCACGCAAGCGGAGCTTCCGGAAGTGAAGCAAACCCGACCCAACAACCGTTCGAGTGGTGAATGGATTGAATAGAATAATCGGATCTGGAAGTTAGTTCTTCGAGCTAAACCGTGGGGAAGTGTTGGCGGTGACCTTTCGGGTGGTGGCCCGGCAAGGTGTGATTAATGTTTCTCGGCGCTTTCGCGGGGTTGATTAGACGGGCTCGGTCGTGGCTGGATGTATTTATTTCGTACGTACGGGAACACGGAATGGGGAAGTGCCGGAAGTACCTTTCTTGTAGGTAGATGAAATCATCCAATTTGTGTTCTTCCGTCATCGAGAGGGGGGAGTCGTAGTGAAATGTCGCTCCATTACTTTCCATTACAATGGACAGTTTGTCTGCGGCAAGCTTGATTTGATGATAATTTGTAACCCAACTGCATGTTGAAGATTGTTACAAAACATATTGCCCTGGTATCATGAACTCCTTACTGCTTCGAGAACATGTGAAAGAGTTGCTTCAACAAGATATCATGTTTTAAAGCTATTCCCATTGCACATGGAGCAGGTTATTAAGTACGGGTTTGAGCATGTCCAATTGATGTCTATTAATCTCACTCTCTTCAAGCATCGCCTTAATTGTAACTCCTCGTCTATTGGCCCGGAAGGGCAGCTGATTGGGCAGCATTTGATTCCCCACTCTGTAAACGCTCCAGTTGTGCAGCCAATTATCGGAATGTGTTAATGATACGTGACGGTCACAATAATTATGGTAATGTTTATCTTTTCCCATTGCACTCAGCCGCACTCGGATCTGCTGCGTCCATGAAAGACACCGGCCCCCGGCTGGATGAGGGCTGGATAGATACGCATCATATTTATTCAGCCGAGTGGCCCAGCAGCATCTCGGAGATGTAGTCAGCAGCATCACAACACTGTACCCACAGTGTCGTTGGACCGTTGCAACATGAGCTGCTGCGGGTATGAGGGCTTGAGACAAACGGGCAGTCTGTCTTTCAATCTGAGCGAGGCAAGAGAACTTCGTCACCATGAAGTAATGGCATTGTGTTCTTATGCTGACTCGAGCTAATTTACACCTCGTTTAGCTTTGGAAGCTTGGTGCGTGTGTCTATCTTGAGGGAAACGTCTCAGTCTATCCAATGGAGGGCTAGAGCTAGGGCGTTAAGTAGCTGCAATCAAGCTCTCCGGGAGGGCTTCTTCGCACCCTGTGCTACACGATAACCATCTCGTTCCGGTGCTATCTTCATCATTAGCTCTATTAAATGCTTTGGGTGTGTGTTCTTTTGTGCCGTAAAATGGGCGACCGTACCAGAGGGAGACTGTTGGAAGAACCGGTCGGTTTTGCAGATTGTAGGCAAATTTGTACCAAACCTCGTCGTTGCATCATCGCGCGTGTGAATGCGTGTTTTGCGTAACAAGCGACACGCATGACTTTAGCCATGACGTCGGGGATTGTTATGTTCCAGGGGCGAGTGATTTATGAGCCATTCGTAGTTTCAGTTATCATAATTGGACACTTGTGTTCTTACCGTGCGTTGGAGAAGGTTAAGTGGTTGCAGGGCGGCGATAAAGATACCTTGTGTGGCAAGATGCTTGAAGATATTCTTCCAGAGTCTTAGAAGTCATTTGAAAGTCATCGTCATTTGCATAACCATTTACCTACACTCAAGAATGGATCGAGCAAACGCTTTTAACAATAATTTCACACGTTCCTGTTTGGAAATAATACAGTGTGTGTTTTGGCAAATTGCACAGGGCGCCATGACCCTCATTTTCTCCGGAAAATTGCACACGAAAACGATACCCAAATCGAGCAGCAAAACAGTGTTTAAATTTCAACCCATCCCCAATTCTGGTGTGTATTTCTGCTGAAGGCTATAATTTTGCACATTTGCACTGTATGGTTGTTATCCCAGAAGCCTCAATTGCTGAACCATTTCTTGAGATGTTCTAATGCTCCTCCAACTCCACGTTTCTCTTACTTCCTCGACGCAGCTCGGTACATCTGGCGGGAGCAATTTTTCCTCCCATTGATTGCAATGTTTGGAATAATGGCAGTGATTACCGAAATCAACAAAATGGTGCTGCCCCGGGGGTGTTGCGCATCGGCTGCCGGTGCTTATGAAACGGAGTGCTCGAAAACAAACGAAAATCGGTATGGATTTCAACAGTCTTCGGGGGAGAGTTGTGGCCAAATGTTAAGTCAATAGGAAGAGTTGTGGATGTGCTTTGTCCGAATATCGAACGCTCATTAGATTGAGATCAGTTCTTGCGACGAAGTTTGCTTGAATGTACACTCTTTCGTTGCTTGGAACGCTTCTCGGTGTCTAGAAGCAGGGTACGTTTCACTCGAGAAGCGGTAACTCATGTCTTTAATGGTGTGTGGCGTGCTTATCAGACAACCACCAGCATTATGCTCGAAACTATCTGATGCAAACTGTCGGTTACGCAAGACACACAACTGGGAAGAATGTAACAAGAAGTCCCGAAGCAGGCGGAGGTAAAGGTGAAATGTTATTATGGAAATTGATATGATTTCGGAACTCCGTGGCTGCAGCTGACATCGTAACAGCTGGATTTCGTAACCGTAACCAATCAGGTGGAAAGGTGCTTTTGGCAGTCGAGAACAAAGCAAAGCATTCTGGAGAAGAACGATGAAAATATTTCGAATTGATTGTTTACCTTTCAGATTTAATTACCCTGTAGAAAGCAAAAATAAGCTCTAGACAGCTGCGATGGGGAGATTTTTAATGAGCCTATTTAAGGCGCGATGATTTACCGCCGTAAAAAAGCCAGTTGGCAAATAAAGTAGCTCGGCTTATTGGGAAAGGAAGAAGGTACTAAATTTGATCAATTGGAAGCAACGCCACCGGTACAGCTTCTAATTAAGCACCAGAAGCTAGCTCGGTGTAATCGGTTTCCTATACAGTTTCGGATTTCGCACCAGCAGGGGAGCGCGAACCAAACGAACTCTCAGGCACTGTACAGTATGCTGTGTGTTCATGGATGCCCCTTTCATTCGATTAATTAATCGTTTGTTTTACGCGCAAACGCACCCTGTTCCCCTAAGCTAGCCGACAAAACAGCAGCAGCTGCCCGCAAGGCGTTCATAGTAGTTTCTTTCCGCTTTGCTCTCGAGCTCGGGCCAGTGTTTTTGGGCAGAGATTTAGGCTCATTAGCGTAACGGAGTGCCCGAGGCCTTGGTTGTAAACCGGTGAATCTTCCTCTATCGACAGCACGAGCTGGGGCTGGGGTATGTGTTGCGCAATATTGGAGGTGAGGTCTCGTATAGAGATGTATCTTGGGTGGAGCATTGATAATCACACCTCGTAATACGCGTAACGCACGCGAAAAGATGCAGAGCAGTAATAGTAGTAGGGTAGACTGGAATATTACGTTATTCGGTGGTGTTGGAGCAAGGTGTGTGTTTCGGTTCCTCCGGACATCAGCATCGCACTACGCAACCAGTGACGAGGAAGTTGTCCCGTTTTTTCTACTATAAACGAGACATAAACGGCTTCGCGGGGCTTCGTTGAATTTTTGGGGAAGTCTCACCGCTCATAAACCACCACCCAGCGAGGCATCATCTACTAATGATGTGGCACGGGAGTCGTCACAGGTTGTATGGATACGCGCGAAGATTTGAGAGGAATAGGCAGTTTTGGAACTTTTTGGAACTCTGGTGTCAGGTGGATTATCTAACCTTTTTCGTCTAGTGTGTGCTTGTGAGGTGCTGCGAGCGTCGCAATTTTTTGTTTGGCTTTTACGACGCTGTTACGTTGAAAATTTGTCGATGCTGGCCGGAGCTGTTAGGATGTGCCGTGGGAAATACTTTACAACTTTTGTTTTACGATAGTTTTTTGGCTTTCGGTTTCATTTTCGGGCGCTACTTTTAAGCCCGCGTTTTAGAACGTACGAACCACCTGTTGGAGTGGCAACCAGGGAGAGAGGGAGCATGTTTGGAACAAAACAGCTGACATCAGACACATACCAAAAAACGGTGTCATTTGGACTGATTCCCACTGAATTTGCACTCGGCACGTAATACGCTTAAACATTCCCGAGCAGGTATAATGTATTCATGGAAGTGTGATGCTGGGAGTCAAAGTTGAACGATGCGGTCGTCGAGCTAGCACGTTGACGCAATTGGATTTAGGGTCGGTCGGTCGGTTTGGGTTGGGCGATTAATGATGAGCGGCCATTGATGACAGGCTGGAATGGTGCTGGAGTCACTTTTGGGGGTGCAAACACAACGATAATTTTGCCAGTGGCTATTGTGAAGTTGGCAATTTGTTCCGCGCGCTGGTTCTATTGTGGGAAAAATGGGTTGATGTTTTGTAAAGCCTGTTACAGCAAAACGTGGTTCATCGAAAGAATAGTTTCCCCCGTTTGGTGAGTGTACCATCGTTCGAAAAGTGTACCAATCTCCAGCATAATCGATTACAAATTGTACTGGGCCTTTTTTGTGCGCTCTTGTTAGTGTCTGTTATTTCCAAGCGCGAAATACAGATCAGTTATCGACCCAACTACTGACATGGTGGAAATTGTTTTCTGACATCAGCAGCATCGTTGTTTGTTTGCTGCTGGAATTCAGAGGCATAAAAAGTACATGATGCATAAAAAAATCTATCGATTGATTTAATTGGCCCGATGAAATATGCGTGTTAAAGCCTTCCCTCGACTGGCATTGGAAACCCCCCTTTTATCGGACTGCTGGAATTGATGTCTGCTGGCCAAGTAAGACCTTGCCTGTTGGACGGTCGGCCTGGATCGATTGGAACGTACTAAATGCCACGTGACAGGGATGTAGGATATTTAAATTTGTTCCTGTTTCCTACTGCTTCCTGATATTAGTGACTGTATGTGTGTGGGTCGGGTAAAGCCAGCACCTGGAAGCATAGTAAATTGTCATCCGGAAATTCGTGTGCTCGTGTCCGCCTGTGGGGTAATAAATTTCACGTACTAATTACGACAATGGTGTCGATAGCATCACGGAGGTATGCACGCTGCCGACTTGCTGATAGGACGCGGATGGTGGCCACGTGAGCACGGTTGGTGGTCAATTCTGTACGCCTGGTCACACCGACACCGCTCCACTATGGTGATGATAAGTGTGTGTGTGTGTTTGTGAGGCTAAATGTTAGAGCAATTGATAGCGTGCTGTAGGCATAGCGGAGCAGGTAGCGTGTGGAAAAAGGTACATCAAAATTGAATTTCCTTGATTGTAATGTTGGATTAGATGCGGAAATCAATAACCATGAGCGTCTATGTGTGGGATGGTACACCGGCACCGAGATCTGCGCATCAGATAGTGCTGTTTTTAATTACTCGATTTGGATGGCAGAAACACAAAGGTGATAGGGCTAATCTGGCATTAGCGTGAACGGTGTGTTTCGGGTGTTATTCGATGACACATCCGGGATAGCGTGGAATAGAGTGCGGACATTAAATAGGCTTTGGTTATCAATTGTTCAGAGGCCTTTTCTAATAACACTATTAGCAGATACGAAGGTATCTCATAGTTGCCGTTGGAATATCTTGACGACCTAAACTATTTGCAATAATTCTACTGGAATAAACGGATTCAAAATAGACAACCAAGCAATTGCATGACATCAGACATCATCGAGTTCAATGTTCTTTTTGCCCTCACGCGTCTATTGATCGTAACGCCTAATCAACTCCATATTCACAATACCACCGATGTCACTGACTAGCAAATGGCAATCAAAGTAATTACAACTGCCAGTAAAAAAAACCCCTGGTACAGTACTATTTTACATCTTGCACCATAAAAAAGGTATTTTCTCCAAGTCATTATCGTCTCACCGGAGACGGCAATGCATTCACCGTCATACCGAGTGCATTGTTGAAATGTTGTATTTAAAGGAATGCAACGCGGTGCAATCTGTGCGACAGGGTGTATGTATACTTCAGGTGCGTTGTCTTTATTAAGCTGTTCACGGTATCGATCGATCCATCGCCAGCGTTTCGAGTGGTGATAAGTTGGCTTGATATCATTTTGCGATACGTGTGAGCTTGGAGTGCATTTAAATGCTCTGCTGAAGCGAATAAGTGGCTGCAAGCTTTCCGCGGCTCGACAATGGCAAACTGGCACATGTAAAAAGGGCAGCTATTAGCAAAACATTTCAGCTACAGATAAAGATATACAAATGCTTACAAGCTTGATGAACTTAAGAGCATTGGGGCCTTTATTGTAATATAAAGAACAAGAGAAAATTGAAGTTAAATTTCTCATTTATGGCAGGCAAGGCATTACTTTGGAGTTGTGGAGTTTCTATTTTTATTCAATTCCAGCTCATTGTCCGACCCCGGTAATTTCTTCACCGAAGCTACCATAATAAACCCTGGAACACCCTGCTCGTGACACCGTTGGACTAGAAACCTATTTTTCCTTTCTTCCCGTTTTTTTTTGTTCCACCACTTCGCTGTCTATCTCTGGAGCAGCGAAAGTGAACGTCGGGAACACATGCTGGTAGAAGCACCCGCTCCCGTGTATCTTTTCGCATAATTGCTGAGCGAGTTGAAAAGCTATCCAGCATATACAATGGGATTCCACTTGTGCCTCTTCCCAACCCAACCCTCTCCCTTCTCAACCGTGGCCGGTTTTCGGTTTCGTGCGTCAAGAGTACGGGCAAAAATTAACATGCAAACTCGGCCGCATTGGCTGCTCTCGCACCAACGCGCACGCATCGTCCAGCTAGGGGCATTCAAGTGGAACGTTCTACCCTGACACTTCTGGACACCCAACCACCTCCTTATAGGGGTGTTACTGGGGCTTCAATGAGGGCCGGTAGTTTCGCTTTTCTTTGGCATGAAACTATTTCAGTGCAGAGTTAGTTTGCGACGCACTTGCTCGCTCGTTATGCTGATCGGATGGAACGGTTCTGTGAGCTAGAATATGAGCACAGGTTTCAGCTGCAAGTAGAGCGTGATGAAATAGCTTTAGTCCAGCGATAGCAACTGGAGAGCTTCCGACCGCTTCAAGCCAGCAGTAATTGTTGAACGTTGCGTCGTTGAGTCTCGATTGGAAGCGAAATCTTTACGATGAATTTGCAAGGGGCACCATTGGCAAAGAATATTCAACATGCTTTCGACATGCAAATTCTTCCCGCGTTTATGCCCCAATCAGACTTGCGCATCTTTGCAGCCCTTGCACCCAGGTGTTGATGTTTGCAATCTGCATCCAAATGGTGCTCAATATCGCTGATTGTCTTGCACGACGCGGCATGCGAACGCTCCCAAGCGCGTCCTGCTCTGTTGCATGGTCTGCCCGAACGCTGATATCCAATTCACTAAATATGTTCATTTAGCTCGAGAGATGGTACTGCTCGAGAGACCGTTGCCGTCTGTAGCTTCTCCACTGCGTAGTAAAGTGGAGTAGTCTGAGTGTGTGTGTGTGTGTGTGTGGGAGAGAGAAATCCAGTCAAATAAATTGTTTCTATTATCTCGTTATGTAGATTTTATGCGCCGTCACTTACGCGCGTTTGGCGCGCCACGCGTATTGACGCAGCGTTTGCGAGCCGTTTAGCCGTGGAATGGGTCTTTGATAATGATGGTTGTTTGTGCGGGAGGTTTTTTGCCCCTTTCTCACGCTCACCACCACCAATACGAGATATGTTGAAAAGCCACACGTTATTACTGGCAAAACGGCATGAGTGGTGCTCTGTGTATGGCATAAAAAAACCCGCTTATGCTCTGCTGAGAGATGCCTATTATGCTCACTCATTTTGAGCTCATTTTCCCTTTGATAGTGAATCTTTTTTTTTGTCTGGGTGAAACGATGATGCGAACAACAAGCGGGTTGTGTGCAACAAGTGCCGATAGAAAGTGGCGGAACCCTTCGTCGATGTGTGTAGAATTATTTGCATAATGCAGAGTACCAATATCACGGTAAAGACCTCATTTTGCAAAACCTCATTTTCCGATAAATGTCCCTCTGACGGGGTGGATAACAAATTCTTATCGAAGTTCACAGTGGGCTCCATGCCATGTTCTGAGCCCTGATGTTACGTGTAATGGGAATTTATAAGTTTGCTTGATTTTGGGGTTTAACGCGACTTATGGTGAAATGGTTTGCTTGCTGAGATTACTACCGAAAAAGCAGTCACCTTGGTTGCTCCTCGAGCATAAGAAAAACTTTTAACCGGATACCACAGCTTGCAACAGCTTAACTAGTGGCGGTTCAGATTAATTAGAGACTGCAAAGTTTGAGAAGTTTGAAGCGTGCCCAACCCATCCGTGAAATGATGCAATTTTTGGGTTTTTTTGCGAATCTCGAGGTTTTTCGCGTTGCAGGAAACGACGTCTGTGTGCTTTTATGAGCGTATGAGGTAAAAACTAGTAAAGCTCTAATGAACTCTGCTTGAACGAGATGACTGCAGTAGATTTAGTTAAATTGAGTTTTTAATATTTCACGTTTGGATTTGCTGGTATAACCGTGAAGGTTGAATATGGCTGCAGTTTGAGCAATAATTGAAGCTGCTTGGGTAAATGAGCAAACATTCATTACATACTCATTGTGATCGCTTCACAGCATTAGTGGAAAGCACTTCCTCCTGAGTTAATGGAGCTAAACTCTGGCGATAAATAAAGCAAAATGGCTTTTCGGGTGCACTCCGAACCATTTTCGGGTGCACTCCGGGCAAGCCGATTCGCACTTGCCCCAAGGGTAACATGTGATACGCTGACGTGGCCATACGGTGACGGAGAATCGCGGTTGATCCTATTAGATTACACCCTGTCTGGTGCACATGATACGAGACACCCAACGTGTACGGTCTCGTGCAGTCACAGCCTGGACACCCGCACAGGGCGGCTGTGTGGGTGTGTGGAGCATATGTCCCTCGCGGCTTAAGCCGTTTATCCTTTGGCCCTTCGGCCGGTAGCAGCGTTTCTTGCTGACAAACTCGACAGTGTGTGGCCAGTGTGGCTGGTACTGGTACGGACAAACGCACCAGAGCTAGCGCGTAGCGTGGACGTTGAGCGGTTTTTGTGCTAATGTGACCATTCGCTTGTTGGCTTTCTTCGCAGGAATATGGCATACAATGGACTGTCGCAGCATGTGGACTTCAGCAGGCTGCCGAACCCGAGCGAGCGGTTCGAGCTGCTGGACCTGATCGGCGAGGGCACGTACGGCGAGGTCTACAGCGCGAAGGACAAACACACCGGGCGCAAGTATGCGGTCAAGGTAAGTTGGAAAGTTGGAAATTAAAGGGCTGGGAAGGTAATAGTGCGTTTGAGATTATTCTGGATGTGAAGTGTTTTTTGTGGAAGTGGAAGTACCAAAATGTGTGTCATCCGGGACTAGTGGTCATGGTGGTTAATTGCAAAGTGCAATAAAAATGTTTAATGGAGGACTTTAACTGCTCTTCACGGTGCCTCTTCATTACGACCTCGATGCTTTGCTCAACACTGCAACTAATGAAGTTTCGGACGTAACGCGTCGATTACGCGATTCGCTGTGGATTGTTTTTGAGCATTGTTGCATTATAACAAAAACAACTAAATTAATTGTGCTGACTGCAAGACACCGTGCGGACCCGTAAGCCCCTTTGGCAAGTGTTTGGCCGTCCGTCGTCGATCGGGTCGGGTCCATAGCGGGATCGCCTTAACGTAATTATACATCGCCAACCGAGTGGTCCATGTTTTTCCATCCATTTACAATTGCAACTTCCGCTGATCAAATGGTGCGTGTGTGTGCGTGTGTGGAAGGCGTTAGGGCCCTTTTTTACCACCGTTTCTAACATTACCTCGGAAGAGGTGGTCGTACTGTGAACATTGGCATTACATGATGCTGGCTCTTTTGCATACACACCGTTTCCGATGTGTAAAGCGGTGTGTGAACCAGCGATAGGAAAAAGCGGAGAGGAAAAACAGCAGCCGTCTATCATCCACCATCGAGTTATACCCCCCCTCTGCAGACGTGTTTTCGGAAGAGTTCCGGCCCGCAAAACCCTTCGCAAAACAATAAGTTAGGTCTCTGCAGGGCGCGCACCCTTCCCACCCTCCGTTTGGCGGGAGTGTTGTTAAACATCTTAGACAGCTTAAATCATATGAGGCGCATTGGTATGTTTGAACGGC
The DNA here is from genome assembly GCF_016920715.1 of Anopheles arabiensis. NCBI lineage: Eukaryota > Metazoa > Arthropoda > Insecta > Diptera > Culicidae > Anopheles > Anopheles arabiensis. The sequence continues at coordinate 70,855,773 of NC_053518.1, read as the reverse complement.
ACAACGCCGTTGTATGTTTTGTGTGCGTTTTTCCCGCACGTTGGTTGGATTAGGTTTGCTTTTCTTCTGCGCTACAAGTTGCCAACAAATGGTGTGTGTGTGTGTGTGGTCTTTCTGCGGTACACATCGGAAGTGTTGATGGAGGAGTTGGATTAGACGCGAAATCGAGATTTTATGTCGATACGCAATGCGGTTCATCGTATTGTGTGCGTGCGCTTGATGGCAACTATTTCGTTGCGTTGGTAAGGGCGTATATTTGTGGTCGTATTTTAGGAGGCAGGGAACGAGAAAGGCGCTGGTGGTGAAGTGTAGTGGCCTCGGGAAGCCCTAACAGTTCGTCCATGGCAGGGAGTTTGAGAAGGAAAAATTGATTTTTTCGCATGTGACGAGCCCAACATGTGACGAATGCACGTGTGGTAAGCCGTATGAACAAGCGTTACAACGCACGTTGTTTGGTAGAATTGACTTTTGACTGCTGAATGGTATTGATTTGAAAATTAAAATTACAGTAAGTGGGAGTTCGTTGAAAAAGCAGGTAGTATGATTTTGTACTACTTGGCATACATGAAACGAACGACTTTTTACAACGCTCACATTGTGACGCTTATAAAGCTTAATTGAACGATGCCTTGAGAAGCTGTTGATAGTCTTGTGCCAAGACCCATGGTTATCAAACCTTCAGGTAACGCGATCGAATCTCATCTGCTGCACTATCGTTATTATCTTGTAATTGTTCTTTTCATAGTGTTTATAGCTTTATCTACATTTTGAACGAACATTTTGAAAAATTTCATCTACATGTAATGAATTAGTTATTTGTAAGGTTTGTGACAATCTGTTAGGGTAAACGTACCTATAGTGGTACCAATAGTGGTGGTATTGCACTAAAATGCGTTTAAGAGTAATTAAGTTATTTATGTTGTTGTGAAATGTTCTCTGGCCTTTTACAAAGCGTTTAAAAGTTAAATGGGGCAATTCAGTTTTTTAGTTACCGAAAAATCCATTTTTTTTAAATAAGTGAACATTTTTTCCAAAAACCTTAGGATTTCTTGTCGAAACTCATATTTTTTTTAGCGTTCTAGTTATTGATTTGATTGATTTGAGAATTGTTATTGATTTACTAAAACGCATAGTCTTTTAAGCATATTATCGCAATTTTACAGTGTTTTTTATCATAGTGCCATTATAGGTACACAAAACAGGTATGTTCCTATAGTGGTCATAGTTATAAAATTAGTAAAAACACGACATTTTAGATTTTTCCGGGATATTTTGAACATTTCGTATTATTTTCACAAAAATAAGCAACAGAAATGAATTTCCTGTCAGTAATTTACCAAAAAAGTCTATAATTCGCATATCTAGCTGAGTGAAAAATCTACCTCGAAACAAGCACACTCTTCCGGGTGTGGGTTGACAACAGGTGTTTGACGACAGTACTTTAGTCAACATTTTATTCGATCAAATTCATATTTTTTTTTTCGGATCAAATTACGCAAGAAATCAATATTAAGGCAGTAATTCTTACCTTTCATCCGAAAATAGCTTCAAAACTAAGTTCCAATAATAGTATACACTTTTTTTTATGTATCTTTGTTTAGCACTACTATAGGAACACAATACGACGACTATAGGAATTATACCACCATTATAGGTTAAATATTTATATAAATTTATAGTATTAAAAAAATATTTACTTTTTCGCAAATTTATTGTGTTTCATGATAAAAATGGTTGTAATTGCGAAGATAAAACATATTCCAATTGCTATGTGGTAAAATATTCATATATTTAGCTTCCTTACACTTTATATCCATTAAAACACATCTGTACCTCTACAAATTGCACCACTATTAGTACGTTTACCATAGTTGTTTGTTTTATTTAAAAAAAAATCCGTTAAATGAGAGCTTCACACACGATCTTGATGACCATGGATGCTTAACGAGGACACAAAATACATTTTGATGATGAAGTACTAATGATAGCCATGTAGCGTGTACTGTTTATTCAATAAGTAACGACGGAAGCGTGAAACTAACCCCTCATAACAGACGGACAATCAAGATACTGGCACACGATACGGGAACGAAAAACACAAGATTTGATATTTATTCCATTGTTGACCTAATAGTGTCAAGCAAATCGTGTGGCTTTGTCGTTGGTTGGATTTAAATCTCTAGTTCGGACTAATTCCTTGGTAGCTCCAGCACAACAGCAACTAGGTCGTATCGTCAACAGCTACAACATCTTCAAAACGGATCGAACGTATGAAAGTATTCATCCCAAATAAGAGAAAGAAAAAAAACACGCTTTAGACAGTAAATACAGTAAATGTGTTTCGATTTGCGAAAAACTTTCCTTACTTTCCACACACATCTTGGACCACACATTCTCACATGTATCTGTATTAGAAGATTCGGATATGGCAACCGCAACCTTACTATAGATGGTGCAGACCTTGGCAAGGCCAGCTTCAAATTGCCGAAAGGTACAATTAGATCCAATCTTCTCATCATCGCACTCATCGGTATTACTATGATTATACTCTCTTTCTCTCCTTCTCCCACTCTCTTTGAGGCGGTGCGCCGTCTGATCAATACTTTCTGCTTCTCTTCCCACCGAAGGGGTAAACTTTTATTGCCGATGAAGTATTTGTCCGGGCCGAGCCCATCGGTTAGTTTAATTTTCATCTCTCTCTGGGCGTGCGTAAAACCAGTTTCACTAAATTACCCCTTGGTGTGAAGTGATGGGTGGAGGAAGGGATCGATCTCAGCCGTGAACTCTTAGCTCTTAATTTTAATAATCTTTAATCCGTTTTATTCTTTTTTCCATGTGTTATTTTTTTCAGATATTGGAGAGCATTGCCGATAATATCGAGGAGATCGAGGAGGAGTATCTGGTGCTGCGCGATCTCTCCAAGCATCCCAACATTCCCGACTTTGCCGGGCTGTTCCTGAAGCGCGGCACCACCGTCGAGGATGACCAGCTGTGGTTCGTGCTGGAGGTAAGTAATGGGGTTGGAGGGAATTTCTTATGTCCGGTTAGGCACCCCTTGCTGTTCAGTTAGTTTTATTGGGATCAGTAGCGTGTGTTGTCACTGCGTTGTGGTACACGGGGAGGGAGAAGCCGTGACCGAGAAATTCGTTGCCTTCCTTCCCCCCCCCCCCTCATCCTGGCTCGTGTGGAGGGCCAAAATGAGAGAAAATTATGATGTTTGCGTTGGATGCTAATGCCCCGGCCGGTGGTGGTCGTTTGCCGCAGTAAAAGTACACCTTTTTGGGCGAATGAAAGTCGTCGCGAAGAGATGAGAAGAAGAAAATAAGACCAAACGCGCGAGAGGGAGTAGAGGGGGAATTGGAAACGGGCGAACTAAATGTGCAGCTGCGGTCGTCGGCCCGAGCCCCGGTGGACCTGGTGACCGTGAACTTCCTGCCTGCCTGCCTGCCTTGGCGGTGATCGTGCGTAGATCGGAAGTGCCGGATATTATTCATCAGGGCGGGCTAAAGATTTCATTACCGGATTTCAACCGATGTCGGACAACACAACGGACGAGCAGGTGTAGTAGTAGGGTGGTGCTAGGGAAAGCGTATGTATTTTGGACCCACCGCTTCACCTACCCATGCCGCCCAAAATGTAAACACTCTTTACACGTCTATCAGATGCGGGAAGATGCGTAGAGTGAAAAAGCGAAGCTCAAAACACAGAAGTAAGTGAGCGAGACGGAGAGTAAAAAGACGACGTGTTAGTGAGTGTACGTTTGCCGATAGTGCGTCAAGATAAGACCACCTCCCCTTGCGAGGTGGTACGAGGTGGACTGGAAATTATGCATCTCTCGGAATAGGTGATCATGTTTTGTGTGCAGTGTTCCGCTTTTCGGCTGTTCGGCCGGCGATCGGTGAGCGGCGGCAGGTGGTAGGTGGAAAAATAAAACCAAAACGCAGCGGAAGTTCGATCTTGCGATCTTGTGCGTTGGGCTCAGACCTGCGCGACTGCCTGCAAGGTTCAGCAGTCAGGTTCAGCCGGTCAGTCGATGAAAAGCGATTCCGCGTGGTGGATGGTGTCCTAAAGCCAGCGCGCGCGTATGTGTGTGTGTGTAGGCCGTGTCCGTTGGTGACTTGTCGCAGCAACGTGTACCACGGTGTGCTTTACGCAGTGAGACATTTCAACAGCACCGATTGGAAGTGAGGCTTTCCGCGGGGTGTCTTTTATTACTTTACGATTTACCAGCGGGTCAACCGTGGTTGGACGGACTGTTGGTGTTGTTGCCTCCTAGTGGATCATGATAGTGATAGTGATAATAATACGGAAGGTACGGGAGGACCCTGTGGGACGCACTACGACGGCTTGTGAACGGTTCGGCACGACACCGAAGGCGGACGGGATGGAAGAATCATTGGTGGGTGCAATTCTCTGAAGTGATGGTTTATTGAAGATGAATTTGGGAAGATTTTTCCAATGTTTGTCTAGTCTGTGCTTAATAGTGTGGGATCGCTTGCAGTGTGAGGCACCATGGCGATATCGCAATAAATTAGGGCATAGTGTTGTTTTGCTACCATAAACCAAGCGCTTGCTCCATAATGTTGTTGTTAATAGATCATAATGTTGTTTCGGCTGTAAACTGGTGGTAGCATGACTTTCTCTACCAAGGAACCAAAAAAGTGAAGACATGAGCGTTAGGATTTATGACCCCCTTTTGAGGCGGTTGGTTTTAGCGAAGACAAATCGCTACCGTGCTGTTCCCTTCAAGTGAAACAAGGTCAAGTTCCTTCCATCCCAGCAGGAAGTGTTTGTGTGCGTGTGTGTGTGCTACCGGTCGGGTTTATAGCACCTTCGAGTCCTTTAGCAGCCACACCAGTCGGGCGCGGACCGGTGCTTGTAAATCGTTTCACTTTCCCTGGTTTTCCGGCAAAATGGTATGGCTATTGTCGCACTTGTACCAACCTTGAAACAATTTCTCATACTCCCCGGGAGACGACCCGCCCGCCCAAGCACTCCCAAACCCCAACCACTGAGGGCAACCGAAAAAGATCGAAAGCTCGTTCGCGCACGAGTACTTTCGGTTTTTTTTTCTCTCCTGTGTGTTTCTTTCTTCGCTCGCGCCACCCTGCATTGAGCATTTGGCCGTCGCCGAATGCTGCTGGGGCCGGTTTTGCTCCTCCTGGTGTGGGGAGTTTGGCAAGTTATCGCGCGCACTTGATCTGCCGACAGTTTCACCGACCAGGGCTGCGCTGCTGTTTTGGGGCGCGAAGCAAAGAAAGTTCAAATTAAAGCAACACACACTCCCAACCACACACACACACGGTTTTGGTTTGGTTCGCCCTTCTAGAAAAGCTCTTCATCATTCGTCGGTCGGTGCGAAAAGTGAAGATGCTTATTTGTTTTTTTTTGTTTGTGTGCGCTTGAGATATGCTTTATTTGGCAAACTTTGCGTGGTGTTTAATCGTGTTTTTATTCGCCGGCGCTGCAGGGCTAGAGTTTAATGGCAAGTGTGTGTGTGTGTGTGTGTTTAGAGTTCATCGATTGCTAAAAACGCCTTACAGACACAGTGTGGTGAAGAAATGGTGCGCTTGAAAGAGTTGGACAACGAGGAGGAGGACGCCGGAACGGTAAGAGCGAAAACATCGAAGAGCGACGTGTGTATAAAAATGAAACGGCTAGTTTTTGCGCGCACTTTTTTGGCAGAGTGCGAATGACCTAAGGCTGGTTTAAGACAATCAGTGGCTGTCGTGCAGCCCAAAAATGGAAACCAAAATTGAACTTTGTGGTTGAAAGTGGAAGTGACAGAGCGGTTGTTTTGTGGTTGTCCAAAGGCACTCACCCAAGTTGATTTGTGCCTTTAATCGTCCCGGTTTTTGTTTGTGTTGCATTTGGGAGAAACGGAAGGGAAACTGGGACAACCCATCTCCATAAAAGATCAGTTGACGGAGGCTAACAAACTTCCCAAATCCCAATAAAGATGAGGTCATCGCACTCTCCTTTCGCTTGGAAGTGCATTGTTGCGGAGTTGGCGGACATTGAAACTGTGTTCGGTTTATTGTCACGGGGAAGATTATTTTTGGCTCCTTGCCGGTCGCTTTCACCCGACTCGGTTAGCCTGCCTTCCAGCGGGCTTTAAATGCGGGTTGAAGGCTGATTGGAAAAAAGAAACCCACAAAGGGGAATTGTGGGATGTGTCAGCAGGCGCCCAACAAAACGCAAACTAATCGGCTGTGTTTTAAGCAATGTATTTTCGTGCTACTAACGGTATTTCATTGCTTTCTCGTAGAGCTCGGATATGCCAACCCCCGGGGTACGATTTCTCTATCTCGGGGGTTTCACTTCGGCGGTCGGCACAACTCTAATGATAACAAATAATCAATCGTTTTAATTTCGGCGACAAAACGGTGTAAACACAAGTGCAGAAATTAAGCCGTTTTTTTGGTTCATTCCGACACAAAGAGATCCAAAATATATGTGATGAGTTTTCCACTCAATTCCACAAACTTCCCAATTTGTGTGTCTTTCTCTCTCCACACTTTACTTGCGATTTAAAACCGAGTTGGTCTAGGCGGAAATGAGAAGCGGGGGAAAGACCAATTTTACAGTTTCAATTACGGTGAATTGGAGCGCGATATGAGGCTCCAGCTCCCTGAGCTCCCAGAGCGTTTATTTGCTCGTTGACATAACTTATTGCATACCGATCGGTGCGGCGGCGCGGCGTCGATTGTTGAAGGGGTAAAGGCCCTCAACCGAAGTCATCGGAGGTTGGCCGGAGTGGATAAGACTATAAATTTCTTACCCCGTTCGCACGTCATATCACAAGCTCTTCATGGGTCTGGCAGCTACTGGGCAGGACTGCCGGATGGGAGTCGTCACTAAACAAACAGTGCCTCGGCAGCTACTGCGTTCGCATAACCGTCTTATACGGCTGCCCATTAGCTGCCACTGCCACTGTCCACTTTGCACCCAGCACGCCAACGGCCAATGATTGCATCAGTGAAACGTGTGGGGACGAAGGTGGAGAAGCCTCTGGAGGAGGTCGACGAAGGTTTACTGGGCCCCGAAAATGGTAGCATCTCCCCTAAATGCCTTGCCAGACTCGACGCGTTTTATATGAAAATTCGGGGTGTAATCAATGCTATCGGTATATCCGGCGAGACACGTCGGTCCGGTGTTTATGTGATGTGAAAAAATGCACTGTAAATTTTCTCCAATTTCGCATGATTGACGGTGGAATTTTGGCATTGCGCAACTGGTGGCAGTTTTGGAGCGTTTGGAGCACCTGCAACGCCCAGTAGCGTGACGTGGTACCGCACACAAAAAAAACTTTGAAGTAGCGTAGGGAAAATGGGTGCAAAAAGCAAAACTATTTCTTCTACGAAACACACCCATACACTCATACACACACACTCCACGATACCAAACGAAGGTGGTGGTGCAAAGTTGTGAAGTTAATTTTCCGCATGGGGAATCCGCCCTCCGCGGATGTAAACACTTCAGTCTGTGAGGCACTACTTACCCGGTTTTTTCTTTCTTTTTTGTTTGGCCAATGCTTTGCAGCTATGCACCGGCGGCTCCGTCACGGATCTGGTTCAAGGTCTGCGCAGCCGGGGTGCACGGCTGTCGAACAACCAGATCGCGTACATACTGCGGGAGACGGTGCAGGCGCTGGTCTTCCTGCACGAGAACCACTGCATGCATCGGGACATCAAGGGCCACAACATACTGCTGACGGAGACGGGCCACGTGAAGCTGGTCGACTTTGGCGTGAGCTCGCATTTGGCCGCGACGATGGCGCGGCGAAACACGAGCGTCGGCACACCGTACTGGATGGCGCCAGAGGTGATCGCTTGCGAGCAGCAGCTGGATCAATCGTACGACTCGCGGTGCGACGTGTGGTCGGTGGGCATTACGGCGATCGAGCTGGCGGAGGGAGATCCACCGCTGTGCGAGCTGCACCCGATGCGGGCGCTGTTTCAGATCCCACGCAATCCACCGCCGAAGCTGTCCCATCCGGAGCAGTACTCGTCGATGCTGTCCGACTTCATATCGGAGTGTCTGGTGAAGGATCTCGAGCAGCGTCCGTTTTCGAAGGAGTTGGTCACGCATCCGTTTCTGAAGAGCGTCGGTCCGTATGTGGACCAGATACGGCAGGAGCTGCGGGCGGAGATAGCGCGCCAGCGCGAGGATGGTCGAGCGCCGAGCCAAGCGATCGCCACCACCAAGTACGGGAAGTTGAAGTCGGACCGCAAATCGAAACCGCAGAAGATGTACATGGACGATCTGGCCGCGCTGGACGTGCTGACGGAGGATGCGATCGTTGAGCAGCTGCAGAAGCGCTACGAAACGAACCAGATCTACACGTACATAGGCGACATACTGATCGCGGTCAATCCGTTCAGCCAGGTCGGGCTCTACACGACACAGCATCAGCGCAAGTACACCGGGCAGGCACGGTCGGACAATCCGCCGCACATCTTTGCGATCGCCGATGCCGCCCATCAGGCGCTGGTGCACCAGCGCCAGAACCAAGCGATCGTGATATCGGGCGAGAGCGGGTCGGGCAAGACGGAGAGCGCCAACCTGCTGCTCAAGCAGCTCGTGTACCTGGGCAAAGCGGTGACGAAGAACCTGGAGGAGCGCATTCTGCAGGTCAATCCCATCATGGAAGCGTTCGGCAATGCGCGGACGGGCATTAACGCGAACAGCTCCCGGTTTGGGAAGTATCTGGAGCTTACGATGGCCCGCAGCGGCAAGGTGAATGGGGCACGCATCTTCGTCTACCTGCTGGAGCAGAGCCGGGTGGTGAAGCAGGCCGAGGGTGAGGGTAACTTTCACGTGTTTTACTACATGTACGATGGGCTGCAGGCGGAGGGTCGGCTGGAGGAGTACTATCTGCATCCTTCGTACCGGAAGACGCACCGATATCTGCAGGAGACGGCCACGCTGCCGAAAACGAACGTGGACCGGTGGAAGCAGCTGCTGGCGAGCTTCCGCGTGCTCGGCTTTAAGGACGACGAGGTCGATATGGTGAACCGGGTGCTGGCCGCCATCCTGAACCTCGGCGACATTGAGTTCGGCGAGATGGACTCGAACGACAACACGGACAGCCGGGCCCGGGTGATCGATGTGGCGCCGATGCATCGCGTCTCGAAGCTGCTGGGCGTTGATTCGGCCGACCTGCTGGAGGCGCTGTCCTCCAACTCGGTTGTGACGCGCGGTGAAACGATCACGCGCCATAACAACGTGGCGGAAGCCTGCACGGCCCGGGACGCGATGGCGAAGGGCTTGTACGGGCGATTGTTCGATTGGATGGTCAATCAGATCAATCTGCTGCTGGTGCACAACAGAAATAGTAACAGGTGAGTGGGAAGGCGTCATCGTTCGCTTCGGGGGAATTTTCGGGTAGCTTTGGAGACGTCAGGACTGACCGTTCCGTTGTGTTTTGGTATGTTTTGATTTGCAGCTCGGAACAGTTGGCGGTTGGATTGTTGGATATTTTTGGGTTCGAAAACTTCAGCAAAAACTCCTTCGAGCAGCTGTGCATCAATATCGCAAACGAGCAGATACAGTACTATTTCAACCAGCACATCTTCACCTGGGAGCAACAGGTAAGGGTGGATTTTGAATTAATGAATTTCGAGATGAATCACATTAACCAAACAAACCGATATTCCTCTCGACAGGAGTACATGGCGGAGGGTATACCGGTCGATTTGGTCGAGTTTGCCGACAACCGTCCCGTGCTGGATATGTTGCTGAGCCGCCCGCTGGGACTGCTGGCACTGCTGGACGAGGAATCACGCTTTCCGCGCTCAACGGATCGTTCATTGATTGGTAAGGAGTGGTTTGATTCGTTTTCTCCATCTTTTTTTACAATATTGTTTGCATATTTTGCAGAAAAATTCCACAACAACGTGAAGTCCAAGTTCTACCAGCGGCCAAAGTCGGATGCGGTCTGCTTCGCCATCCACCACTTTGCCGGCCGGGTGGTGTACCAGGCGGACGGGTTTCTGGAGAAGAATCGCAACTTCCTGCCGGCGGAAATCATACAGCTGATCCGCCAAAGCCAGTACGACATGATACGGTTCCTGTTCCAGTGTCCGATCACGAAGACGGGCAACCTGTACTCGGCCATCCAGGATACGGGCTCGCGCCAGAACGTGCCGAGCTTCATCAAGGTGGACACGAAAGAGAAGTTTAACTCGCGCGGGCTGGCGTCGCAGTCGCGGGCCCAGCAAACGGTGGCGACGTACTTCCGCTACTCGCTGATGGATTTGCTGCAGAAGATGGTGACGGGGACGCCCCAGTTCATACGCTGCATCAAGCCGAACGAGCTGAAGGCGGCCAAATCGTTCGATGCGGCAAAGGTGTTGAAGCAGCTGCGGTACACCGGGGTGCTGGAGACGATCCGGATTCGGCAGCATGGGTTCAGCCATCGGTTTACCTTTGCTGACTTCCTGAGAAAGTAAGGAAGGAGTGGAGCTTTGTGGCCTTTTGAAGTTATTAAAACCTGTTTGTTTTGCTTCACAGGTACTGCTTTTTGGCGTACAGTTTTGAAGAACGTGTCGTATCGAACCGAGAATCCTGTCGCTTGCTTTTGGTGCGCTTAAAGATGGATGGATGGGCACTAGGAAAGTCCAAGGTATTCCTTAAGTACTATCACGTCGAGTACCTTTCGAAGCTGTACGAGGAACATGTAGGTTTTTAATTGCAATGTGTTTTGGGAGTCTTTTAAACATGTCTTTCTCCCATTGCAGGTCCGTAAGATTGTGCTGGTGCAGGCCTGTGTAAGGCGCTGGCTGGCAAAGGCACTCTACAAGCGCGAGAAGCAGCGCGTCGCGCTGAGTGCCGTAACGCTGCAGAAGCACGTGCGCGGCTGGCTAACGCGCCGCCGCATGCGCATAATGAAGGAAAAGCAGGAGCGGGAGCGCTTGGAGCAGGAGCGGTTGGAAAAGGAGCGGTTGGCAAAGGAACGGTTGGCAAAGGAGAAAAAGAACAACGGTATGTGTGCTGTGGGAATCCTCCCTGTAGATAGTCGGCTCAGCGTTCTATACTAATCGACTTCCATTTCTCCCCTCCCCTGACAGAGCAAAACAAAGCAAAGCAGGCGCTGGCAAAGGCGAAGCTCATACACCAGGTGTCGAGCAACCAGCTGGAGGCGAAACACAACCACCACCACGAGAAGCGCGCCATGGACATGAACAACAAGGAAAACGAGCGAGCCGCCATCGTCATCCAGAGCTACTACCGCGGGTACACCATCCGGAAGATGCGCATGACGCCGGAAATCGAGGCGAAGACGAAGTACATCCTCGGCATCGCGAAGAACCGCGTCGAGGCGCAGCGCATGATGCAGAAGGAGGGCTTCGCGAAGGAGGACGCAGCCCGCATCATCCAGCGCTACTACCGCACGCAGAAGAGCAAACACAACAGCAACCGCGATGCGATGGCGGCAGCGGTAGGAGCGGCATCGGCGGCAGCGGCCGGCCGGAAGGGTCCGGCGCCGCAGCCGCAGCCGAAACCGCTCACCACCAAGGACCAGCAGATGGATCTGATCGCGTTCTCGCAGAACGTGCACCTGCTCAACCAGGAGGTGCACAAGAACCTGCGCGTGAACAAGGCGGGCGTGCCGCTGGACGCGATCGAGAAGCTGCCGAGCGACTACCGGCGGCCGCCTGGGTTCGTGCTCGTACCGGGACTGCTTGGTACCGTGCCGGGCGGTGACTGTGCCAAGTACAGCTCGCTCCGCAGCGTCGACTGCGACCACGAGATGACGAAGGAAGTGATACAAAGGTAAGGTGGCGTGGGAAAAGGGATTTTTGGGGCTGGAATTGCAACTGAACTGCTCTTTCTTCACGGTTTCTCTTCTGTGCTGCCTACAAACATCACAAAACTGTAAACATCGTGCAAAAAAGCAGAACGCCACCGCCCGCAGCGGACTTTGACGACATCTCCCCGTGGGACATGCCGTTCTACGAGGTGGAGCGCAACCTGCGCTCGCAAAGGTTGTTGCATATGCTTCTAATGCTTCTGCTAGCGTTTTCGTTGTGCAGTTGGTTTATGATCTGGATGTACGGCTGAGAGAGATAGAGTGCGAATGGGATATAGTGAGAGAGAGAGTTAGAATGAAAGGGAATCCTTCGCCTGTGAGTGTGAGCCCGTACTCCGTTTCGTTGCTGGTTGGTTGTGTGTGTGTGCCGTATGTCTAGATTCGCTTGCTTCTTGCGTAGAATTTGTATTTCTTGTTCTGAATAGCTCCTTGTTCCAGCATCCTTTTGTGTGTTTCCAAGAAAAAAAAGAAAACCCTATTAGTGTCTCCACCCCTTGAAAGTATTGCTACGGATGTTAACCGTTTGAATTGTTCGCCTTCCAAGAAGAGTGCCTACGCGCTCTTGCGTAACGAAAGCGCCTTATTTACTTATTCTCTTTTTTCCATTTTTCCTTTTTTTGCCAATTTTCGCGCTTTGCAGGCAGCGTAATATGCAGCAACCGCCACAGCGCATCGACATCAACCGGAACGACATCCTGGGCGACCGCAAGATGGAGCTGAGCGACCGGAAGCTCTCGAGCAACTGGCACCAGGCGTTCCAGGGGACGGACGGCACGACGCCCCAGGACAAGTTTAAGGGTCTCGCAAGGTAAAATCCACGGCCAGAGAAGTTTTTCGGTCAGATGTATTCTTCTTCAATGGCAAGGCAATAATCTCGCGTTGCATTAGGCATACCGACTAAACTAACTTTCTGTTTTCACTCTTACAAATCCCTAATGCTGCTAACACGATGCCTAACAGGGCTCAGCTGGGATTGATCAACAAGATTGCCCAGTTTGATAGAAATAACAACAACTAAGTGATAAGAGCACCCTTCAGCAGTGTTTCCTTCTTTTGCACCCCTTTTACTAATCATTTTCCAAACTAACCCCATTTTCTTATGTATCTATAAAACGCACGGTTTTTTGCTGATTCCGTTTGGTTCCTGCAAAATAACAAAAAACCGAAAAACAGTCCTCTGAAGAACAAGCGCGCCTTAGCGATTAATGACGAGCTGCACGAACCCGTCTTCGTTCCGAAGAATCGATCTTTCCTCTACAGTAAGTAGACGGAGACGGAGGAGATGGATTCCTTCAGGTAATGTTTGGCGTAATGGGGGGATGGGTTTTGGGACTGTTTCCTTTTTTTTTCGTTTCATTTAAATTCATTTGCATGCAGTAACGAATGGTTTCGGGACGATTGCTTTCCATTAACATAACATCTCTTTTACTACATCCAACTTGGCATGCCTGTTGATGCCTTACTTCGTGCCGCGTATCGGAATCCATTTATAATTGAATTGTTCCGTTGCTTCATCTCCCGCCACAGATCGCCGCAAAATCAAAACGAACCGGCCCACATCCGTAGCATTCCAGCGTTCAGCTATCTCAATCCGAACAATCAACAGATCCTGCGCTATTCGCCGAACCAGCACCGCGACGCGTCGGGCGAGCCAACGCCACCCCACCCGAGCCCGGTTCGCCAGTCGCCGGTCGAGCAGCCGACACGGGAAGCATCAACACCGCCCACTCGGCTCGGCCTGCTCGGGCTCGGTGGCGGCGGCGGCGCTGGCAAGAAGGCGGCGAAGGCAGAGCTGAAGGCACGCGAGAAAGAGAACAAGGAGCGCAAAAAGCGCGAAAAGAAGGCCAAGAAGGAGAAGGAAAAGGCGGCCGCTAATGGGCTGACGGCGTCGTCGACCTCGTCATCCGGCGGGTCGGCCGCCTCGTCCGGTGCGTCCTCGGGCGAGAAGCAGCGCAAGGAGCCAGCCGGAAGGAAGAAACGCTCCGAACAAAAGGAGCAACAGCAGCAGCAGCAGATTGTGAGTCGGTTTGCGGGTGTGGACGACCAGTCGCTGCACGAATACCACCAACAGTACCAGCAGCAACAGCAACAAGTACCTCAGAAGCGACTGATAGAGCATCACGAGTATCAGAACATTTCGGAGGAGACGAAAATCGACAGCAAGAGCCCGGTGATGCGGATGTTTGGCGATACGAACTTCCTGGTGAACCATCGGCGCAAGGCGGCCGAGCAGAAGCAGCAGCTGGCCCAGCTCCAGCAGGTCCAGCAGTACCACAAGCAGCAGCAACAGCAGCAACAGAAAGCTCGTCAACAGCAGCAACAGCAGCAGCAGCAGCATCACCATCAAGGTAACGGAGGGCCTCCGGGTTGGCGTCAGCAGGAGCTGAACTGTGGCCAGGGCGTTTGCGAACTCCTGAACGGGGTCTATCGGTTCAGCCCACACGTCACCTCGTTCGCTCAGCTCGATTCGAAGAGCGCAAGCAGCCTGTCGGACGATCGGTCCACGCTGGACAAGGACTACCAGAACTTCAACGTGTCCAAGTACCTGAACATCGACGTGAAGGGTCCGCTGCACCATCAGCGCGACCGGGCCCGGGACAGCGGTGTGCACGAGCGGGACATCAGCTCCAACAGCTCGAGCCTAAGCACGGGCAGCAGCGGCATGAACTCGCTCAACTCGTTCGATTCCGTCGAGCAGGCGATCATCTTCCAGAAGGACCGCAATGCCGACTCGTACCTTGGGCCGTTCAACTTCCGCCAGCTGTTGCGGCCGACCCAGGGCCCGACCGAGTCGCTCCGCAAGCGCAAGGGCATCAATCCACCGTCGCCGCCGCCACCGCAGAGGGGCAAAAGTTAGGCAGGGATTGCAGGCCGCTCCCGGTTGGTCCGCCTGTATGATTGCCTAACAGTTAGCTTACGCGCAACAAATGCAACGAACCAAAGAAACGCGAGCCTTGTGCGAGGGGAAGCTCCCGGACATCCGGCTGCCTCGTTACTTTAGGGCGGCAGTTAAGCAAAAGTGGCGCTCCCCTCCCTTTGACACGAAAGTTACACAATGTGTTGCGCCTTGGAAGAATTGAACGACAAAAAGAAAACCCGCAAAGCTCGAATCGCGGGAAGTTTGCGGACAGAAGAATGTTGGTGTTGGTTGAGCGTGTACACTTTTACCATAGTTTAAAGAGCCGGGCTACCAGCCCATATTGGTCGGTGAAAATGCAACAGTTTTGTTGATGGTCGAGCCTTTGTGTGCCTGTCTCTCCCTCTAATCTGCCTTCTAATCTTTGTAAAAGGTAATTTATTTATCGCACGGTTAGTTACCCTCTTCGTTACGGCGCGGCTTCTCCGATTGGCCGTGTGTTTCACACATCACCATTATTTGTGTAAGCGAATCCACCAGAAACAGGATGTAAGTTTCCAATTCGAGTGTAAGCAAAACTGTTTGTAAACAATGCAAAGCGAATTGCGTTGGCAAAATTGTGCCAACAACACTGGGTAGTGATGCATCGCCGAACATATATAAAAAGAAAACGGCTTGGAAAGGAGGGACCGCGTTGCACTCGATGGATTAAAGAGCTTGAGCTGAGCTTGGTTAAGTTAGCAGATAGTCGATAACAGTACAATTCAATGAGGTAGAAGGGAGACAAATTTTCGGATTATAAAAGAAATTCTGAAGAAGCGGAAATAAATAACGGAACGGCGGGTGTGCAATGAACAGTAATTCAAAGCGGTGTGATGATTGCGATAGAAATTAATAACAATGTATTTAAGAATCCATTTCCGTGTTTTTTTTCGGCCGGGATGAGCATGAATTCAGTTTGATGAATTTGGGTTAGGATGGAGTGGTAAGACGGTTTGAACTGTTAGTGCGTAGTTTTCTAGACAGTAGGTTTGGTTTTGAAAATAAAGGCAATATTAACAATTGTTATGAAATGTTGTGTTCTATTTGATTTTTTTTACTCGAAAGAATATATTAAGGGGTCATCCATAAATTACGTAGTGATTACTGTTGGAACATTTGTAAGGTTCCAAGCATTGTTAGACTAGGCGATGTTTTGATCCGGTTCAAAACATATAAAAAGGGAGAATAATCGCGCAAACGGCCCTTAACGACAAAAAGCGAACAAGTGTACAAGCGAATATAATTGAGAATAAAAAACATTAATTATTTGGCACTGTGTTGAAGTAGCCTAAAGAATTCAATTATCTCACTTTTTTCGCGGGAAGCAAACTTTTTAAAATACTTAAAGTTTTGTAAAGTACCAAAATAGAAAGAAGATGATCCATAAACTACATAGGAGTCATCCATATACTACGTAAAAGTAAGTGTAAGTCTTTGACTAGTGTTCAAAATTAAAGAATTATTTGATTTAGGCCTTTAATGTTGAAAAGCCATTCAATCAATGCACAATACACGATCTATAAGTGCAACGACCATTAAAATGTGCATACATTATCTTACACTCATGTTTTATCAGAAAATGTTTTGAAAAATTTATGTTTCTATCGATTTTGTGTTTTTTCATGAAAGAAAAACATGGTTTTCTTCTTGCAGTTTTGAAATATTCGGGTAAGACGAACACCTGATATGGGAAAGATGGACACCATGAAGGGTAAGATATATACCTATAAAAAACGTTGGAAATTGAAGAAGTTTTTAGTATTTTAACACATCCTATTGCTTTCCACATCATGGTACGTACATAAACCAATTCTAGGGCAATTGCAACGACGGTTCATTCAGCCATGAATTTAGAAATTATAAGCGGCGCTTGTAACATATCGTAGAATGCAGCATCTAACGCATTATTGCCATATCGCGTACAGACAGCTGACGTTGCTCCAGCTTACAGAACAACATTCTAGAACTTCCTTTTAGGAAATTACTCCGCGAAAAGTCCTCGACCTCTGAATTTTCTTGAGGGCTTTGTTAATGCTTAAGCCATTTTCCACCAAATCAATATTTAACATTTGATATTTGTAATCCCATAGAATTTCTCATCTATTCCTGAACGATGTCGTATCAATGCCTCATATTTTTATTGCCTAAAGTTGTCCAAGTCGTGAGAAGATATTGGATTTCGTGAAGCGTCTCATCAGCGTCGAGCGAGTAATAGCATAACGAATGGCTACTATTTTGACCGGTGTTACATTTCTCGCTTATTTCAATACTTTCTCTAGCTGCTGATAGCTAGTTGCGGTTTATAGCTTCGGAATACCCTTATTTAGGGTATTTGAAGGAATCTATTCAACACTAATTGATATAAGAAGTAAAAAAAATAATAAATTCGGTGTCCATCTTTCCCTACAACAAGGTATCCGTCTTTCCCGCTTTGGTGCCAGGATGTTCAAACCACCAGAAAACAATATTTTGTATTGCTTTCAGTCTCGTTCTTTCACCAGTTTTTTAATTAAAGATCACGAAAACTCATTCGTGAAATAAAACTTCCAGAAATATAAACAATACAAGTTGTAGAGCTTAAGATCCGCAGTAGTCAAATCAAATCCACAAGGGATTTAAACGTGGATTTAAACAATTTTGCATATATTATGCCAAAAATGTTCTCAAATGTGTTGTAAAACTTAAAGTCAGGATGCTGCATTGTGCATTTTTTCGAAAATTACCCTTTTCATGCATTTATGAGAAGTGTCCATGTTACCCGCAGTGTCCGTCTTTACCTACATTCCCGTAATGTTTATTGTATTACGTAATTTATGGATAACGCTTGCTCGAAGAGCATTTATTCTTTTCCACGTCTGTGCATTGATCCCGATATTAGAATAATGAAACAATATTCTGCTCTTTGTAAGCAAAGAAAATTATACACTCAATTTAATGCACACAATTATACAACAATAGTGCGTTCCACCAAGCCAGCAGCACGTTAGTGTCACTCGCAAAAAGCATTGTTATGTTAGCTGATGGATTCGTGCCACCTCACCACCTGATACATAAATACAAACCAGACTAATGGCAAGAGACACGGATGCAGTTGCACATTTCCTGCGCTTCCCGCCAAACAGCATGCGTGCAGTGGAAAGTTTCACTTTCAACACGCCTTTGTTAACGCAAATGGAAAGAAAACGAAACGGTGGCTCGGCCCCGATGCGGTGCTGGAACGATGCAAGATTGATAATGTCGGACCAGCGTGGCGAGGGCGCACCACGGCCACGGAGGATAATTTATTGTACACGAATGTAAAATTTATGACTGCTGCTATTGTGCATAATTAATGGTCCGTCCGTCATACTTTTGCATTGGCCATCCCCTCCCCCCTCCCTCCCACAAAGTCTGATCGTAGAAGCGGACGGCACCATATTGGGAATTTGAAACTTTTCCCGCGAGCGCCCATCGATGGCAGCGTGCTGGTTGGAGGGTAAGGAAATGAGCAAAGCGCTCGTACATCCGCCAGTTTAGCCAGGATAGAGCGAGTATCGAGCGGTAAAAGTTTCCATCGATATGGACGCATAGCGAGCGGTGCATCGCACGTTATTGTGCCTGTGTGTAGGTGGATGGTATCCTTATAATCCTGCAGGGGGTTTTTCCGTGTTTGACCATGCGGATGCTTTCACGCGAACGTCACGCCATGCTGCAGACAGGCAGGAAGGGAACTGGTGGAAATCCATGCTTTGCATGCGATAACTTGTTCGCCCATCGCGCCTTGATGGGCACTTCCGCGTTACGCTCGAGTCCACTAATTAGCTTGCGTTCCATTATCCCGGATCGGTCGGACCGTTTTTTGCAATTCAGTGCCAAAGCAGCGCTAGGATGGTGTGTTATGCAGGATAGTGTTAAGGGAAGATTAGCGTAGCGTGTGCACGGGTTTTCATGACTTTATTTTTCCAAGCTATTTAACAGAGTGGTTGCTGGTGTCTAAGCAATAAAACGATCGGAACCAGATTTGCGTCCACTCAGGATGGTAATTTTTCAACGATGTTAGTATTGCCAGCGGTTAGGTGTATTGATTGAAAGCATTGACTGTTAGGAAAGCACTTATTGCTATTTGTAAAGTGCTTGTTAATTGAATTCATCATAAACAAGCATAAACGATTCAGGTAATGAGAATAAACAGGTTGATGATGATTATTGTTTGATATCTGTTATTGGAATATTTTCCTTCCATACTTATCCTCCTTTCAATAACCAAATTCGTCTTGAAAGGCTCACTTCTGAGTTTGACTATCGTTGAATAATTTGTTTACGTACTTACTTATCAGGCGCTACAACCGCTTTGCAGTCTTGGCCTGCCTCAGGAGTGTCCAAAACCGCTCACGGTCTCGCGCCTTCGTCTGCCAGTCCGTTATCCCGGCCTTAATGGCGGACGCCTCCACGTCATCTTGCCACCTCAATTTGGGCCTACCACGCCTCCTCTGTCCTTGTAGACGGATTAAAAAGACTTTAGGGGCTGGGTCGTCCGTTTCCATGCGTATAACATGGCCAGCCAACCGGAGCCTGGCGAGCTTGATACACTGTACGACAGTGTATCACCATACATTTCGTATAGCTCGTCGTTATAACGGCTCTTCCATTGTCCTTCCACACATACGGGGCCAAGTATCCTTCTTAGCATCTTCCTAAGCGAACGCGGCTAAGAGGGTTTCGTCAGATTTGGACAGTGTCCATGTCTCAGAGGCGTATGTGAGTACTGGTACTATATAGGTACTATATAGTCCCAGTTTCGTCCGTCACGACAGGTTCTTTGAGGTGAACTGATTTTTCAGGCTGTAGAATGACCGGTTGGCAGCCAGCATCCTTGCGCGCAACTCAGCCTTCATGCTATTGCTGTCGTTGCTGACCTTTGACTCGAGATAGGTGAATTCTGAGACGACTTGAAAAGTGCGTTCATCTATCTGTACGCCACGCCTACGTAGGTTCTGATTATCTATTGGTAGTTCAGTTTGGTCTTTACCTCGTTTATCTGCAATCCGAGGCTCTCTGCCACCTGCTCGATCTCTTGGTAGGCTTCTGCGGCTCTCCGTAGACCAATGATGTCTATATCATCAGCGTATGCCAGGATCTGGGTTGACTTATAGAAGATGGTTCCCGTAGTCTCTATTCCCGTAGAATAATTCAGTTCTCAATTTTTAATCAATCGCGTAGAGCCGAGCATTTAATTTCATCAGTACGATAATCTACCTACCTCAACTGTAAAAACAGACTTGAACTAGAAACTTGTTTAAAGAAAGAAATGGAAAACAATTTTTGTTCCAATCATTTGTTACAAAGTACCAGGCTGCTCCATGGCGTTTAGGGATTAATCAAAATTTAATCCTTTTTTTCAGTGAGTTTTAATGTGTGGCACATTCAACTGGTCGGGCCCAAGCATAATCGGGTGAATCTTATGAATAATTACTACAATAACTTTTTAAACCATATGCTTGCAATACTCGAATCGATTCAACTCCCTAAAGAAGCGATGTCCCTATTTTTATCGCTCTCCGTCTCTTCTCTTGTGCTGCTCTTTCAACTGGTTTCTCTCATTTCATGATCACCCTGTATGGTCACAGTATCTCTTGCAAGATTTTCCGAGCGAGAGAGAGAGAGCGAATTTTCCGAGCTGATCGGTCGGTACGAATTTTCGACCTCGATCGTACCGAGCCAGTCAGTCGGAGCGCGTTTGGTGTAGCGAGTGGAAGCACACACAACCCCGATCGCTGATCGCGTGAGGGTAAAGATCACGGGCACTGTGAGCGGAGCGAAATGTCATTCGACCGTGCGCCGGTGTGCGTGTGACTGTGGGAAAAGGAAAACTCGATCGGCAAAGTCGCACGGTTTGACAGATTACCGCTACTAGCTTCAGAGTAGTGTTTGTGTGTGTGTGCGTCGAGTTATAGTAGTCAATGCATGTTCTACTTTTGCTGCTAGTCCGCGATCGTTTTCATTTGTTGTGCTGATCCGGTCCATTAGTTATGTTGCCTTATGCATTTGAAGATTCCTAGCCCATTGCTCTTACCGTGCTGAAAGACCAAAACGCACAAAGGCAGGTGGGAAATAGGTAAAGATGAGTTTCTCTGCGATGGGTGTGTGTGCGTGATCTGACCGTTCGCAGGGCTTTGCGTATTCACGCGCGCGCGCGCTCGCTCGCCTGTGTGTATGCGTTTTTGACAGCTCAATAGGAAACAACGGGAGCGTTCTAACGTAGCGGGATTTATGGCAGCCGATCTGTTCTGTTCGCGACGGTTCACAATTTTCCTGCCCATCACACCCCGCTACTTACGCTTTTACGGCTAGGTTTGTTCGATTCGTTTCGTAAGCGGCGAATTATTTCCGACAGCGCGCGGTGCGGGAAAAAATGAGATATTTCTGATGGTGATAAAATCGACCGTGCGTTTCTACAAAGCAAAATCTTTGAAGATCGCGTTGCGTACGTGTGCGTATTAGCGGTGGTGGTAGTGGTGGTGATGGTGGTCGATACGGCACCCCACGGTGTCAGTGGTTGGTGAATGGTATACTTGCAAATCGATGCTGATGCTCGGTGACAGCGCGAGTGTTTGTTTCGCCGCAAAACGGACGGGCCGGTTTATTGCGGGAAAAGGAGGAAAATTAATTTTACCCTGCCAAAAGTAACCTTTCAGCGATCAAGCGGTGTCTGTGTGTGTGTGTTTGTGTGCGTGTTTGTGTGGTCATAATAATTATTTATAACAAAAATAAAAATCAACAGAAAAGAGCATTCGTGTTTGGGTTTCGGTGAATGAATCAAGCAATGGCTGCGCTTGTTGAGGAGAATACAATGCGTGATTGAAAATATTTGCCCACCAAAGTCTTAGTACCGCAGTGTGTGTGTGTGTGTGTTGTTTGGGTGCAGCTCGGTGTCGGTAAAGGAAAGCAAACGCAGCGAAATGTCATTATCACGCAGCATGGTGGAGGGAAGCGGGAGCAATGTGGCCGGTGGCGCTGGAACTACGGCGACGAGCGAGTTTATGCTCGATATCAAAATCAAATCGGTCGAAAAAACGCTCGTGCCATTAATGAAGCAGGTAAGAAATGTCATGAAAACAGAAAACAAACAAGCACAGTAAAGTTATTGTCAAATGGATTCGATGCTCAAATTGATATTCTCCAAAAAAACATTGTAGATCCAGTTTAGAGTCTACAATTACTGTTTACAAAAGCGTTTCAGTTTATAATCAATGTTAAACACTAAAACATATTTCAAAGCATTTACGAATGAACTATTCTGTTGTTTCTTAATGTTCGATTTTATTGATTATCAACGATCATATCGCGGGATAGCTTCGCAGTCGAATGTGTAGCCGATTCGACTTCAACATAGCGGGATGCAGATCGAGTCTCACTAGATTATGACCAAGTACCTTGTTTCTTTGTAACTTTTTATCCAATCAGAATACAGACATCGACTTTTTCCACGATAAATCTATCATGCCTAAGCTCCAAACTCTCCTTCACACTTACTGTACTGTGTGTCTACCTGCCTTCATTTTGATTTGTTATTCGACACACATCAAAACATGCTGCAGACGCTCTTAGTCAGTAGATTACAGCCAGTAGAGCCATTGGATTTGTGTACGTGTGGCTGCTGCTGCTGTACAGTCCACCAAGAATCGGATTCAATCAACGTCTCTCGTAGGGTCCCCACCATTGGTTTGCAATTTTCTTTATGGTCGTTGTTGGTGATCCACACCCCACGGGTCCGACGCCATCTGGGAGCGCCCAGATTTTCATCTGGGTCGTCGTCACACCGTACGGAGAGCCGGCCACACACGCGCTGATGCGACCAGCACCATAAACACCCATCCTATGCCCCTGAGTAGGAGGCGGGAGGAGCATCACGATCGAGATGGAGAAGGGCATTCGCCCAGAGGAAAGTTTTATAAATAAATAACAATCAAGATAGCGCAGCACATGAGTTTTGTTTGTTCGCACACAGCGAACGCGCTGCAGATGGTGGTGTTTTTTTTTTTAAATTTGTTTCTTGTTGGCACGAAATGGTTCACAATGCTGTGGCTGCATGAACGGCATTACTTATATTTTTACCACTTTTCAAAACGTATGAGTAATTATTATTAACAGAATAGCCCAAACAAGAACGAAGTCCGACTTTTATAGAATGAATGAATTCTGAAGACGATCGCGCATGATGTATGGGAGCATCTGGCAATCTGGTGGCTTATGGTGCGTGTGTATGTGTGTGTGTGTGAAGCAGCGCAGTATGCTGGCGCCAGAGCGGCCAAAATTCAGTGCGACCACCTCTTGGCGGCAAAACGCACCGTGGAAAACCGAATCCCAGTAGAACTCGCGCCATGCACAAGGGGGCGTAAAATCGCGCGGGACGCGAGACACCACCAAACCTCGAGATTGCATACAACCCCATAAACTCCCCTCCCCTCCCCCTGGGATGGGGTGGCCAAACCGGGGCAAAAGAGCACGCGTGCTCTCTCACGTCGGGGACACACACACACACGGTTGTGCGTGTGCTTGTGTACGGACTAAAGTTAGACTCGCCAGTCGGGCGTCCCGCGGCGGCAGACAATAATTATTAAAAGCGAAAAGTTTATTTATAGTATAGTCGACAGTGAACAGACGTCGGTTTGGGTTGGGCCGGTGCGCGAGCCAGCGCCAGAGAAGTGTATCGCGTCGGGTGTCACCGACGTGTGGAGCAGAGAATTTGTGAAAAGTCGATAAAAGTCGTGTCTGTAGAGAAGGGGGGAAGGGAAGAAAAGGACAGGTTTGCGGGGTGGCAAGATGAAGCGGACGACAGCGGGTAGGGTGAGGAAGTGTGCAAAAAATGGTGTGAAGTTTCCGTTTCGTTCGTGCGATAAACAATCGTCGAACTGTCAGGTCGATGATAAAACGATCGTTTGCAGCCGATTGCAGCGAAAGCCGTGCCGGTGTGTGGCATCTGGCCAAGGAAGCGATGGGTGTGGGTGTGTGTGTCGGTGCTTTCCCGGATACATCGGGCACCGGAAGCAACTTTTGCACCGGAGAATGTGGAAAATGTTGATATTGTTTGGTACGACTTTTCTTTTCTCTTCCGTTGCTTCCTACTGATAAACTATTTGTGCAATGCTTGAGGCGTACGGGGGCAAACTTTGACTTTTAAGAAGATGAAGGTTGGAAGTTGGCAGCTATTATCTGGCCCTGTGCTGTACAATTACTTTTCAGTTTAATCAAACGTTGTTTTGAGAAGGAAATAAAACCAATTACACAGTATTAAATGTCATGTTTCTGAGAAAGGGTAACCTTTTAAGCCAACGCCTGGAGAATATGACATGATGGTCCGTTGAAGGAAAGCCTAGCCTCTCTCCCTCAATACAACCAACAACTGCTCCCAGACGGGGACGCCAAAGTGCCCCAGAAGCAAAGAAGCGTATAAGAATAGAATAGTTGATTCGTCGCGCGTGTGTTTTTATGTTTTATGCGGCTGTCCCACGTCAGACACTTAAGAAACAAAAGAGGGAGGGAGTGTGGTTGGAACAACACCACGATAGTACCGTGGCGTACCGTCCGTCAACGCAGCTCGCAGACGGGCGATGAATAATGGCATCGGCGAGTGTCGCCAATCCGTCAAGCTGCTGTTTGCTTGCGCGGCCGAACAATAAGGCGCGGCCGAACGCACTCGCGCTGCAGTTTTTGGCGGAGATTTATGACGCCGCTGTCCAATTAGCGAAGACAAGTGCCGAGGGACGTTGCCGAGATGGGTGGGCTGAGTTACTTGCATATGATGCATGATGGATGTAATCAATCCGTAGCCGAACAAATGCACGATCAATGGTGGGGTTGTATTGTTTTTCTGAGACACAGCAAACAAATGGACGCTCTTGTTGCGTTCTTACGGTTTGCTCAATGCATCGGCAATGACAAGCTGTATGCTGTCTAGTTGGAATTGAAAATGTCTTCCCAGATGCTGATGGAGTGACTGTATCAATATGTTGTTCCTCGAGTTTTCCCTCAAAACTCTTAGAAGACTCCCTCCCCCTCCCCAAAGTACCATTTAATCCACACCGTCTGGGAATGTTTATGTTTGTTTTCTGTTTGCGCTCTCCTCCCAAAAAAAAGACTGCACCGTTTCACTTCCTGGGCAACACCGATGGCATGCGTTTTTCGCTAAAACAACAACGTCAGCGTGACTTTTCAACGCGCGAAACACAGTTCGGAGTAAGTTCGGGGAGTCAGAAAGGCCGTGGTAAGCAAATTTGGCAGTCAAAATATTTGTCTTCCATCAGTACGTTGTCAATACGATTGATTGGATTTTGTTGGCAGTGCGACAGTGGCAGTGGCTGGCTGGGGTGGCGTCTGGGAATGCTTATTGCTTTCCATGAAAAGGGGGAAATGGGGAGAAAAATACAAACTCGTGCCGCATGTAGACTTTGGTTCGGTGTTTCCAATACAGTAAGCCGATTAAAACGGGATGGATGAAAGAAGACTTTGCTGATTATGCTGCATGTTACTCTAAAGAAGGGATTAAATATCCAATTAATTTATTAACTATCCACTTGACAATTTAACAATGTCTTCTTGAAAGAAACGAAACTCAGTTTAGAAAGCTCCTAGAATCAAATGCTTTAAAAAAGATAAGCGAAACTTGTATTTTAAACCGCCCTGATATATCATACACTGTTGCTGGAGGTAGCTTCTTACTCTTATCAGAAGGTTACAAATAAAGAGAGTCACACATTCTTGTAAAAATGAGAGAGAGAGAGAGAACGAGAGAGCTTGTACACCGAGTAAGTAAAAGAAGATAGGGCTTTCGTAGGCTTCGAGGAAGACATGCGCCTCTCGCATCAAACTGTTGCACCGCATCGGATAGGCCTGTCAATTTCCACGGATGGGTCACCATCATCACTTGTCGCGCGTGTGTTTGTGTGTGTGACACGGTTGACATCGGTTACAAACACCATTACAGGGCACTTCCGAACCAAGGTTTTTTGGGTTGGAAGCTTTCGCTGGAGTACCTGTTCCGTCCTACACAGAGACAGAGCTGGAATATTGGGTTCTATTTTTACTCCTTCCTAGGCCAAAAAAGGCATTGGAGTTGCGAATGTGAGCAAGGGCGAACACCGGCTGTCAAAATAGAACGCCGACGTTGTATTTGTGATTCATTTGCGGTCGTTCGTTACGCTTCAATCTTAAAGTGTCGTCACATTCCATGGGAAGCTCCAGAAATGGCTCCATGTACCGCCGGTACGTCATTAAACTGGAGCAAAAGAGTACAAACTCTAACTCAATTACCGTGTGAGTATGCGTGTGTGTCGCAGTCTAAGTGAAGCTCTTTCCAATTCCCTGACCTCCCAGCAAAGGAAGTTTAATCGGGCGAAGAATTGGAATTGCATGACACGGACCAGTGAATGATACGATTTGCGATAATGATGAACCATGGGCGGGGAGCGCCGTAGAATCCGTGTGAATCTGGCAGGACTAATCCGGTTCGCGGGCAACTCCAATCCCAAACCCCAATTTATGGCGCTCGGTCATGCTACTAAGCTCACGATGAGATTGTACGATTTTGGCCTGGGAAAGTTTGTTAAAGCGTTTGGCTCCGTAAATGAGCTTACCTGCTGCAAAAGGCTAAAAAGTTTGTTGCTTAATGAAAATGGTACAGAATTTAATTCGGGAAAGGTTTCCGAAAAGTGAAGGTAAAGTTTGGGCGCCGTAACACATACGTACGTACGTACGACGAAGAACAGTTGGGATGGCAATTAGTAATTAAGATTATTTCGTTGCGGAAGGGGAGCCGATTCAATTAAGGTTCAAAGCTAAGGTTTTTGGAGATCCAAGGGCGCTTCTTGGGAAGGTTGGAATGCGTGTATTAAAGTGTTGTGGTGCTGATCGGTAGAAATTAGTATGATTGGGTTTAATATTGCATGGAATAATGTAGGTTGAACATGGCTGGTTGTGTCGGGAGATAACATTTCGATATTATGTCTAACAAGGCTTAATAAGTACATCAGTACTTAGGAACCTACCAGAACAGCTGAATCCTTTTATTGCAAAAGAAGACTATCGAAGTGATAACTTTATTTTAGAGTACAACTTTAAGGAAAATAAAGTAAGAACTGCAATGGACAGTTACAATAACCGCACACCAGGTGACGCTTATTGGCGGTTGCATCGTTCCAACTTCAAACGTTCAGGAATATTTAATATCCCCAAAACCACATTTCCAATCATGCTCACGTGGTGGTTGTGTATTAAAATTAAAGCCTCCTATCCATACCAGTGCTCTCCTCATGCTACTTCACCTCCTAAAGGCACTGATTTTCCACGAACGCAGATGCACGCAAGATTCGTGAGAGTTTGATATTATGGTTCCACTGTGGGCCGTGGTACTCCTGTGGGGCAGTTCCATACATCTGCGATGCCACGCGAGTCGGTACCGATTTTATGACATTTCAGCCCCAAACAAGGCCCAACATGCAAACGATGGAGCTAGAGCCTGGAAGGGAATGTATTGGTAGCACTTCGGCCACAGCGCCTCCCATTCCTCTTTCTCTCTCAAGTGGGCAATAAAAATCGCGAATTTGTTTAAGCGATATTTGGGTCGCCCAAGGGAAGCAGTAAAGCAGTTTACTAATACTGTGTGTGCGTGCGTGTGTGTGCTACCGTTTTGGGGGCTAATATTTGATTGATTTAGGAACTTTGGGTAAGAAAAATGGAACAACTCGTGAGGGACAAAAGTTAAATTCATGCATTGGAGTCATGCGTTTTTTTTCGGTACAGGAATCGCAAAAGTTTTTCCTAGCTTTCCCAAAAGAAAATAAATGTGTAGCGTGTGTGAGTTTGTGTCGTTTAGCAGGAGCAGGGCAACGTGTTGCATTGCACGATTACACCGCCACCATCACCACCAGCTCTACTGGCTGGAGCGAAACGGGAACATTTACCTTCCGGCTACCGTTGGACGTCAAATCAAACACCCGCAGGGTGGTGCTAGCGCGCGTATCACGTATCGCATTACTGTGCCGGGGGAGGTCTGGGGGTTTTGTTTTTATTTCGCCCAGCCCTCGCCGATGCCCTCGCCCTGTGCTGGAGTGCTGGATAGCACTGTACCGTGCAGGGTAAGGTAAACTCTACCCCAGCAATGTAGACGACCACACACCGTTTAGACGTTACGGCAAGTGGGGGGAGTGTTTTTGTACCTACCCGTTCGACTGATCGATTGCCGGGCTGGACTAATGGGACCCACGCTTTGCCATAGCCCTGTTCCTTGTTTCTCCCCCCTCTTTCCTACAACTTGAGGGAAGGATAGAACTCCGACCGCCTTGGACTTTCCACGGCCTTCCATGGGACATGGGCCTTCTGGGGCCACGCGAGGCAATGAAGAGTACGGGTTAATGGACTGAAAGTGTACGTGCGTGCGTGTGTGTGTTTGTCGATGGGGTTGTAGAAATGCTGGATGGAAATGAAACGATATTTGTGTTTTGCGTTTTTGCTGAAAGAAATCCACAAGCAATAAACGGGGCGGCGTAATGGGGTGTAATGGAGTCAGCGTGTACAATGTGTGTAGAAACTTGTTGCAGTGGACCCCGGGGTGCGAAAAGGCAATTGAAGAATGATTTCGGTAAGAAAGCAGAGATTGTCACGTCAGCTTAATGATGCGGGCTTTATCTTTGATGGAGAACATTTCAATTTATAACTTCACAATCCGTTGTATACATATCTGTTATTAAGCATTTACTGTTAATAAGTACTCAAAAGGTATAAAGCAAAATTTATACCTATTCTTAATATATTTAAATGAATTAGTGTTCTTTTTACTATGAAAATATTCAGAAAATATACAAATTATCCTTTATACCTCCTGAGAATATCAAATACAACAATAAACAACGTCATACATACACAGGAGCAGGATGGTTATGAACGTTTGTTCTTGAAACTTCTTCAAAACCCCTGTAAATTGACAATAAAAGCTTGATCTTGATCAAGCTCGACAACTTGATTTATGTCTACATAGTCAATAACATAGTAAAAATCGAAAAAATACTTTAAGACCACTTGACAAAACTCGTTGTACTAAATCACAATATACTTTGTACTAAAAACCCCACTCTCAAAACTATTTCAAAGCAGAACACCATACCAGTCTATCTCTATTTGTTACGCTTTGTAGCTGTTTCAATTTCCCCAAAATCACTCACCCCCTCCCACTAAAAGTCTGGAATGTATTTCCCTTTGTGTAAAGTGCACAAGCAGCACGAATGGCGCTCGGTCGCTATTTAGTAGTAGTACCAGCTAGATTGAATTTTTCCTTGTCCGATGCAATGTTGTTTTATTTTCTTTTTTATGGCTTTTCCCTTCCCTCCAAACCCACCCCAATTTCCATTTCCATGCCCCCCTGTTCTATCCGGCTCGCTGCACAGATGCAACTCAAATAGCATAACGGTGAAATTGACCGTGAGACGGCCGGCACAGTCTCGGCATCTCCGGGAAGATGCATCGTTCGCTGTCAGCAGGCGTACAAAACAAAAAACACATTCATACATATCATGCCGTTTTACCGAACCTCACCACCCAACTGCCACCCCTCTGTCGTGCGCTGGAAATAGAAAAAAAGACAGGAGAAATGTGCAATGCGTCCGTTTCCAATGGTTGCCATCGGTTGCAATTGTGGTTGCACCGTGCTGTTTCGGCTGATGTTTTCCAGCTTGTGGTTTGTCTGAGAGAGTGTGTGTGTGTGTGTGTGTTGGTGTGGGAGAGCTCATTCTTTTTTATTGCTCATTGCTTGTGACGCCTGATGACGTTGGTAGCAACGGTTGCCTACGTCACCGATGCATTGGCGCATCGTGCCTAGATGCGTTGATAGTGCGGGCTATTTTTATGTTTCATTCAGTTTGCTGTAAAGCAAGCCTTTTCCCTTGCACACACACACATACATGCCGAATTCTGAGAGTGTATTGGTGGCTCTGAGGCCTAACCGAAATCCGCGTTGAGGGAGGTTGTCCCAGAAGAAAAGGAGAAACAGACGAAAGCGCGAAAAGGGGAAGGGGCTGCTTCTCGTGTCACTTTTGCAGATGAAACCAGCGAAGTACTAGCGCTACGCTCAGGAGAGCGGAAAGCTCCTGTTGAAGCTGTGCGTGTGCGAACGGTGCTCGAATTCCTGGGGAAACGATTGCACGCGACATGCGCACGGATTGTTGTGTTATCCTTGTGCACATCACAACAAATCATTGAATCGGGATAGCCTCAAACCCCTTGCCCCTACCCCACTCATGGGATGCCCACACCCACACGAGCACGCGGCACTCATCGGGCGGGCGGGCTGTGTCACGCACACAACCGTGCTGGTGAGTGCTTTTTTGAGTGTGTGGCAAAAAGTTCACGATCAAGGTTCGTCCTTCCTTTGCTGTGGTATGTGTGAGCGTAGGTGCGTTATAGTTGTTCTTCCTTTTTTCCCACACAGCTGTACCACTGGATGTGTGTGGGTGTGTGTCTTGGTTGCTCTAGCATCACACCACTACAGCTACAGGCTGGGGAGCTAAAATTAGTACCCGACCTCGTGGGCCGATTGTTGTACAGAGAGAGAAAGGCGTCCTTATCACATCAAATCCCACGCTTGCATGAGTGTGTGTGTATGTGTGAGTGAGAGGAAAGAGAGGCATAAGGGAACAAAAAGAGGGAAGAAGAAATGGGGTTTTCCGTGTGAGGATTTGTAGGCTCGGGACGTCTGACGATGATGATAAGTCGATTTGGGGCCTGTAAATGTGTCTGCGTGTGAACGAGTTTAATTTTAGAACTCCAGCACCGGGAGAAGTTTGGGTAGGGGGAGAAGAACGGGTCCTTGAATGTATTGTTCGTTGGAAAGGATGGTTTGTTGGGGGACTTGAGATTTAAGGGAGAGGTTATATGAATTTTAAAGTAATGAATATTTGAAGCTAAATTATCATAAAATGTGAAAATTTATTAAATATTCGTCATTAATGAGTTCCTTAAACTTGGAGCGATATAATGTAGAAAATTATTGTTTAATATCGTAAAGCTCCTTTTGAACATCCAATGAGTATAAATCCTACAAAATCCTGTTCCACTAATATAAGAGACAATTTTTATGAATTTGTTTTACCAAAATTTTGTCCATAACGAATCCTGCCACGCTACCACTGCTCCAGAATGTAGCCCCAAGCCTTAGTGGAAGGCTAAGGTATAAAAACAAATGAGTTCCCCATTTTAGCTTGCACGCGGCCGTTCGCGGGAAACTGTTTGACCGTTCTCGGTTGAGCAGTTTGCCAGTGTGTGGGTGTTTGGATGGGACAAGGTCCTCCCACCGTACTGCTCCAGTTTTTTTTCCACACGCGTTCACCGTTGTTTCCTGGTGTGCGTATAGCGCACGCTTTTCGGTGAGTGACTGTGGCTGTTGCTGCTGCTGCTGCTGGTGCTCCAACCGCTGCGGGATACATTGCTCGGTGGCTCGGGGTTCAGTTGCATATCGTCTTCCGTTCGCATCGCTTGCAAAGAAACCAACCAACCAACACTCTCCCCCCAACCCATCGTGGAAAGAACGCCCGCCGTTGGCATGATAGCCGCGCCACACATTTGCTATCAGCTAGCCTCCCGAACGGAGATCCCCAGCAGTTGGTGGTGATTCTGGTGCGGGTTTTTTTTCTGGTGGGACGCACACCGTGGACAGTGCAGTTCCTCTGATGATGGTGAAACAGTGAAGTCACCTGCAGTTTTTGGATTAATCGGCGACTAAGCTAGCGAAACGTGAAGAAAGAAAAACTCCAACGCGTACCCCAACTTCCCAGTAAGTGATGCGGTGTTTTTGGGCTTTTCGTGTCCTCTCTCTCTCTTTCTGTTAACAAGAAAAGTGTGTGTGTGTGTGTGTGAGTGTGTGGTATCAAAGCTTGAAGCAGGAGTAAAAAACCCTGTTCGTACGTCACACGTCTGTTGTGTGTTGTCAGATCACGTGAAGTTGAACACTCCAGCACATTCTCACGAAACGGACGACTAGGCTCGTGCGCTCACGGTACGGGTTCCCCAGTTGCTCTCAGCCCGTCGCCCGTAGCGCGCTTGCTGGGTGCCTAGGCTCGTGCCGTGGGCTTCAAATCAATGGTAGTGAAGAAAGGTAGCAGCAGCAACAAGGAGAAGACAACCAAAAAAAAAAACCAACCCACCAAACAAAATCAGGCCAGCAGCAAACACCGCCCCAATACACAAGTGGTTTAATACATTGTGACCGTTGCGTGCTGTTGCGCCTGGTTCGGGCGCGAGATTTGGTTTGGAGATTTGTGCTTTGGTCGTGTTTGTAAGTGTGTGTGTGACTCTGTGAGAGATGGGTTTGGATTTGTGGAAGATACGATATCGCTTACAAGACGTCGATAGCGTGATGTTTCTCTGCTTTGGAAAGGAAAATTTGTGTTTCTAATTAATTTAAGGTTCTGAAGCGCTTTTACACTTTTCCCATATTTTGCGGTTATGTTTTGAGTGGAAAAGTGGTCAAGAAAATGCCGGTGTTTTCCGTTGGTGTGCCGTTTTTAGCGTCGTTTTGAGTTTTAATTAGTATAAGAAATGAGGGAAAATCTGCTTCAAATCAAGTCCCGTAAACCTATTGGTTGAAAGTGATAAGGGAAAAGCGACATTTAGTGATATGAAAATACTGCTGTATTTATTGCAGCACACCACCAACGAGGATTTTCATTCCTAATGCCCATTAAAGCTCGCGAACAATTCATGGAAATTCAAATCCCTTTTTACTTCCCATCTACCTTGCAGCCTGAGCATTATTTTCGCGCTGTGAGTGTGTTGGACCCGGATCCGTACGTACGGTACAGGGTGTTTTGTGTGTGACACTTTTCCCGCTCCTAAACCTCTGTGTGCTGTGCTGTGCGGGCCGGACGGGTGTAAGCCCATTTTTCCCGCTTTTCTTCCACACCACTGTTTTGCACGTCGATTAATCCGAGAAGAGCGAGGCACTTTGAGACTTTTCTTTTGTGGTTCTCATTCTTTGCACCAATACATAGGCTGGTGTTTTTGTTTTTTTTTTTGTTTTTTTGTTTTTTTTTTTGGGGGGAAAAGTCTCCATCATCCCCCATCCATCATCATCATCGCCATCATCATCGTCATCAACAATAGTCGTGTATAGAGAGCTTGTGTGTTGGTGGACGTGTTCGGAAGTACAATTCTGTTTTATTCTTCCTTTTTGTGGCCATGTTTTCCATCCTCTTCATCCCCAATCGCCATAGCTGTGCGTCCTTTAGTGTTATTGGGTTATTGGCGGTGGTTCAAAAAATCAGGTAAAAGCAAAAGGGGTTTACGTGTAGAAGGAAAGTGGTGGTGGAAACAAAGCTGCGATTGATAGGCTCGGAGGCATTTGAATACACGGGCAGAGCGGTTAGAGCGTGGAAGAATGCGGCTAAAACACGAATTGATGATAGCATAACAGAGCCCTCTTCCCTCCTTTTTGGAGCATATCGTGCTAGGTGGTAGAGATAGAGAAGGAGCGTTTATGAGGTCACCACTGTGTGGTTTCGTGTGTCTGTGTGGCCGGCTCTATTGCTCGCTATTCATAAATACGTACCCGTACTCGAAAAGCAGCGGCAGGTCGATACATAAATAATCGATGGAAGCCGATCGAACCCCTCTACGTGTGTGTGTGTGTGTGTGTGTTGTACGGCGTGCCGGGGTGGCGATAACGAGCCGAAGATTAATGCCCTTTAAATTGGTGTGGCAAGCCCGGAGCGAAGGGGGCACACGCTAAACCATAAATCCATGCGCCGTTTTCGCGGAGGCTTTCTCTCTCTCTCTCTCTCTCTCTCTCTTTTTCTCTCTCTCTCTTTCTTTTTTTACTTCAAAAAATGGCTTGTACTTACATTTCCTTGCAAGGAAGTTGATGGTGAGGAGTTTAGCGCGATGGATGTTAAATAAATTGCCCTAATGATGAATGTCGATCGGAAGAAGCGGTCGAGGATGTCGGGAAGCGTTCAGCCATTGGGTTCTGTAAATTGGAACTAACGGTTACATCCTCCAAATGATAGCGAAGGGGGCGTCAGAGGAAGCAATTTGACAAAGCTAGGTGTTGTCAGTGAATGTGTCGTGACGACGGGGAGGATTTGGTTTTATTTTTGTCCCAAGCTCACAGAGCCGGACTGCGGATGTGATTTGGGATTAGGCAATTCATAAAATTGGTGAAGCGTTTACGCTGATCGTTGAATCTGTGAATGGAAGATGGATTCATGGCCCAACAGATTCAATGACGCGAAGAGATGATCAATTAGTTTGAATGATAAACTTTATACAACCTTTTTCCTGGTGAAATGTGAGGCTTTAATTGTAGTCAATTCAAAAATTATTCAGTTTATTTATTCTCAATGGTTTCAATGGTTTGCTTCTCATGATTTCTATCGCACCAAACCAGCTTCTGTGACGTTAGCACACTCGCATGAAAATGTCGCCCGAGTTTGCGAACAAAAGTTCAAGCATTCTCCACGGGACATTGCTGCAGTCGGCAATACGAAGCGAAACACCTACAGTACGCAGTGTTTATCTCGCATTTCAAACGTGCAAACCGTGTCCCATTACCGTTCCCCAGAATGGGGCTTTTGGGGCCTAAAGTTTCGTCCCCAAGCTCTTGTCAGAGTGCCGGGAAGTGCATCGTACGTCAAGACCATGAATAGAGAAAGAAAGAAAAACGTTTGGGGAATGAAAAATGGAAAGTTTATCCATGGCAAGTAGGTGAAGTAGAGAGAAAAAGGTGACAAAGAATGGAAGGTACACTGATAAGGGAAGGGGAGAAAATAGCTCACCCGGAAGTCAGATACAGTAGTCGACACAGCGGCACGAGGAACGTCTGGAAGAACGAGGAGCGAACGAAGGAGTTGGGCACTGTTTGCTGTCGCAAAGTTGTGCCAAGCTTTTGTGGACAGAAAGTTGAACAGAAGTGGTTTTCTCCGCACCTGATTTTGTAGTGAGATTATTGCTGTAGTGTTGTAGTGTGTGCTCCTAGGGGGTGAGATTTCTTGGTTAACCGTGTTCCTGTCAGGGCGACCCGCCCGGTGTCCCAGCAGCAAGGGGAACAGTCGTTGAGCAGTTGGAAAGAAAAGAGTGTTGTGTTTGTGTTTGAATCGTGAGTGTGAATTTCTAGGGTGCCACCCTATTTGCTTGGTCGAATGCGTGCATGTGCGTGCCAGTAGTAAGTGTTCGGAATATGAAGCAGAAGCTGATGGTGGAAATCTGGAGCTCCTTAGTAGCGTGAAAAACCCCGTAAGCAAGTGTGAGCAAGCCCCGTGAAATCAAACCGCGAGTGAAAAATGAACGATAAGAGCTGCTTCGAGCGTAGTGCGAGCGTTGGTGCCAGCTATGATATTGGCCGACGGATGGCCGCCTCGGGTGGTGCTACCGGTCCCCGGGTGGATCGCTCGAAATCGTGCGCCGGCAGCAGCGGGGCTGGGCTGGGCGCGTCCGGGTCCGGGAAGATCGGCGCAGAAAGTCGCCGCAAAAGTGCTTCCTTTGATGTGGACCGCAACCGGGGAGCGGAAGCGATGGCCTCGGCCGCCACTTCCGGTGGAATGGGCCGGGGAGGGCCGGCCCCCGGTGGCAGCGGTGACACGGGCATCCGTCGGCGAAGCAGCAGCAACAGCTCCGTGCACAGGCGATCGCAATCAAAAGTGTGTATCTTTGGTCGTGCGAAGCCGACCATTGCCTTATCGCTAGCTAGCTATGTGTGTGTGTCTATCTGCGTGTGTATATTTGTGCTGGTGTTCGTGTGTGTGTGTGCTTGTGGCTTTTTTCTACACGCGTGTACAGCTCTAAAAGTCGGCCAGTGAAAACATCCAGCTGTACAGAAATATAAGCTTCCTTGGCCTCTAGTCCGTGCACCTGCTGCTCGTCTTTCGGTTGAGTAAAACGCTTGTGGGATCTTGCCAGCCTTCCTTTTGCCTAGGTGCACTAGCTCTTCGCTTTCCTGTATCGCTTTCTTATTCGCAGTCTCTTTCGCACCTGCTCGAAAAGATAAAAACAAAAACATGGCACCGAGTGAAAATCACACCATGACACTACAAAGCGGGCCAAAGCCCACCTCCCACGCCACGGCAGTCACTTGAAGAACATTCCCACAGCGCACCTGGGTGTAGCAGCTTCCCACTGTAGCTGCTATTTCAAAGCCATCGTTTCCACCTGACACACTGCGAGCTCAAGAGACGAGCCAGAGCACATGAAAATAGAAACTGTGGAATACTGGCTGGTTGCGACTGGTAGGCAAGCAGTTGAAGAAGTGATGTTCCATGCCAACCCATTAGTCCTTTTGCTGGCCCAGTTCCCCGGTACAGTGCTGCGAGGGGTAATCTCGTTTCTAGCAGCCCCAACGTGGCTTTCGCTACCAGAAAGCTTCTAAATGAAACACTCACGCGCGCGCACACGGTCCTCGAGGGTATTTCCTGCCACTGTCAGGAAGTGTTTTGTTCGCCCCTTCATCCTTTCCCACCTTTTTGTCGCGCTGTAAGAATAACGCTGTGGCGGTGTGGGTGGAAAACTTTTCTTCTCGGAAGCTTGGGGAATCGGAATGGGAACATATATTTAGCTATGTTGCAATTTGGCATGCAGGGTTTTGGGGGTGAAAATAGCGGTTTAATTTGTTGAGCGGAACAGGGGTGACTTCAGGCAGGATGCGGCTTCAGGCGAGTACCTTGTGAGATATGACCAAGGTACGCTGGCTTGTTGTTGTGCTGATTAGCGTGATTGTTGAGCTTATACAGACTGTTTGTTAATTAAATTCTAACAACTGA
Source organism: Anopheles arabiensis (assembly GCF_016920715.1). Classification (NCBI taxonomy): domain Eukaryota; kingdom Metazoa; phylum Arthropoda; class Insecta; order Diptera; family Culicidae; genus Anopheles; species Anopheles arabiensis. The sequence continues at coordinate 70,819,286 of NC_053518.1, read as the reverse complement.
ATTTAGTTTTGCTCAACTGCCGGTAACTAGTTGGAATTGATGTTTCGAGCAGTATTAGCGTAGAATGGTTTTGCAAAGTCGTAAACCAGAAATTGCTTTAACTTATTAAGGTAATTGAATATTTTGTGGTAAGCTTTATCTGATTAATTGTTCGGTTTATATGGAAAATTTAAATAAATAGATGGATAAAGAGCTGGTCTCGTAGCACAGTCGTCAACTCGTACGACTTAACAACATGCTCGTCATGGGTTCAATCCCCAATTAGACCTCGCCGCCATACGTAGGACTGACTATCCTGCTATGGGGGGGAATCAATTAGTCACTGAAAGCCAAGCCCACAAGTGGGTACAGGCAGGCCTTGACCGACATCGGTTGTTGAGCCAAAGAAGAAGAAGAAGATGGATAAAGATGAAATTTTGCCATTTTTACTACTAGAAATTTTGCGACCAAGCATTTTGCGACCAAGAACTTTTGCGACCAAGAAATTTGCGACCAAGAACTTTGCAACCAAGAATTTTTCGAACAAGGATTTGGCGTCCAAGAACTTTACGACCAAGCATTTTGCAAGCAGGAGCTTTGCCTCCAAACATTTGCGACCAAGCATTTTGCGATGAAGAACTTTCCGACCAAGCATTTTGCGACCGAGAATTTTGCCACCAAGACTTTTGCGATCAAGATTTTTGCTACTAAAAAATCCCTTTAGGCTGCTTTCATTGTAACATGCCCGATTCATTTTTTTTCAAGGCTTGAATAGAAATCACAGAACTCAATTGAGGATATACATCGCCTGAAAGAGTATTTACGGCGACGCTTTTACGATGCCTTTTTGGTTAAGCTAACTCTTTATTTTTTTATTTTCAAAATTAATTAAATAATATCAAGAGTACTGGCTAGTAGATGTTATAAATTATCATAAATCAGGTGGAATACTTGGTAAAATTTACGATGATTTCTACAATGGATAAAAAAAATCTACCAAACTAAAAGTTAAGATTTAGAAACAGCATTTAAGATCAATCTCTGAAACTCATATTAATCTTTTTCGGTGTATGAACTTTAAACTAGAAGATTGCAGTGAAATTTGTTTGACTAAATGAATGCCTTATGATGACGTATAAATACGTATGTAATTAATAAGCTAAACCAAGCAACTTTTCTGACATACCAAGTAAGCAAGAGAAGCAAATAAATTCCAAACATGAGGCTTGTAATAAAAGCATCCCATCCACCAACGAAACCGTTGCCAAATGGTTGTCCTTCCCGACCGGCTACTCGAGTGCTACACATCCGAGCAAGATTAAGGATAATTGTACAGAATATGGTCACATAGTTGTAATTACCGACCGCACACACAGCTGAAGATGATAGCCACACACACAGAAACTGCCACACTGCCACCGCTCCATCATCAACACAGCTGTTACTGCCCCTTGTTTGGTTGTGATGTTGCCTTGGGAGGCTGTCGTCGTGTCTTGGCCTTGCCCGCGAGAACCGACGCAGGGCCCACGTGCCCCCGTCATCAACATCAACGCAGGGGTAATTAAGAACATGCCAATAATGTGCAACGACGTAACGTGCGGGCGGAGCGTGTGTGTGTGCGTGTGTGTGTAAGCGAAGTCGTACGAATTCGGCCGCAAAACGTGGTTCGGTTCACACTTTTGCGTCGGCACATTTTCTTCGCCGTATGCTGTAGCTCTGTGCTTCCGTGCCGTGGGGGCGTTGCACGAGGAATGGAGTGTTCCTTCCGTTTGTGAAGGTAGGGATGGGGAGCCATTGTCACGGCCATTTGCGAATAGTGGCGCAATGGTTTCACCTACGGCGCGAAGATTGTACCTTTTAATGGTGGTCGGTTTTGGGTCGGTCTCGCTCGCCCGCGCGCGCGGTCTCGGTGCCGTAGCGCTTTAATTGAATTTATGCCACAAACGTGTACGGTTTATTAAGCGCAACGTGATATTCATTACCCGTGAGCATAATAGAGGGACCATCGATCGATACTGCGCGCGAGGCGCGGTAGCAGAGAGCGTTGTATGGCTTGAGATGCCGCGCAAAGGTGTGGTGCTTTAGCGGGAAACGCCTCTTAGCGCGAGGTGCTGAATAGCTTAATGATAGTTACGACATCTATTCCGTACGCGGTCAGTGTACGCAAGCAAGCACTTTGTTGTTTCCACTTTGTTTTATTGTTCATTTTTTTGTTTGTTTTGGAGCTCAAGAAAATATTCCAATTCAAATAAAATGTCTAATCATGACAGCAGTAGGAAAGTTTATAAGATCGTCTTCCTCACACTCTACAATAAATTGGAGACCTGTTGAACCATTTGGAAATGGAAGAAAAAATGCACCCAAAGACTCAAAACAGAAATAAAAACAGTTCTCACATTAATGTGCAAAATTTTCCAGCACTTAAGTGGAGTTTTCGATTATGGCTTTTACGTTTGCGCTTAGCAGTTTGCTATCCGGAGAAGCGATAGGCCCGAACACGTTTCGGTTCAAGGAATTTAATTCATCATTCACGGTTGGGATAATTTGATGATTGATGATAAAATGCGAACCTCAACAAGCAAGCTTCCATGAGGAGCAAAGGCGTGCCTTCACCTTTTGTGTGGCTTGAGAAAGGCGGTGGATTGAGAGAGGCTTAAAGCTTTTCACTGTGAAATGTGCCTTCGCTTTGAGTGTGGTAGAGATTTAAATACATTCATCCCCAAGATACACACAACTGCATTGAAATGAAAAAAAGAGAATACAAAGAGAAGGCTTCACACAGCTCAACGAGGGCGAACAAAACAAAAAAACAACAGAAATGAAACAAGCCCACTCGATGCCACTGCAGGCATCGAACAATTAACGAGCATAATGTTGCGGTCTCGTGTCTCGCCCGGCTTGTACCTCTTAATGTCAAACAAACTCTTGCTCTTGTAGCTGCCCCGGCAACGGGTGGGAAAACAAAAATGGAAAGGGCACAGAAGAGAAAAAAACTGCCACTGCCATACGAACTCGGAGTGAATCGCTCCGAGCCCTCTGGCCCTAAACTGGCAGAACAATGTGCGTGTGAAGGTTTGGTTCGTGACGGGAAGTGCTTCTGCCCGTGGCGCATCAATACGGTGGACTTGGCAAGTGGGGCTCGGTGACCTGTGTGACGCTCCCGAAACCTTGTGGCCCTCAGGCCTCCAGGAGTTTGTTGAGCCGCTATTCCTGGCTCCCGGACCGAGTCAATATTGACTGAAGTGATATAAGCCGACTGCAGTCAACCGGTCGGTATGTGGGAGCGATTTATATACGTGTGTGCGTTTTTATTCCTGCCAAGCGCAGCCCTACGGGAGGGTGACCATCGCACAGCAACACCGCATCGGAGCTGAACAATACAAGAAAGCGAAATCTTCTGGATAGGGAATTGCTGCTTCCAAGAAAAGACTCCGAAGCCTACAGAAGCCCCCGGTGTTCTTTTGTTCACATTTTGCTCCCGCGCAGAACAATACACGCAGTGGCAGTGTCTTAGCAGTGTTACTGCTGCTGGTGCTGCTGCTCCTGTCGTCACGACCATCATCGAGACCGCCATCATTATTATTTGCTGCCAGTGATTCTGACTCCCACTTTGGACGATGGAAGACATTCATGGCAGCAAGCAGGGCGTACGGGCCACAGGGAAATCCCACAACATCACGGTCCTGCGGAAGCTTCCACCACTTCCCGCCAGTCGTCTATTTATGATTAAGAAATAATATCAAATGAATAAGATATAATCTACGAGCAATCGAGGACGGAGCTTTTTTTCCCCCGTGCGAGCGCGTCTTATGAATAGTTGATACATTTTTGCTGAAATCGTGTCGGCCCTAGTGTGATGAGTAAGGGAAGGGAGTTTTGCCTTTAACAACTCCAAACAATAGTGGGCTTGGTGGTTTGCGTTGGACACAATTTGGTGCTCCCCCTGGCCCAACTGGACTGGACCTGGGAGTATTTCGTTTTTTCGTGTAGGACTGTTGTACCGTTCATTCGGATAATGATGGTGAGTAAATCAAACCGCCGTTTGGTGAGATTGAGGGGCAACGAGTAGGAGGCAGATAAAGTTTGGGTGAAAATACCATCGTTCAGGCATCGTTACTGTCGAATCGGTTGCGTGTTGATTTCACCCTGACACGGTGGGAATAGACGGTTGAAGCAGCGGGAAGGAGGATGATAAAGTGTGAGGTAAATGCCAGTGCTTGAACTGGCAATCGAAACAGTTTGCGGGTGTGTTTGTTTGTGTGTGTGTGTGTGTGTTAGCTAGATACACGCGCGTGTGTTTTGGCACGTGCTGGCCGGTGAGTAAACATGATGTGCCTTTACGATAAACAGAATGGGTGCATTTCGAAACATTAGCGGAGAAAAGTTTTCAATCGAGGAGAATAAGTTATTAGAGCAGGTTAGAGTGACTTAATAAAGCAGCAGTTTTGGATGTATCACATAAACGATTAAGTTGAGTATGCAAGTTAATATGAAAAGGATATTTTTAGACCTTTTATAATGGCATTTCCTTTTCCTTCGAAGATAATAAAATAAAATCCTGACCTTGTTGCATAATACAGATGATGTCAGCTTACGCTTGTCTCATTTCTAGCACCGTCACCGACAGCATCGCGGCCCTGTCCTTGAACTGTGCAAGGGAAGAGATAAACACGGCAACGGGCGTTTTGCCGGGATGCCTTTTACCCGGTGTCGACAGACAAAATGGCATCCGGTGGCTAACGATGAAACCGCAACAGATGGAATGGATATCTCGATTTATCGTACCGAGCGTCGGTCGTGCAGCACCGAAAGCAACATAAAAGCACGCCGGGTGAAGGTTTTGCTGATTTTTTTTTTTATACTTATTTTCGCTTCATTTCTGGGCTTTTCCCGGTGCCGAGCTACGCGAGGAAAACTTTCTTTTGGAAGGACGATGTTTGTTACCTTGCGGGAGGAACTGGACGAGACGCATTCCACGGAACGTTCCGGAATGTGTGGCGCACGTGGGTACGTTTGGCGCAAAGCAGCCGGTCGTCGGTTGTAATGCTTATACACCGGACCGAGGATCGGGGTCGGTTATCTTTGCAATAATCATCACCGTCTCGAAGCTCCTTTGAATACTAATCATTGGGCCGTGGGTCCGTCGGTGTGACGCGTTTGGTTGCTTGCCGCTCGTTCGGTAATCCTAATCCCTCCGTGCGAATATCCACCCATTCCTTGCGCTCTCTTCTTCTGCTTCTTTACGCTTGAGGTTCAATTTTACGTGCGACACCTGGCGTCCCCATGTTTGTGCCGTGAAAGACCAGGCAGCTCCATCAGCGTTCAGCAGCCACCGGGCGTCTCCATCGAGCGTTTGCCGGGCTGGAAAAGGAGCAACTGGCTTTTAACTTACACAATATTCACAAATAGAATCCAATTAGTGCTGGCTTACGGGATCGGAATGATTGTGTTAAAGCCGTTCCGAAGCCAAGGCTGCAATGGATTTGCTGCGGGAGGATTTTCCGTGTTTTTGTGGTTTTAAGAAATCCGTTACGAATCTTAAGGGCCAGCTTAAGGGGATCCCGTGCATGTGAAGCGTGTTGCTTGACACTTACGTCCCCATAAGGTCAGTGTGATAGTGAAAATAGAAGCTTAAGGAAGTTCAGGAGGCGTTCAGGAACAGTTCAATGCCACACAATCCATCAGTTTCCGAGAATTCGTTTGATAAATTACGGAGACAGGATACGGCTACAGAAAATAAGCTGATTAGCATGGGTGAAAAGAGTAAAGACCACGTCAAAGTAGCGGGTTATAATGCTTTCCGGAACGCAATAAATTAACGAAATAGCGAAGCATTTGCATAACTGTGACGCTGGTTCGTTATGCCGGTGTGCACTATTGATTAGACACGGTTTGCCGGCCGCAGCGTAGCGCAAAGCTGACAGAATGGTAATTAAATAAGGTCTAGGAAATAGTGGAAAAGCAATGCGGCATTGTTAGAAAATTACCTTAATTTGCGTCTTTTTCCACCTCCAGGTGAAGATGGTGCAAAGAGCAATGAATCATAATTGGATTTCTATAATTAACAGCAGTAAAGTGTGCTCGAAATAAACCGTAGTGTAGTGAGTAACTGAAATACAATAAGATTACTGCAAACAGAATGACAAAGAAGTGTGTTTCGCTTATCGTTTTGCATAATGGCAATCGAACGAGCTGCATTGCCGCATGAAATATCAATTTCACAATTTGCTTTTGTAACCCAACCTCATACACGTGACCGAACGGGAGAAGTGCTCGCTCACCATCATCAAGGGAAGATAATTTGAATATTTGTGAAGCAACCAAGGCAACGTGAAAGTGAGCAGAGAAAAAAAAGGATCATCTTCCAGCTCATAATCGATTAGTCACGCTTTTCATTGACGGTCATTTCATTTATCGTAAATTTCCTCTTATCCCAGCAAGGAACAATCCTGGGCAAAGCGGAGAACCACTCCGCATGGTATCTTTTACGATAATCGATAGCAATTGTTTGTTTTTCTCTTCGTTCCATTTTTCTGGTTAACTTTTTGCTGCTGGTTGAATTTTAAATGATCCAAGTAATGTGTCTTGGTTGGTTACTGCTGCTGGGGCATGACTGCTTCACTGCAAGCCCACAGCACACTGCCGCACTCGCATTAGGGCTGGTAGTAAAGTAAAAAGTCGCTCGTAGTTACAGCAAACATGATTAGATTCAAATTTGATAGCAAATTGGAGCAAGAAATGACCGGGTTTTTTTATTCGATGTCGTAAGATTTGTTACGCATGATGGTGGAAAATGTATTCAAGAGAAATGTAGTTACAAGAAAGTGATTGAAGCCACGCGTCAGTGGGCAGGCAGGATACAGTTTAAAATTACTTTGCGATGACTTGGAATGTTTGGACGCAAGGTTCATTTGAGACGGTTTACTTTTTTGATAAAAACGATGGAAAAAACGGTGGTCGATTTTAACTTGGATTTCAACTTTTAACTGAAAATCGAAGTCATTTTTTGTGAAGCGTTTGGCTGCTTGGGTTGTACACATATATAAGCTAATACAAATAAACAAGACTAAATTAAATACAAACACATTTTGTTGTGACAAATTATTTCCACTGTTAGCAATTCGCTCGAATCTGACTAGATCATTATTCAAGCTCTTTTTAAAAGCGTCAACAGCGTCATGGTACAATCGGGAAAAGAAAACATCTCTGCTTCGTTCCTGTGGTGATGATAAGAAAATCGATGTTTTCCAAACCCATCCCGCCGAAGCAAACATAGAGATGTGAATATCGAAGACAAGACTGGTAGAAAATAAAACAAAGACAGCACACATACACAAACACAATGCATGAAACAGTGCAAGAAATAGAGAACAGAACAACCAGGAACGCCGTCCCGGCATTTGCCTGCAAGACGGATGCTTATGACACGTAGTAGAGCACTTTCGCTGCTACGTACCGGTACAAAGGGAAGGCTCATTGGATGTCTCTGTGAGTGTCGTGTCGTTGCCAGTGCCAGTGTGTTTCTGGAAGCAGCAGAATCAGCCAGATACCAGACAAAGAAGTGGTGTTGTGTTTTTTTCTAAGGAAGCAAAAAAGGTAGGGATTACGATTTGGCCATTCTCGAAAACAAATACGACGAAGTGGAGGTGTACAGTTGGTGGGAAAGAAACGTTGAAATTGGCATTGTTATTTGGGTGAGTGGCGGGAGGAGAGCGCCTAATTTCGGGTTGGAACAGGAGAGCTTAAATGAAAAAAAAAGAAAAAAAAGGAAAAAAGCACAGTGAAAATGAACTGGGCGTACGAGGGTGTAATGTGTGTTTCATTAATTGAATTTCGGAAACTTTACACCATCGAAAGCACCGTGGATTAGCAGCATTAAGATAGAAAGGGAACAGAAGCACACGCTACAGAAGTGAACAATAGGATGGAAAAAAGTTTCAATGTTAGTTTAAATGGCGGGCCATTCTCTTATCGACATCGAAAAGCGATGTAATTGTTTGTGAAAATGTTATTAAACGTTTCAAAGTGCCATGCTCAATATAGAACCAGGAATAATTTATTTACCTCAAACGCACTGAAATACTCATCACTTTAGCAATGTGACGGACAGATCGGAACTTAATCACGTTCTTTCGATCGGGTTTTAAACAAGAAATAATATTGCGGGCGCGAGAATCAAACGCTGAAACTCGGAAGCACGGTCAGGCGAACTCAATTAGTGTTTAATCTTGTTGGAGTGGATGGAATTTGGGAGTGGAATTTGAAGGTAAATTTGAAGTGGTGGAGGTAGGCATTGGTTACAGCTGGGCCGACCAGAATGTGCAGCACCTTTGAAATACTTTTGCGTGTCGGATAAACTGGCAGAACGGAATGTCTGATGGAAAGTTCCAAAATAAATGATAATTCTATTCCTTTTAAAGATAATGAGATTGGGTGCCATTTTTTATTTGTAGCCGTTCAATTAAGAACTCATTCTATTGGCGTACTATTTAGAAATGTGTTCAATTACAATTGAATTAAGCTGAGCTGGATGGCCCCAAAAATGCAGCCAAAGAAACTGAGTTTAGGGTGTTACCGTTCAGTGGAGCTAGAAATGGAATAGTCCAAATCGAATAAAAGTCAAATCATCGTTAGCCATCGAATTGGGTTGCATAAATGAATTCAAGGACATAAACCATGTATGTTGTACGGCAATAGAAGCCTGTACGTTTCCTCTCCCTTGCATTTAGAGGTGAACTTAAACTATTTCGAGCGCTTTCACTGAATTATCGTGCTAGCATTGGGGCAACACGACCCTACGGCGTACGAAGGTGACTTGCCGGTTTTGTTGTTTAGGTGTGTATGCCAGTGTAGATCTTTTGATTTCATGTTCATTGTCGAGCGCTCCTCTTCATGACAGCGAAAACGGATTTGCATGCCATTGAGCTGGACTTTGGATAACGCGATGACTTTGAACTTGCTGTTTAAGGGCAAGGTTTTTTTTGGTGAAGGGAGCGTTTTGTGCTAGCAAACGGTACGGTTGCGTTTTGGAAATTGGAATTGGAAGTTGAACGAAAATCTAGCGGTCAATTTGTAGGATATATGATTGACAGGCAATTTGAAGGTATTTTTAAGCCAGAAAATAATGAAACATCCAATCAATTGTATCAATGTATGAATGAAGGTTTCTTTAATAGCATGATTGTTCGTTCAACAAAGAAAAGTTCAATCTTAAGCTTCACTCATTCAACTGTTTTCTCTTCTGTGCATTCCATCAATGTTTAAATTTACATTGGGCTATTCTTCGCTCGATTCCGTGGGAAATTGAGGAAGTAAACAAAGGACAATCTTTGACAAAAGCATTAACCACTTATCCGTTTGGCAAATTTGGGGAAATACTTCTCCCACGTGACCATTTGCCCCATTTGCCAGCCCGTTTATCAAACAGATAGATGAACCTGAACGAAACAGAAAGCAACAGGCTTATCAGCCGTGGAAGCAAAACAGGAGATAAAGGAGCTGTCTTTAATATCGCGAATATGGCATGCTCGAAAGACGCAAGTGACACGTACCTTTGCGGAGCTTAACCCATTGCAGCACACGTACCGTACGCGGGTCGGTTGTTTGCGCTGAACGGTTGGCAGCTGGCCGGAAGCTGAGCGGAGCATGAGCGAAGCGTACGAGCAACCAGATGGGAGGAAAGTTTGCTTTTCTTTTGCCAAATATTAGTTTAATACAGCTTGCTGGAAAAAGCAACAGTTTTCGGTAGCGTGTGCCATCTGTTAAAACGCGTTAAAAGATGCAAGATGAAGAAATGAGTCGCTCGGTTGAAGACGCTTCTATTTTTACGGTAATATTTAATATAAATAATTTAGTTTGATGTTTTGTTCGAGCCGTTTTACTGCAAAGGATGCTCTATCTTTATTCTCCATTTTTATTTGATGATCTGGGCACAGTTTTATTACTTTTATGACATTTGTAAGCAATGTCATCCGCTCCTCGTTGATTGATCCCTAATGTTGGAGCAACCCGGTCCCGGAGAGCATGTATGCTGATTCTGTGCTACCGAAACGGACGTGCCAACTCAGCACCGGCTAATCCAATCATGTCGGGTACGGCGGCTTATGAACTACAAACGACAACAACCAAAAGCACAGCACAAACGAAACGAACGAGCAGCATTAGCATTGACAAGCGCTCGTTTCGCTGTTCGGCATGGTCACAGAAGAAGAGACAAAATCTATATACAAAATTGACTCCATCAAAGTCCACTCCATTCGAATGTTTATTACGTCTGTCATCGACTCTTTCTTTTTGCCGTTTTTTGCTGCTGCTGCTGCTGCTGCTGTTGCTTGGGAGCAGTGGTATCGAAATCTTGCGCCAGCGCTGAGTGGAAATTGACTGCTTTCTGATCAAAAGAAAAGCGAACGTGTCGTAAAAAAGCGAATTACACACACACACGCACATAAACTCACATGAACCCTGATCACGTTTCGATGGTGATGCTGAATGCATAATTCTGCGTGGGGTCTCTTGGTGCCGTGCGTCATCGTGTCACCGTGGAATAAATAAATAAAAAAACCTTGTAATCTTTTTGCTGAGAAGGTGAAGATTAGGCCGTAACATGGAACGGCAGAGCATCCACACCATACGCGGACTGGTCTCACGTTGGCTCACGCATGGTGGTGTGACATTGTACACCGAAATTTGGGTCCCGTTGCCGGCTGTGTTACGTGTTGTTTGGGGTGGAGGCGATGAAAAGGACGCTGTTATGATTAATAATTAAGCTTGCGGGTAAATTTTTGGAGCGCACGTTGAGGGACAAACCGAGGCATTTATGTTTGCTGACTGGGGAAATGTGGCAATGGAATGTGATGATAGTTATCATTTATTTTATGACCTATTGGGAAAATGAAGGAGGGTTTGTGGCATTTGAGAGAGTTTAGATTTTTTTATTTATTTCATCCCTTTTTACATGCAGTCCCTATACTTGGACGACAAGCAATTGCACAGCAAAATGCAGTCGTTTGTCTTTCCATATGTAAAACATTTTTCAAATTAGGTGAACAGAACCGAACCAAGCGCATGGATTTTCCTGTACTGCATGCAAGAGTTCTGGCACATTGTTTATGAGTTCAGACATCATCTGCAGTGCGCACAGAAATCACCGTAAATCCGAGCTACAATCGATCGAATCTTTCTTTCATCTGGAAACTATGCTCAGGGAAGTCAACTGTCGCTGTAGCTGCGGTGCTGCAAGGCCCGAAACTGTGTTACTGTGGCTCAAAATAAGGGCAGCAGTAAAAAGTAACTATGACGAGTGAAAGGAGTGCAGCAGGGCGGAAATGAAACTGTGGCATTGCTGGACAGTTGTTTGTACTATCGCAAAACGTACACCATCGCCATGATGGATCATGTAGGAGATAGTTTATGTTTGAGAATGTCGGTTTCGGTTTTCGCAAGAGCGCTAGAGATTGTACTATGCTGTGTTGTCAGTCCACAATGCAGCATTTACGCCAGCCAGGGTAGTTGTGAAATATTCAAAACCATATCTTCTTGAAACTCTTCCAAGAGCGCTCCATGCAGGAACGAGAGCACCATGTGTAGGCTCAGACCGTTTGGTTTATTTGCTGCTTCATCACCTACACAGCTGTGCGGGTGTGGAGATTTGGGAGCCAAAAATCAACAATTAAATCGTGTTTACGGGGAGCCAAGCCTTGTCTATGTAGACGCTTCCGACCACTGCAGTAAATCCGTTGGCACCAGCTGGTTACATTTGGCCGGCGTGCACACTGCCGCGTGCAAGGCAAAAACGGGGAAAACCCTGCCAAAAGACATTTTACTGCAAACACGCTGTTAGTGTGCACATAAAAGATGTAGCATATGTTTTTTGTTGTTGTTGTTGGAAAGGAGATTATAAAACAAGCAAGTCGTTTTTAGTTTACTTGCGTAAGCGAAGGGGAGCTGGGTTGGGTTTTATGATGCTTGTTGGTTGGTTGCTAGAACTAGTTACAAGCGAGCATGGTCAATGAGATGGAACAACTACCCGGTACTTTTATTCTGCGTCTTTCATGTAAAGGATCTCACGTACAGCAACGTTGGTATTTTCAATAGAAGTCTTCTTTTCTAGACGCTTTCATTAAGTTTCCCTTCAAGAATGCAGACGGCAATAAAAATGGGGAATTTCGGTGCAAAAGAACGTCTTGCGCCTTGTTTGCAGGTTAAGGAGATACTGGGATGAAAGGATACAAAGAAATTCAAATTAAACCAGTCGACTGTTGGGGATGATGAAAAAGGATCTAAATAACACAAGATTTGTCTGCATGGCTGAGTAAAGACGCATCGGTGTCTTATCATCCATTTGCTGTTCTGCCCAGAAGACCCAAGTCGTCGTGTTTGGAGATACAGATTTTTATGACACATCTTCACAGGGTTCAAGTGAATCTTGTGGAACAAGTGCCAGAAATTTGTTTCTATAGCTCCCAATAAAACGCCCTTCTGTGTGAGTGTGTGTGGCCACTCTTGGGTGACAGTGGACATATAAAACGCCCCACTTAGGCTGTTCTGTTATTTATTCTTGTCCAAGAGCATTCTGGCGATTGCAACATCGTGGGAAATTCTTCGCTTATAGTTTTTTCCCCTTTACCCTCCACTGGCAACGGAGGGCTCAACGGTGACAGTTTATCTTATTCTGCCCCTTTTGCGGATGAAGGTATCTAATTCTTATGTCATCTAATTTTGCCTTCATTTTCTGCTCTCTCTCGCTCAGTCTCAGTCAGTGCAGCAGTGGAAATTCACGTTCGTTCAGCCGGCCGTTGAGAAGTTACGGAAGAATGGCTAAAACAAAAAACGGAGAGAAAAAAAAAACGCAAATAAAACCCAACACCCCCGCAATACACACACACACTCTCCCCAGGGGAGATTTTTGCGGGGAAGCCTTTGCCAAAAGGCGAAACGAATATAAAATCCAGCCGGACCCATATCAAACGCGCTGAGACAAACTTGAGGTCCGGCAAGCGAAGCGCACTGGGAAATGGCAAAAACTCAGCAGCTTCTCCCCGGATTGCTGGCTTCCAACACGTGGTGTAACACGTGATCGCAATGCCGCCCGGGGGCACCGAGGACCTTGAATTATTAAAGCTTCCCAGTGCTGGCGCGCCGGGTGCTTTGTGGCCTCCGCAGGCCATCGCAGACAACCGGCGGGGCAGCCAGGGAACTGATGCTGTCATGCTCGGTTATGCTTTGCCCCACCGTACCACACTGTGGCGCTGGCAGGCACTTGTGGACTCCGTGCCAGCCCGGTTTGTTCACCGTCCTGTTGTGATGCTGCCTTTGTAAGCTGCTTTGCATTCCGTTCCCGTTTCGTAACGCACTGTCAGCGGTGCGAAAACGAAATCATTCGAATGAAGGCAGCGCAGGCCCGGCAGTGCTGAAAGGGGAGAAATAATTCCGTCTCCTGTGCAAAGCGTGAGAACTTCACAATCGGGATTCGAGGAAGAATTCGACCCATGCATGGAAGGGGAGTAAACATAAAAAGGGCTTGCTAATATGTATCTGTGAGCGCAACAGGAAAAGGGAGTGCTTTAGATTCCCCCGACGGTCGGTGGGCACATTGCGTCGTTCCCAGGGAGGCATGGGAGGGGTGGATTCTGAGCAGACCAGACGCTGGCGCCACAGCCACACAGTTCCTAGTGCCCTTACTGTCTCCTTGTGCTTGGCGGATTGGTGTGCTAGTGTAACATTTGTTTGTTTCCTTACTACTGCTGGGAGGAGGAATTTGGGTTTTTTTATTCTATTCTCCGAAAGAAAGGCGGTACTGACTCTCTGCCAACAAGGCCACATACTCAGTGGTGCAAAAAATAATACACTGTTACACGGAGAAAAAAAGGGGAAGGCACACGACACAATGGAAATGCGGTGCCCTCAGGAGCCGCTGGTGGAGTGGAATAACAACTTTTTGTCTCCTCCTGGGAGGCCATTTTTTGTGCTGCTATTGCTGCTCCGGTGTTGTGAAGCTTTTTTTATTTGTGCGCTGGAACGGTGCAAAAGAAGGAAGCGACACTGGGTGGTACACTGTTTATTCACTTACAGAATTTACGCACGCAGGAAAAGTTCTAACGACATCGTTTCGGCGAAATCGGAGGACGAGTCAGCGTTCGTTTTTTGTCCAGCGATGCCCAGGGAAGGGAGTGGATCGGAATGAATCGCAGCACGGTCAGCATCGAAGGACTGCGCGTTTAGTCCACGGCCACTGAAACTGCTGACGTGATCAGCGTGTGTGTGTGTGTTGATATTACAAGGGCGAGGAAGACCTTGACGTTTGTTAACATGTGGATGGAAGGATTAGTGCCTTTTGGCGACGTGTTCTTCGGAATTGGACTGATCTTGTATGTGATTATTTTAGTGCCCTTTTTTACTAAGAAATTGTGTCATTGAAACAAATTGAATACAAAAGTGTGAAGTGTGAACTAGTGATGTATTTTGTTGTTGTAGAAATCATTTACTGATATCAAAGATGTCAAAGAACCTACACACTTTTGCACAATTTGTGATATTTGTGATGATTCTTGGAGCTACCATAGTTCAACAAAACCTTGAACTTTCTTCTTGGAAAGCCGATTTCAGTGTCCAAGTTGTTAGAGCCTAGGATCTTTGAGAATACTAATGTACTACAAACATGTTTGTAGACGTCTTACCAACTGAAGCTGTCCAAAACACGGATCAAAAGACATCACTGTCATCAACGTGGATCTAACTTGCACAGTCGCAAAACAGAAACAGCGCTGGAACTTTCCCGCACAGTTCCAGGAACGGTAAGATCTCCGGGGATGCTCTTCAAAGTGCGCCTCCTGGCAGGAAGACGCGCCAAGAGGCACCGCAAAGCGGTTGTAGTACTCGTTGTAGATGGAATGTAACTGATTCCAAGCAAAACCCGGCGCACCGGCATTCTAGAAAGCTCTTCATCTTCAACACCCTTTTCCGGGAATGTGGCCCCCAAATGGAGCATAAACAAAGATTGGCAAGGGGAAATTAGCCAACCGGCCCGCTCGTACCCCATTTTCCCCCGGAATCAAATCGTCGTTATGTCCATAATGGTGTAGTTAATTATAACGAGATCATGTTCGATCACATCATTGAACACACCCATCAAGTGATCGTTAAAATTTACGGCCTGTCCCGTTGGCTTGTTCCGTTGCCTGGTGGCCGTCTTCGCAATTAGTCCCCCGGGTAATTTGCGCTTCTGGTTTTGCGGAGTGAACCTTCGTGCTGCTGCCCTCACGGAGCAAATGGGGGAAGGAAGTAAAACTTCATTAAACAAGGCTTCAACTCCATTGACAGCACTTTGATTGTGTGTACTGTAGAAAGCAACAGCAGCAGCCAATGGAGCAGGACGAGGTAAGACATGCTGCCTGCCTGGGGCGATTTCTGTTAATCCTTCTCGCTTGAGTATGATCTCGTGTGACAGCTCGGGCACTGGCGACGGCACAGTTGGAGCTGGAGGGCAAACTTTTATCTACAGCACCGCAGGATTCAGCTCGTTGCAAAGCATCCGAGTGGTTAATCAAACCAGAGATAATAAAACGGCTGGGCGTCTGCACGCGAAGTAAGTCGGGCGAAAGAGGAGGAAAGTGAAGTCGTTATCCGGGAAACACTGGGGACAACAAACCGGCAAGTGAAAGAAAAGGGCAGCTTCGTGCCTGAATGGTTGCTGAAATCAAACGTCCCCTAGTGGTGGTGGTGGGTGTTCTCAACGAACAACCCTATAAACTGCACACCACAGTCAACGGGCGAAGGAAATTGATCGAAAAATAACACTTTGCATTAAGCACAAGCAAATGACCGTGGTCCCGGTGGTAAGATGAAGGACCGGTTGGAGCTCCAGCCGGCTGGAGCGGCTATCTAATTTATCACCCGTCTACCATCTTGGGACGCAGTTAAGCGAACGCAGTCGGTGCAGCCGGCTAGCGCCTCCCCGGGGCAGTTCGAAAGACAACAACACCCCCCCGAACCAAGTGGCAGTGAAAGAAAATTGTTTTAAGGAAAAGTTCTGTCCTTATTATCTCTTCGGGGAATCTTTTCCACTCTAGCTCGGGATGTCCTTTTGCCAGGTACGGTAGGATTTTGAGCGTTTGTTTTCGTTTCTCTCTTCTTCTTTTTTTCCCCACCGGTTTCTTTCTTTCAAACTAACAGCATGCGCCTAGGGGTGTCTAGCACACCTGCAGCTGGAGGCTGGCTGGTGAAGCTTTGCTCTCACCGAAAGCGTATCGAATGGAAACTGTTATTATTTTCCTTACCAGCGCAAAGAAAATCTCCACCAACCATTAACGGTAATCGCTTTTGGGTGGGAGTTTGTGAAAATGTATTTTTAATGAATTCGAAAAGCTTTAGTAAGAGCGAAGAACAAAGCAAGAGAGGGCGAAGAAGAAGAAAATGCTTTCATATTGAATGCTTCCCTCGGTGACGATCTCTGCGGCTAACAGGCTGGCGGCAAATGATGAGAAACGATGAGCAAGACGAAACGGCCAACGTGCTCGGTGCGGCAAAAGCCTGCGACAGAGATTGAAGTTTGCTCGAGAGTTATGTGTGTGTGTGTTGCTTTTTTTTATCCGTAGCTACCTTCATTTCAATTCCCAGCAGAACTTTTCGATGGCACTCTGGCTCGGTAAGGTAATCTTTCGATTCCGTGCCCGTATTGATGGAGTCACTCGAGCTGAATAGCGAGCGTGTCTTTTGGGGGCGAGATTAGGATGTAACGATGCGTGACGATGCCGGGGACGAGAGATGAGCTCTCCCATCCTTCCGATCCGACCAAAATGGCAGAATTGTGATGAACTTTTCCATTAACTAGCCAGGAAGTGGTACGTACGAGTACGGACTCGGTTGGAGGATGAATGGGAACATGGTAACGAATTCGAATCAGCACCGAATCAATTTATCATCTGCTGGAAGCTGAGAAGTTGGGAAGAGAGGCTTTGGAGGGGGAAATAATTTTGGAGGGAGTCCGGGAATTAGCATTGTGCGAAGCAATGGCGGAAGAGGGAAACGTAATTGTATCGTTTGATCATATTTTATGGCAGCTTCATGAATGCGGTAAATATTTACTATAGACATTTCGAGGTCTATTACTATGTTCTGTTGGCTCAAGAAAGGAAGATTTTGGGATTTGTTCAACAGAGAGTTGAACTATTTTGAAAGTCTTATTTGAGTGCAACTTCAGCTTATGCAGCACACTTAATGCAAATCTCGCTTCTCGCTCGTCGCTAGCAACGACGAATTGCAAAATAAAAATACAAATGGGTGCAATAAATCCTAATGGAAACAAAGCATATTGCTAGGACCGTGCGCCATTTTCTTAATGCTACCTTCCGGTACGGTACCGTCCAGCTCACCCTTGATAGCCTTGAGATTAAGGAGATGCATAAAAGCATCCAGCCGGCTGATGCAAGCGCCAAATGGATGTTGGCGCTGTACGCCCTTCACTACTTCCCAGGTTTGTCCTGCCACGCACAGCCTTTTGCTTACTTACTTATAGCACAGTCGGGCATTGTTGTGTTGTGCCGAGCACCCTGCCGGAAGCAACTGTAAGTGCAGTGGCAGTACAGTTAATGTTGCACCCATTAGTGTACGCCCGGCAGTCTGCTTTCCAATCGTGGTGCTCGTGCGAAAGGTGTTTCTGTGTGTGGTGTGTAAACAGAAGAAAGAGAGAGAGAGGGAAAAATAATTTCTAAAGATGCTTTGTGCTGCAAATGGAGGTTGTGCTTTATGCGCTATGAAGGAGGTGAGGGCTCAGGCAATAGCTAATTGGGGGCATGGTGGATTGTGTTTGAGAAAGGAGATTTATTTATTTGAAAAGTTGCTCTTTGCAATACCGGAAAGAAATTTAGAGCTGTTTTATTTTCTGTCGTTTTGATTAACAACAGAAAAAAAAGATTTGCAGCGAGTAAAGAAGAACATTGAATGGATCTATTAGCTATCAACTTCGTTTCTTAATTTAGTTTTTTGTGTATTGATCATAAACACTGCTTCTTGAAATGTAACAAACTTCAACCGTGCTTCAAAGTGCTTTAGCTCAAAGTGTAAATGAGAAAATGCTATTCTATTATCTTAAGTCTGTATGTGTATTCTTTCCATAATCTAGATTTTGTTGTGCAAATGATAACAAAATAACATAAAAACAACAACAGCAAAATAGTGAAAGTTTGAAAACCAGCAGACGACAGCACACGAACAGTAAGCATTGCTTTTGCGTTCCACTGACTGGCAACAGGAAACGGAGACGTTCGGTTCTGTCCAATGTCTCCGGCATCCTAGCTTCCGCACTACCGACGCTTCGATAGCATACCATGGCCGCTACTTACGGTTGTCCGGGGCAGGTAATATAACAAACTTTAACACAAGAAAACAAAACTGCATGTAAGGCGTTTGAGCAGATTAATTTATTGCATGATTATTACTAGTGTACATACTGCATGATTGTTTTGATAAAGTTTTTTTAACTGATTTGTGTTCATTTGTAGCATTTTACTCGTAATGAATCTCGTTCACTAAATTATTAATCCACAGGGAAAGGCCATTAAAACTAGATCAGTTGTGATTCTGAATGTCCGTTTGGTTGCTCGCTTAGCTGTCTTTCAATAGCGCCCTGCGAAAGCTCTCAAACCAAGGCGGTCATCGTAAGGCACATGTAACATGGCTCCACTTGATATGTGTGTGTGTGTGTGTGTGGGCAGGCGGGCAGTGATGTGTATCTGTGGAAAATTTATCGACTTTTATCAGTTTCCACCTGAGCAAGGGCCTAAGGGCCGTTTTGCTACCTTCTAGGCGTCCTCCAACACACTCCTCGGGAAGGATGAAACCACTCCACACACACACACATACACACATACGGTCGGCGATGGCATTCGGGTTTGCGTACAGCTTTTTGCGAGATTTATGGAAGCCATTTGCCGGATACTCCACTAACGCGCCGCGTTGTTGACTAGCACCGTCCGCCCACCGCACATTGCGAAACGCACTCTAGGTGTGTGGAGGTGTGTGGCTTTGTGGGTGTTGATGTTTTGCGGTTTTTGGGGACAGGTTGATAAATGCCACTTCCGTGTGGAGCACCCCGGAGCACCTGGTCACAGCACAGCAGCTATACCGGAGAACGATCCCGTTTAATATGAGGGCGTTTTGCAACACCTTTCGCTGGGCTGGCGGGGACAACTTTGGTTTGGCCGTTTTGGTCACTATTACTATCAACCACGCGCACCAGCACGGTGGCACCTTCGGGCCCTTGGGTTCATCGGATTTTCCTGCACCTAATTGGAATTTTTCCGGCACCATTTGTTACCGTGCGAGCGATACAAGGAAATGGATTTGTTTTTGTGACGACTTTCGGTTGCTGTCCAAGTGTGTCGGTGGTAAGAGTATTTTGTTTTTGTTTGCGTTTGTGATTGCTTTTTCGCAAGGGAATAATAATTCGCGCAACAAAAATAATGAATCGCCAACGGTTGATGGTGTGCGATATATCTTTCAGCTTTGGATGGCAAAGAAATAAAATGGTACGTGATAGGAGTTTACCAGATTAATGGTATGGTAAATGGCATGGTTTTACGACGCTCATAGAACGGTGGGTTGCAAGAAACTTCCAAGTATTTATGTAGATTATTTCTCTTTGCTTGGATAGGATTTGTAAGCGAAAATAGATTTGAAATAAGGGAATTTTAAATGAGTTAGTTTTATTTTTCAAATTTCTGAATAATTGATTTGTGTTCATTTGTTGCATTTTATTCGTAATGAATCTCGTTCATTAAAAGATGAATTCACAGGGAAATGCCAATAAAACTAGATCACACATGAATTGATTTAAGAGATGCCAAATTCAATTATTGGGACCCTTTCCGTTCTAAGTTCGTAGGTTGAAATTTCAACCTGTCAGCTGTTTGCATTGTATAGAAGTTTTCGAGCAGTTAGCTAAGTGGGTGTTAGAAACTGCCGCTCTAACTAAAATAGAAAACACAGTAAATTCTTTAGGCTGGCACTTAAGGTGCGCCAAAAAATTTTTCTTCGTATCTTAGTTCGTATGTATTTTTGACCGCAATGGCCCGTTTTCACGGTTTTTCTCCTTTTTATCTGCTTGCGTACACACAAAACATCGCTTCTGCTGACAGGTGGGCATCGATAATATACAGGTGGCTTATCCCAAGGTGTATGACTTTACAAGGCTTATTTTTATCGCTTCTGTTTCTGCATGAAGATTTTAAGAGTGTTTTGTGTATTCGTCAAGCCACCACTTTTTGTTTGACCAAAAGTCAAAAAGTGATATTCAAATTTTGTTATAAAAACATAGCATGAGACCACCCGTACTACATACACTTTGATTCTCGATTCCATCACCGGATCTATTTAATACACATTGGGATAAATGTAAGCACTAGTGATGGGAAAATGACGATTTCGTCGGAATCGATTCCGGCTAGCTCTGAAGTTTTATGGAATCGATTCCGGATAGTAGGTCCGGAATCAGTTTCCGTAATAAGTTCCGTAATTAGTTCCGGAAACGGCTCCGGAATCGGAATTGGCTCCGGAATTGGTTCCGGAATCGGCTCCAGAATCGGAATCGGCTCCTGAATCGGAATCGGATCCGGAATCGGATTTGGCTCCGAAATCAGAATTAGCTCCGGAATTGGAATCAGTTCGGGAATTGGCTCAGGAATCAAAATCGGTTCCGACATCGGAATTGACTCCGGAATCGGAATTGGCTTCGAAACGGAGTCGGTTTCGGCATCTTAGGAATAGGCGTTTGGGTCCAATGATGCTATGTGTTGATAGCGTCAAATATTCAAAATTTACTTGTAAATGATCTATTCACATGGAGATTCTCGGACTTATTTCGCTTCCCACACTTCTTATTTCCATTCAAACCATTCCATTTCTGGAGCCAAGCCTGATTTCGTTACCGGAGCAAATTGCGATTCCCAGGTCGATTCCGATTCCGGAGACGATTCTGATTACGGAGCCGATTCCGATCCTGGAATCGATTCCTGAGTCGACTCCGGAATCGGCTCCGGATTCAATTCCGGAATCGGCTCCGGATTCAACTCCGAAATAGGCTCCGGAACCAACTCCGGAATCGGCTCCGGAATCGACTCCGGAATCGGAATCGATTCCAGCATCGGAATCGGCTCCGGAATTGATTCCGAACGCGGAATTGGAATCGGGTAGGTTCGATTCCGAGCTCCCACTACTAGTAAGCACCACCTTGTTTCACCATTTTTTCGAACAGGTACTCGAATCAAATTCTAACTTTGAGGCTAGAATAATCTAGACTGAAAATTGCAGGCTAGTTTTATGTGTGGAGTGTTATGGAGTGTTTACATGATTTCAGCCTCCAACTGTCAAACTCCATACAAAAAACTGACTAGAATCGTGAAGGGCCCCATGAGCTGATTACCATGTATAGTTATTAGTCTTGAAATCAAGAACAGACGATCATGAGCCTTAATTTTGAACAGATTACTGATTAGAAAGAGCTCAAGAATATTATTAAAAATTAAGCAAATGATAAAAAGTATGTAAATCTACGGTTAAAATAGTGTTTAATAGGTTATGATTCTATAATTTATAATTCCAACCGTTCCAAAAAGAAAAAGACCGTTCCAAAAAGATCCTGAAAGTAAAATGCGTTAAGCAAAAGCTCTAGAATTCCCATTAACAGGACCCCGCTGTCATAATGCTGCGTGGGTGTACAGTGCTGGAATTGGCGGCTCATTGTTTTGTTTTTTCTCTCTATATTTCGGATGCTCATTTTTCCCAGCGCCCGGCGAATTTTCTTCTGCACCGGCACCGGCAGCAAGATTAATGGCGCTTAATCTTGATAAAATTAACGGTCAGCTTATTTCAGCATTAGCTTTTCGCCTCATTATTTTGAGTTTAAGACGGTGTCTGGCAGAAGAAGAAAAAAAGAAGAAGAAACACGGACACGGTACAAGATGGCGCACTCGCGCACACACACACAAAAGGGAGAATAAATCTGTTTTTTATCAGTCCCTTGCGATCGCGCGTTTGTTGCGCGGTGAAAGATGAATGAAATTAAATGCACCATTTTTGTGTGGTTTTCACGAAGCGAAAACGTCGTCGTGCGCGGGCAAGATAATGAAAGGATGGAGTGGAAGGTGAAATAAATTGCCATATTAAAATTTTGCTCCCCGTTCCCCGTTCTTGCGTTTCATCTTTAATTCAATTGTCTGTTTTCTGTGTATCTCGAGAAAAGAAGAAAGCTTTCGACCCGTTTCGCGTTTGTGTTGTCTTGTCGCACTTATCGGCTTTATTGTTTCAACAATCTTCCAAATCACATTCCTCCCGGGAGTGGATCGAATGGGGTGTCAGTGGCAGGCATCAGGTTGAAATCTTCCTTGCTCGCCCCGTACGCCACCGTATCGCCCCGTTGATAAGCCCACGACATGTGCAGCGAGTTGTGTGCGACAGCCACATTGCCCGCCCGGTCCAGCGCCACCAGTCCGGCCGTACCGCCGAGCGCGGCGCTCATCGCGTCCAGCAGCTCGTCGGCGACCGTTTGCAGCGCGCGGTTGGTCAGCTGAGCCGTCCGCAGCACATCGTACGCGAGGCATACTTTCATGATGATATCGCCATCGCCTGTGAGTGACACACCGCCCAACCCGTTATCGGCGTACGTCCCGGACCCAATGATAGGCGTGTCTCCGACGCGTCCGACCCGCTTGCCTGTGACACCGCCGGTCGAGGTCGCCGCTGCAATGTTGCCATTTGCATCGATCGCTACCGCACCGACCGTACCACCTTCGCCCGAGCGGTAACTTTGGTCGGATGCTTTCCACTCCTCCAGGGCATCCATTGAGTACTGGGTGACCAGCTGTCCCGGGGGCTCCAGAAAGCGAAAGCCACGGTCCAGCGCGAAGGAAACCAAGCCGTCTCCGATGAGGAAGTTATGACCGGAGTGTTCCATTACGTCACGGGCCAGCGAGATCGGGTGAAGCAGATCGCGCAGACCGCTCAGGCTGCCGGTGGCCTTCGTTGCACCGTCCATTATGCTTGCGTCCAGCTCGACGTCTCCCTCGATGTTGAGGGCCGCTCCGTAGCCGGCGTTGAAGAACCGATCCGCCTCCATGATGCGCACGGCTTGCTCGACCGCCTCCACCACCGTGCCATTGCGGGCCAGCACTTGGTAGCCGACCTTGGCCGCCAGTGTGACACCGCGCAGTTTGCCCGGTATACGATCTTCCGAAACGGTCCCTGCTCCACCGTGCACGATTAGAACGGGTTCCACCACACCCATGCAGTACTGCAGGAAGAGAGATGCAGTTTAATATGATTCCCAATACACAATCACTTGCGATAAATCACCTTAAAGTTTGACAACAATACAGACAAAACTAACCATTCCCAAGGGAACAACATGTTGAGAGCACACTGTGACGCACAAGCACACGTCTTTTCGGTAAGAAAGCCCGTTGCACAATAAAGCGGAGATTATTATTACAAGTGGTTCGCCGCCGGATTGTGGAGTGAATGTTGTTTACAGCGCGGCAGATAACCAATACTACTGGGCGAATGGGGTTTTGCGTCTTGCAGCAGCCAGCCAGTGTTGATGTTGTCAGTGCTGCTAAGCTGCCTTGTGTTCATGTGTTTATTGAACTGCTCTTTCTAGAGCAGAGTTGAGTGTGTTCATGCGAGCGGGCAATTGCAGTGCTCAACCACCAGCGGGGACTTGTTCCTACCATTAATCAGCTGCTTTTAATTTTATATTAAATTAAAAAAAATATTTATTCAGCTGTCTTATTGCTGATAGTTTGCTGAAACCGTCTTTGTGGTTAATGTGTTTAATGCATATTTAATCGATTATTTCGGTACTCAAGCCTTTTTATAGGAAGACTTTATTAATATTTCTTCTTGGAAATGAGAAAAGAATGTCGGTTCGGACACATTTGCCGAGTTTGTAGAGAGTCTTTATGGTTGTATTTTCTATTTAAAAGTTGCGAAAAAAGCATTATTCCTTGATTCTTCATTTGAATACAATTTCTTCTGTTACCGTGTGTAGGTAGCGCTAAGCGCCATGAAGATGAAAGAAGCATAAGAAATGAAAGTCCTCTGATCCTTTCCAAAAGTACCTGAAACAAATCAACATTTATTTGTTGGGTAAAAAGTGTGCAGTTTAAAAAAGAAGCCCCCGTTTCATAAATAATTCCTTACTTTCTTTGACTTGCGCAAAAAAAAAAAAAAACACATTTAGGGTGAGCACAGAATAGGTAGAGCTGTGTTGAATGTAAAAGCCAAACCGTAAAAAAGTGTACACGGGTTAATGTGTTTTACCAGTTTGGAGCTTTGAAATGAAAAGAAGGCAAATGCGTACCTTAACGGCATTTTTTAAGCACACGATGAGTTCGTGTAATAAAATGTATTTTTTTGTGTGAAATGAAGAAACTTTTACGTGCACATATAATTACAGACCAAAAGACAAGGGCAATGGTTTATCTTATCAAGACGCTATCGAAAAAGAACGCACACCCACACCGTTTGAAAAGGTACGATGTAACCTGTTCAAATAATATGCCCGCCTTTTGAGCGGAACGAACTTTGATGATTAATATTCAACGCGCCCGGTTGAGCTGATGTAGGATCCCTCCGAAGAAATTGTAGACGTCAAAGTTTAAATCAACCGCAACACACGACAAGAGAAAAGTTCAATTCGCTTCAAAGTTTCGACGCCCGTTCGCTCATCAAAAGGCCAGAACCGTCTTAAACGTCTCCCGGCGTTCCCAGTCGACGGGCTCTGTCCCTCTGTGGAGCGGCTGATCGGTTGAAGCTTTGTCGAAACATAGATGAAACATTCACCCTGACACACACACATACTCTGTGCTGTAAGGGGAAGGAAAGTTAAGCACGGTTCTAGACACGAACGGAGCGCAACAAGATTCGTTTGGAGCGCTCGTTCGGGACGCGGGACGCGTGTGGATCACACAGGAAAAATGGTATGCAAAATTTGCTACGGATAAAGCGCACCCCGCCCACGGGCACGGGCTTCCGATGGCTTCGCGAAGGCACTTTACCGCGCCAGTTCAAATTTGTCGAACGTTAGTAATGGTTTTAGAAGCGTAGGGCGGTGGGATTTCCAAAGCCTCGGGATGAAAATCGCGTGGGAAGGTGATTTATGGAATGTGGAGTTGGACGTGTTTCTTTCTTCTTTTTTGTTGTTGCTGCTACCCTGTTCTGTTGGATCGTGTGAAACCTTATTTAGCAATAATCCTGAATTACTCTCCCTAATGCTGGACTGGGCGGTCTTAGCCGGAAAGCTCCGTTGGCGGATGAGCATCCTGTCAAAAAGTGCTGACACGGGTGAATCGCGTACCAGCAAAACCGACGACTGGCTGACTGGCGTGAATGTTACACAATTTTTCACCCGCCGTCCGAACGGGAGCACTTTTTTGCTGTTGGTGCTGCTGCGTCCGAGCAGCGGTAACTTTCGATCGAGCGATTTTTGCTGGTTGCCTCCTCGGGTTTGCCGGGCAAAAGTTTCTTCCTCCGAACAACCCGCTGGTTGGCCTTTTATGGCTGTTTAGCTCATAAAAATTGCTGTCAATTTTCCAGCAGCAGCAGCAGCCAGTTTAGTGCTGCTTTGTTCGGAAATTGATTTACTGTCGATCGGGACCGTTCGGAACAGTGTCGGTTTCGTCGGTCTTGTTCTTCTTGTACTGGTTTTCAGCGGGGGAAAAAAATCGGAACTGCAATACTCCCCGGGAGATTGTCCGCGAAATGGCAACAACAACAACAACAAGAACAACTGGCCAACAAGCGAATGGCTATCATTAACAACATAGTAAAACTTCGCCATTAAAAGCCTTCGTCCCAGCCAGCGTATTTTGCGAGCGGAATGGATCACTTTATTAAATGGCAATTGGGCGGGTAGCGCTATTTACAGCCATTAAGCATTTCTGTTCGGATCGAATCTCACACAGACCGATTTATCCGAACAGTGGCAGTAGATTCGATTCTTTGTATTAATGTGGAAAGTTTTCTGTAAAGACTTTACCCGAACAAATCATGCTTGGTTTTTCAAATCAAAGGCACCGTTTGGCTTTGTTCGTTCAAATCGTATCGTTAGTATTCCTATCTCGCGCTCTATTTCCCGACCATACGCCATTTTCGTATTGTACCGAATGCGGCGAGTTACGATCGACTCGTATTGACTGCTGTATCCCGTAGCACGTGCTAAGGTAACGGGGTAGAATACTAATAATTTCCAGTTTACGAGCGACGGGAACGCCCGACCAACCCGGTTGGACCAACCGCCATAAATAATGCACCACTCGTAAAGCAAACGGGGAAAGGGTGTGTGGCTCTCGTTTCCACTCGGCGACGCCGTGTCGATTGAGCGCCGCGGGAAAACATGTGTCTTGCATTGAGCGGGGTGGAAAAAAAGGGATATCGATGGTAGAGCTTGGGTTCCCATGATTATTTTTCCACTCAGGCTGGCTGGCTGGCTGGCTGGATGGCTGATTCGATCCCATACGGTGGAATATGTTGGTTTACAATTGAATGTAAATAAAAATCATAGCGCCTTTCAAATAATTTATTTATTGTACGGCGAGGATAACGGAAGGTTCTAAAATTTTAAATTGATTTCTCAAGGAAAGGCTGAGCAATGAGTAAAAGGAGCTTTGCGATACATAATGCACAACGCTCTTATGGATTTAATTTAGTTACTAGTTAATTGGAAATGGTACTGATCGCAAGTAAATGTTATATTGAATTCGTTTACACTTAGGTAATAAAAACACTTTATAAATTGATTGATTTGTCTTGCAATGTCTTGTCTTGTCTTTTTTTAAGCAATTTTCGCACAACAATTACCAAAATCGCACGAACTATTGAAGTGAAAAGTAGACCATGAATTGTATTACAATTGATATTATCTTCGGGACAATGGATGTTGGGCGACATTGGCAAACAGTTGTCTCAATTTGCACTTAATTAGATTTGCACTAGAACGGCTTGTGCAGCTTGGCTCGTGTCTCAGAATAAGGTCAATTTTCTTAAGCTTGTGCAAGCGAGTGGCAAGGCTAATTTCAGCTTATTGCTATGGCACAGCAAAGCTATAGCTCCGAATATATGGCATAATCAAGGGCAGATCTAGCAGTAGAAAAGGAATCTTTCAATGGCCTGATTTGAGCATTATTAGCCTTGAGACGAATGTCATAATTGTGTTTGAGCTGGAATCAATTATTATGAGAATCTGAAAATTCAGTCGATTAGATCATATAAACTTGTTGAAAGTATTTTTGTAGTCAGTTATAGTTTTCTGAATAATGTAATGGACGTTTTAATCATTAAAATGTAGCACAATAAACACTTATCTTTATTTTCCTTTAAATAGCTTATTGTTTAGCACCGTTTACGTGCCTTCTTAGCGTAAACTGTTGCTTACGTTCACCGCTTGTAGATGTAGCTGGTTCATGCAGCTTCATGTGAAATGTTTCAAACGTTTTCAACACGCCGCTCGTACAGAACTGCATTACATTGTGACGCTTTTCTTTCCGTCCATATCATCCACCTCACAGATCTCAACCCTAGTGCAGCATCGTTCGGAGCAGCAGCATCACACATCGGAGCAGAAAATGCGCGCCATTGGACGGGTCGGCCAGGCGGTGAACCTGGCGGTGGAGCGGTTCGTAACGGTCGGCGAGACAATCGCAGATGACAATCCCGAGATTAAGCAGGACATGTACGATGCCTGCAAGGAGGCACGAGCAGCCGGTAAGTTTCGTCCCGCTTCGGTCACTTTGCTACCGCTTCCAATAGGAATGCTCGATCCAATTTCCAAAGCAAACTCAGACACCGTCTTATTGGCATCACGTGTGTGTGTGTAAAATATCGTTGATGGAGAGCGGAGAACGGTACATGCCAATTTAAGCAATATTGGTCGTTTTAATGACATTGTTACAGTTTAGTTGCAGGCCCGAATTATCCGTTCCCATCGATCGGCAAGACGTGGCATATGGGCCTGTGGGTGTAGTGGGTGAGTGTAGTGAGTATGATGTTCATGTTGCCACCCACCATGGCCGTAGTGGTGGTTTGATTACAGGTGGTTTTGACCACCGCCAGCTTCGCATACATTGTAAGCTCGTGTGCGGCGAGCGTAGTCCGGATTGTGTTGATTAGGTGATTTTGAGGTTATGGTGGTTGTTTTAGAAGCTCCATCAGACCATACCTTCCCTCACATGAGAGTTTTGTTCACTGTTAAGCGGAGGTTAAATTATGAACCACTGTACAACAGCTGGATTGCGGGTGTAAATGCGACAATCAGTGACATCGAACAGGTGACTGGTTGCATTTTGCTGGGTGCAGTTTGGAGCCCAAATCGCGTGCAAAGGCACAATTATGCGCTTCGCCTCGTTTTGGAACCCCAAAAAAGTGAAGTTATAATCCATAGCAATTTGTCGGTTGGACGTTTGTATTTAAACGAACTAGTAGTGGGAAAGCTCTAAGGGTGCAAAGTCATGCAAGATTTCGATTTTCGCAATCACGTTAAATACACTTGCTTGCAGTGAAAATAATTGGGCAAGGGAAACGTCTTGACAGAGCTCCATTGATTCTTTTAAGCAGCTCTATTTTAAGCTGCAAATAATGAGAGCCAATACCCGCCCTGGGGGGAAAGGCTCTAGTGCCTTATTTGACAAACAACGGAACGAGTTTGTCCTCCATGTGCAGCCCCAGCTTGAGCGCGGTCACTGTTGAGAGCTCCTCCCTCCCGGCGCACTCCCTGTGTTGTCAGCACATCATATTATCACAAAAGTTTCCTTCTCCTATCGCAGACACGTACATCGGTTGGTAGGTAAGAGGTCTCAAAACCGTCGCTGCCCCCCCCTGCTCCGGTTCTTGCCCCGATCACGAACAAAATCAATACGACATTTATCTCAAGTCATACGGAGACGGTGACCGCGCGGCCACATTGAGACGTGATTGATAGTGTCGGTGTGGTAGCTGGGCTTACCCCCGCTCCATCCTCACCTCACACCCATCCACGTTGGTATTATTTATGAGTTTACCCTTGACGGGCGAGCTTGCATTGGTCTGAACCTTAGCAACAGTCGATGTCACTGAAAAGTTGGGCTGCAGGCACGAGGCACGAAGGATTCCATAGAGCTCGCAAAGTGTGATATTGTTGATGGTTTTTATATCAGACAGCAGGTCAAGCGGATGCCACCGTACGGCATCAATCTATGTCAGGTCAAGCCGGGCGGGCGAGCTTGGGCTGGCTGTACCAACGATAAGTTTCTTGCTTTGACAACTTTTCCACTTTCCGCAGCTTTTGAAGTGGACTGTTTTGCAGTAATGATAGAGTGTGAAGTAAAGTTGTGAGTGTGTCCTTCTTGAATGTTTATAGTAGTTTTTTTCTTCGTTGGCAGCGTTTTCAGAAAAGATGGAAAGTAAATGATGCAACTGGCCACTCGGCAGCTGTTACATGGAATAGCAAATAAATCATATTTTTTGTGTATGATAAAATACAAAAAGAATGATGAGATAATTTTATTTGGAATGTTTATGCCATGTGAACTATTAGTTATTTTTTTATAATATTTAAATTTTGATTCCATCAAGTACCTGGCGGCTCCATTATGTATTTTTGACGCAAAACAAATAGGAATTAATTGTTTTACGGATACAAAAATCAGTGGAAATATAAAATATTTAATTGAATCGAAGAAAAGGTTCTTAAATTGATTAATTGTTTTATAAAAGTAATTAAATAATTATGATAGTCAACAGTATTTTTTGTGTTAATAAAACCCGAGGAGTTTGACCATGCTCCACGATTGATTGGCAAATAAACGATTGTTAGCGTTAGCAGGATTTTGCTGACAAGACACACACCCGCACGATCGACACAAAAGCACAACGGCTAACGATATGATTGGTGGTTAAAGTTGAAAAGCTGGAACATGGTTTGAATTTAAAATAGCACCGCTCACTCGCCCGGAGTGGCGGAATGGCGGACATCCTGCAGGCGTGAACAGAGCCTAGAATGTGAACAAAAGCCGCAACCGATCGAAAAACTATACCTCCCCGTTGTGCAGTTTGTGCACCAGGCAAGAAACGAGGGCGACAAAAAAAACGGTGACACACACACACATCGTTCGAATCATCCATTATCCTTGCGTAGCTGAAACGTTTGCGGTGATGGAATGGCTGCTGAGAGAAACTTTTAATTGACGGAAGAAAAAGCCCACCCAAACGAACATCCTGCACCGTACCCCCTTTCGCTGGTGGTGTGAACGTGAACCTAGAAATGAAAGCGGGCTATCTAGGCCGCGCCTGCTGGACCGAGGACCAAAAAAAGCAAAAAAAGCAAAACGAAAGTGTCGTGAAAGCCCGGAGGAGCATTAAAAGCATTTCAAAGCGTTACGGAAACGGTGTCGGGCTTCGCTGCTTGCCACCGTTCTCTCACCACCCCGAGAGTGCTTCCCGGACCTGGTAAAAACCACGCGAACCGAGAATAGACAAACGGAGACCTTTAATTTTAATTGCCATCCTATCCAATTTTATCGCACAACAATCGGGCGTCGGTGTAGCCGGTGGTCCATCCTGGTACGAGAATGGCTCAAGCGCAAAACAATGAAGCGTGGTTTGTTTCCATCAAGTTCCCCTCGGGAGGGTGAGAGGAAAACAGTGCGAAAGGAAAGGCTGTTCGTTATTTGATGACGACCGACCGTCCGAGCTTGACCTAGTTCGCTCACGAGCATCATGAATGTATGGTCGTACGTTCTTTAATTTCCATTCGATCGAGCCGAACTACCGAGACCCACTACCGAAATATCGAATTGCGCTTAATTTCCACCACATGTTTTCATTTGCAGTTCGAGTGTGGAGCGCGATAAAATGGCATTGTACGTCGCGCGGTGTTTAGTTTCGTCGATGGCAAAGTGTGGGGTTGAAAATACGCAAAATAGGAATTCCTGGAAAGCGCTCCATGCAGGCACGGATTGATGCCGCTCGCAGGCGCGATTGCTCACTGGCGTGAGCGCGCACGGACGAAACGGGCGATTTGTGTGCTTTTGCGTTTAATTAATAAACTGCAGTGGAAGCGATACATGGAAGCAATGTATCCAGAGCACTTAATAAGGGTATCATTAGCTGCAGGAAATGCGCTGTCATTTTGTGTGGCGATACGGGTGATGGAAAAGCTTGCTGAAAAGATTTTAACGAAATGATGCCGAACGAGTTGGATGAGTTCAAATGAATCCGAGCTGTCGAAAGGAAATTGGGAATACTGTTGTTTAGTTAAACTTGTTTACTTTTGAATACTCTTTGTCAGCACCATTTCAAATTCAACTTGAGCGCCTTTCCTGTATTCACGCCTTTCTGTATGTAAACAACCGTTCGCCACGCGCTCCCTTTGCTACTCGAGTTGAATAATGAATGGATTTTGATGAGAAATATCGTTCGCGCACACTACACACATGAGTAGATGGGAATGTAAGACCGGTTTCATATTTATCAAATCCCTCCTACGGGGGGAAGTTTGAAACGAATCGAATGAAGGAACGAACCAGACATTGGTCCATTGGTGTTTCAGCTGGACGATTATGGGCTCTGACGTGGACAGATGTACCACCACCATGACTTGTGGGACCATCCTGCTGTACTGCTCGTTTGGTTGTTGCGGGAAGCTCAATTACTCGGCTGTGAGTGTGTGTGTGTGTGTTTGTCTATGTGTGTGTGATTGTAGCGAAACAAGCAAAGAAAAAATAAGGCACACCAGCTGACGCTAAATCCCATACTAATTGAAGCCTTAAATCACTTCACCGGTCGAAGCCAGACGAGCTACCGGTCACCGGCTGCTGCTGTTAGTAGCGAGTGTGTTTTCTTTCGTCGCTTGTGTAAAATTGTGCTCCTTCCGTTTCTGGGGTGGGGTAATTTTTCCCCCACCACCACCACCATGTAACATCAACACACACGGATACGCAATATCGCGCATTCCTTGCGCCGACAACGTGCATCGTCTAGCACAGGAAGCGGGCGAAAAAAACAAGGCGAGCCACCCGGAGCTTTCCAATTCACCAGCACCAACGACCGCCGCCTACGGTGGCGGTGAATTTTATAGGTTTCGCATTATCATGTTATCGTGTTTATGGGTGGGATCGTAAAATTGGCTTGTTTAACGCCACGCTGAAGCAAAAATTCGTTTGCTGTGCCTCTTTGCTTGGGTGGGAAGCAACAACAAAAAAAAAAAAAAAAAACGCGCTACAGTTTTGCAAGTAAAGCGCAACATTTTACTACATTTCTCAGTCTTATCTGAAGGCGCGCACCACGCAAAAGCCGGCCAGAAGAAAGGTATCGGAAAAGGCAAACAGGCAATAGGTGGAAAACACGATATCAGGCGCAAAACCCCTTTTTGCACCTTTGTAGTGGGGAGTTAAATCTGTGGGAGTGAAAGAAGGCTAAAACGGCGAGTCTTTTGGGTACAAGTCATTTGCCGTGGGAAGAAAGGTTAGGATTTGTATGGAAAAGGGTAAAGTTTTTATGAGAGACTGAAGCAACACGAAGCTTCGCTTTTCATCAGCGACAGGTGGATTGGGTAGATTAGGAGCAGCAAATGAAATTGAGATTGAATTTTTGATTGAATAAATTGATGTTCAATTTACTTGCTTCGGTCGGTTGTTTTGTGCTAAACTTCACGTCTGTTTTACCTCAGTAGCTTTAATTTAGTCGCTTTAACAACTATGTAATGTATACGACGCAGTATTATTGTATCATTCCATCTGAAAAGGATACTATTCTCTCCTTTCCAAGAGATAGTATAAATAACCGTTTGTTCGAACTCTGCAGCTCAAACGGAAAACCTCTAAACTCACATGCAAAAACACACACATACACAAAGAGAGAAAATATTTCCCTTTTCGCAAGTGCTGCATCTCTCGCTGACGTACTGCAATAACACCGCAGTACGCCCGCCCCAAACGCAGCCAAGGATCGTGACAGTGAAAGTTAAACGAAAATCACCCGTAGTGTTTGTTCCGGTAGCGGTAAGAGCAAACGGAAACCGCAGCAGCGATGCGTTTGCAGAATGCACACCACTAGAGCTCAGGGCGCTAGGTGTTGAAGGTGCAAGTGGGTGTGAGGTGGTACGTGTCCACACAGTTTGCAGGATGCACGATAAAATATGCAAACTTTTCAAATAGTCCAATCAAAAACTTTCTACACTGCACTGTTTACTTTTTGTGCTAGCACGATTCCCCTCTTCACAAGGAAGCCGGCCTTTGGCAATGATGTTTGAAATTAGATTTTACGCTGCAATATTGCCAAGTGGCATGAAGTTTGGGTATTGGTGCGTGGTGCCGGTCAAGTGCTGGTGCCGTGAAAGTGGGTCCTTTAATTAAATCTGCAAGACCGTTTTGCTAAAGTGAGGGAAATTTTGGGAAACACCTTTTTTGTGGTTCTGCACGAAAGATTGTTTCTTGCATCCCGGTTTCCTCTCGAACTCAGTGAGCTACTTGATCTTCCGAAGAAATTACTTGCACCACAGCCAATCGTTTTACTGGTTTTGTTGTGTTTACTCCCTCTATAGCCAATGCTCCAGCTGGTCAGTTCGGCAGGACGGCGGGCAAATTTTACGCTCCGTAAAACAACGAGCTGAGCTGTGAAAATCGGCACGCACGGCGGCGTGAAAAGTACACTCTCTAACTGTGTACCCAGTGAAGCGCCCAACACGCAAAACCCCCGGCAAAACATTGCCAAGCAATGGTCTGTACGGGGTTTGTTTTACGCTTACTTTACCACTGGCCGTGTCGTGCGATGGGACGCATGGCAAGGGAGAAGGTGTAAAGTTTACGACACGGCTTCGTTACAGCTCCGGCCATCAACAGTGTGTCATTTCGGTGCGGGCTGCTTTCACCAGCAGCAAGAGAGTAGCTGCACTGCACTGTAAAGGCATTTGCAGGGAATTGGCTAGATGGACGGACTCTTCCAATGGAGTTTACGACAGTTGTCCCATGGGGGACATGCACAGGGAATGACAATTGAATTATGGATAACTGAATCGGATGGGTCATTGTAGTTGACGAGGCTATGATTATGGTTATTTTCCGGTGTGGTATGTGAGAGGTCACTCACTGCCAGCAGAAAGGGCACATTTTGAAGGGGGAACCAGGCTAGACTTTGCTCGCGTGTTTGCGATCAGAAGTCGCTAGAACAAATCAAGGTACGCTCGTACGCTTTTACACGCTTTTCCTTCTACAAGTACACCATGAAAAGTAATGACGGTGCATAAAGACAGGGAAACTGGTCGTAAAATGCATGGAGAACATTTTAATTTTGTAAAAATGTTTGTCCAAAAAGGAAGAACGCAGCAAAGGGACATGGAGGAGGAGGGACAATGGCATAGGCTGTTGGTTAATAAAAGCGTGTCTGCTCTTCGGGAAGGCTCTTCATATGCAATGGAGTAGATTTATTATCTCAGATTTATGTACTCGCAACTCGGAACGGAACAACCTGTTTGGAGGCAGCGAGAGCAAATAAACCAAAAGCACACAGCTCCACAAAGACAAAGGCAAAGTGGAAAATGGGAAAAGAATTATTGGTTCCAGACGAGATCATCATCGAGCACCACTTCCATCACGAACTTCAATAACAAATGCAATCATTATAAATTTGCAAAAGCGAAATGAAATCGTACGGATAGGCAATAAACGAAAAGTGCTTTAAAATTTATGAAGCTTCCCGTTGGGGGAATGAATTGCTCGGATCTGGCATGGTGGTAGTAGATTGAGCTGAACAACGCTTGTATTATGCATCACATGCCAACATTCAGGGGTAAACGAATGGCGCGACGCGGCAGGGCGAGATACTCCTCATAGTAGGGTGTGAGTTCAAGTCGGCAAAGGACCGAAAATGTTTGAATTTATTTACAAAAATTCTATTCTGTTGTTTAAAACTGTGAAATTTCTCTATCCTTCTCTTTGCAGGCTCATCGATAGAGCGCTTATGTGATATAGCGGCAACAGATCCGACGGTCGGATACTCGCCGCGGCCAAACCCGATCGACGACAGGGGACCGATGATACGCGCCGCCCGGACGCTGCTCAGTTCGGTGACGCGTGTCCTGCTGCTGGCGGACATAGTGGTCGTGAAGCAGTTATTATTAGCCAAAGACAGGGTAACTATTGTGAAGCAGCTACGCAACAAGAAGCCACCAATGTCTTAATGCCGGTTTTGCTTCTCCCTCCCCAAACAGGTAGCTAGAACTTTAGGTAGATTAGAATCAGTGGCCAATTTTACAGAATTCGTGAAAGCGTTCTCAGTGTTCGGTGCAGAGATGGTCGAGCTGGCGCATGTTACAGGTGAGTGAAATGTGGCGCACTTTTCCATAAACTCAACTAAAAAAACCAAATCCCCTCCAAACGGCTGCCAGCCATGTCCGAGTGTCCGTCGGTTCACTGCAATGTTCCCCCTATTTTGGAATGGGCTCTCGTGCTTGGCACAAATATTTCTTCACCCAGTTTGAACCGTAAGCAAGAGCTTCCTGTTTGCGCTTCGTGCTGCTCCTGCCTTTGGTGCTCCGGTCGCGATCGCTGCAAAAAAAAGGCGGAAAAGAAATTGACCAATGAGCTATTTATAAGAAAATTGTTTTAATTTAACGGCCCACTAGACACGTCAGACAGCCCACGCGGTCGGGGAAGGAAGGCTGCTCCAAATGCAACCGGAAACCGTTCGCTTCCGGGTGCTTTTCAAAGCCATGTGCAGCGCGGTCATGGGTCGAAAAAGCGAAAGAATGTAAATCGTTGTTTGATTCGGTGGCTCGGCTTTCTTTTCCGTGCTTTTCCTTTTATTTGTTTCCGCCGCCGCCGCTGAATGCTCAGTGAAGGGTGAACGATTTAGCTCGACACGCTTTTTTTCCTCGGTACTCTATTTCACATTTTCTTTCTGCTTGGGCCGTTCCCTTAGAATAATGAGGCTTTTTCATAGTGTATGAAGGGAGAAATGGCACCCATAACTCTTTGGCTCGTTAATCAAGTGGAATAGAAATAGTTTTGTGATGGCATTGATTTTCGATTTTTTTCATGGACAGTCCTTGCCCGTTTTGGGTTGTCTCACAATCGCGTGTGTGAGTGTCTGGCTAAGTTTAAGCAAAATACCCTACATGCTTGTTCCAATCGTAGCCATATTTCATACTTAAACTCAAGTTTAACAATGTTTTACGATCGGGATGGGATTTACCGGGCTCATGTCTCGCAAAGTACGAGCAGCTTTATGAACATCTGTTTCTCCTTACATGTGTGTGTGTGTGATTTTGAGCTTGTGAATGTGTCTTACACAGTTTCTTACGTCACCTGATATATCTATCCTTTGAGACCTTTGACAGAAATGACTTCATTTGTTTGCTTTAACTCTATGTTCTGTGTCTTGTACGTCGTGTCTAAGGGACACGCCCCGGAGACGGTTTCAGTACGTTCGTTAGCGAAGGGTTAGGGAGACCGATTCCGATCCATCTGCCCACACCGAGACGAATTATAATAAAGAAATGGTCCCGGGCATTACGGATGACTAACTGCGCAGCATAAAAAAGCAGTATGGAGCCCATCAAAATCCCTTCTGGTTGTTAGCAGCAGCAGCAGCTGGATGGTTCAATTTAGTCCGACTACGGAAATGAAGAAAGCACATGTGAATGGAGCCTCATGTGATAGGGCAAGACACACCCACATAAAACTTCTCTTCACGCTGATAAATGGTTCGGCATTGTTTGTGTATTTCTTTCTGGTTGGTTTCGCTATTCACATGGTTTCGCTATTCACAAATGTGGCTTTTGAGCTGAGCGATAAGAATATGTGTGTTTAAATGATTGGATACAGACTTATGATATGGTAGTGGGGGTTTTTATGATATCTAATTGGAACCAGACGAGACAATCACTTTCCAAAGGATATCGGGGTATTCGTTGATATGCTTGTTAGCAATAAATCAAGCTTGACCATTAGCAAAAGCGATTTCATTTTTCGATTCGATTCCACGCAGATATTTCATAAAAGTAAACATAAATTCATATCGCCATGATGATAACCTTAGCGTGGTAAAGCATTTTGAAAACGTTATAAATTTTGACCGAAATTCCATAATTTAATGTAAAACTTTTCTATGGCCCCTCCTATAACGACCTCAACAGGAAAGCGAAGGAACATTTTACTGAGGATAAAAAAGACAGTATTTTACACCCTGGCGTTTTATAAGGCATTTTCATTTCCAATAAATCCAAGTAAAGAAAGAGAGAGAGCGAGAGAGTGAGAGAGTGAGAGAGAGAGAGAGAGTGAGCTAGGTAAAGTTTAATCGGCTTATCCCTTCCCGGTGCTCTAATCTCATCGCTTGCTTCTCATAACTGTCACTCAACCGTTTTCCACCCTTTTGAAGATTGGAACGCAAAAGTCTTTCTACCCACTCTCACACACACAGCGCACGGGATAGAAGAGGTTCCAGATTAAAATAAAATCCCCCCCGCGATGTAAAGGAGCCGAACAGGTTCAAAGGATCAGGAGAGGAGGCGTGATGTGGGGCGGTAGCCATCGCTACCCGCTCGAAGGCTGCGACAGCGCGATGGGGGAAACGTGTGAGAATTTATGATTCCTGGTGTAATAACTTGACATGGTATGCGGTCAACGACACTATGTCGTTGACAACAGAGGAAAGGGAGAGTGTGTGTGTGCAGGGAGGCTTGGGGAAGGTTATGAAGGATGTGGTATTTGCCATTTGCACAGCATTCGCCACCGTTGCTGCACAGGGACCGGGGTCACCGGGCTAGTGGTTAGCTTGCCCTCCTAACCGGTTCATAATTGCGGGTCATAAATTGAAAGTGGGAAAGATTTAATGGGATTAATTAAATTAATCGCCTGTGTTGTGTCCCTAGTGTGTGTGTGTGTGTATTGGGTGAACGCAAACACTCCTTCGAGATATTCATTTGTGAGCTTTCCATGTGAGTCTGAGTTCTATAAGCTTCTAAACAGACAGGAACTTACGGAACAATAAGATTTATTTGTTTTTTCTGTTCATGAGGATCATGACAAGCTTTAGGAATTGGTCGAAAAGAACTGCTTGCTTGGAGTTGATTTCTCACATACACATTCAACGCTGTGACATGTGCGCTTATACGCTCCTTTTTCCTTCTCCCATTTCAACGGGCAGGCAATCGACAGAACGACTTGAAGGACGAGCGAAGACGGGCCCAGATGTCCTCGGCACGACAAGTTCTCGAGCGTTCGACAATGATGCTGCTAACATCATCGAAGGTAAGTCAGCCGGAGCAGCAAAAACCTGACGCCCGAGCGAATGTGACGCGTCCTGATTCCGTACATCTTCTTCTTCTTCCGCGCTCCGTTTCCCTCCCCAACGCAGACGTGTCTACGGCATTCCGAATGTGCCCACTCGAAGGAAAACCGTGATACGGTGTTCTGCCAGATGCGACGAGCGATGGACCTGATACACTACGTGGTGAAGGACGGCATCCTAGAGTCCGCATCGGACCGGAACGCATTAAGGCAGGTTAGTGTGTATGTGTGAGTGTGTGTGTCTGTGTGTTTAGGGTGGATTCTTGGGAGTGATATGGGAGCTTGATAGGAAATTGTCCACGCTCGGTCGAGTGCCGTTTCCGGACAGCCGTTTATTTACCGATCGGAGATTACCGAAGTGATTGAGTGATTTCCAAAAGTGAAGTACAGTTTAAAAGGGTGTTTAGTTAGTAGCATAAGCCAGTGGACATTGTGAAGCGAAATGTGTCTCATTTATTGTCACATTACGGTTTGTAAGCAATGGTTTCGTGGTCAAAAAATGATTTAGAATGGTAGAATCATCATTTCTCTCCCAAATGGAGGATAATCCCCTAGAGCTAGTTAGGCTCTATGAATTCAAAGGATATATTTATAGGATTAGCAAGAAAGATCCAATTTTAATCCATACTGCTTCACCCTCCTTGCAAGGTACCGGAGTGGGATTCGGAGCGTGCGACGGCATTTACCTGCCTGCGGCACTTTTCCCGCCTGATAGAGATATCCCGTCCGAGCTATGAGCGTAATGCGGGCCCCGGAGGCGGCGGTGTACCGCCGGGCGGTATCTCAGGCAGTGTTCAAGGACCGCCACCGAGCGTCAAGGACCGCACACCGACGATG